>NW_020799101.1:4207746-4226915 GCF_003259725.1 Athene cunicularia
CGGGGCCGGGGCCGGGTTCCCCGGGTGAGTCTCTCGCTCTCCTCCCGCCGGAGCCCTGCGCGATGCAAGCGGGCGGCTTTGACTCCTCTGACGAAGACGCCGCTGAGGAAGATCTGAAGCCGCTCCCCATCTCCTGGTGAGACGATCCCGCCTTTTTCCCCATCAGCAACTACGCGGGAATTTGCGTTAAATTCCTCTGCGGCCAAACGGGAGGTTTTTCCTGAAGGAAACCCGTGCCGGGCTCTGGTGACCTGCCGGAGGGAGGGCAGCGGTTGTGTTTGGCCTGAGGGTGCCCCTGACAAGGGGTTAAGTTCATGCTGGCGACTTGTCAGGCGGTGTGGGGCCAGGCCGCTTTTGGAAGCGTTTGCCAGTCACTGTCGGTCTTGCTAGCCCAATTGTCTCGGGTGCTAACAGGGAGGTCTGTCAACACTTTCTGTCCTCCTGGGCACGGGTACGTGATGAAGTACACTACCAAACGTGTGATTCCTTTGTCTAATGTTCTAGAAATAACACTGGAATACTTCCACTTTATTCTTAAATTTGAATTATAGGTCCCTCAGAAAAGGTATGTCTAGTAGTGAGTTATCCCTATTCAGATAATCAAAATGCTCTGGGTTTTTTTATTTTCTGATAGGTTGTCTTTGTCCCCTGTCTACTCTTCTCAGTTCCTGGGATTATGTTCCCTCCCAGGTAAGAAGCATTCACTGAAATTTGCAGACGTGTTTGAAGTTGAAGAGAGGTGTAATACCTTGTACTCCAAAACTCTGTGTTGCGTTTACTGGATGGGGTGACTTGTTTTGTGCTACTGGAGTAATTGTTTCAGAAGTACCAAAACTAATCTAGAGAATATCTTAATGCAAGATCATATGGCAGAGTGGTAAGAGAATAGTGGCTCTCTTACGTTGTCAGTTAAAATATTTGTCTTTTGAGCCTGGCTTACTATTTATAACAAGCAACAATAGCAAAGCAAGACTGCTTTGACAAATAATTCCTTTATAAGATATATTGGGCTCAAATTACATTCACTTGTTGTGCTGACAGTTCTGTATTGCTCTCCCTTAGTGACTGGGTTGCACTACCATGGCCATGATATAAAAATAAACATACACACTTTTGCTGTATTTTTAACTACCAAAACTGCAGCCATGGTGAATCTCCTTTGATCACAGAAGAGATGGAACTGCTGGTGATGACAGTGTGAACTTTCCCTTCTTCATTTAAAGCAGTTAATCAGTTTCCATTACCCAACGCTGAGAAATACAAGCTTGGGGCTAATGCCATACTGAAGAACTAGAAAACAAATGTTGAATAATATTTGAATTTAAGATATATGGAAGTGGATGATGGCCAGTGCTGATGAAAATCCCACTAGTGCTTGAAAGCCAGTGAATGTAGATATGTCAAAAAATTGCTGCATATTTTTTTTAGCTACCTGAGCAGTTCGGGTAATAGCTATTTAATCTTCAGATGATAATCTCCAGTCGTAGCCCTGCCAGTCCTGCTCTTGGTCTGCAGGATTCTGCTGTCAGGCATTCAGAAGGTGTTTCAATGCACAATCCTGACTGTTGTCAGGGCAGACAGAAAGGTTGTGTGCCAATGGGGCTGTGAGACAAGGAGGGAAGCAGAGGGAGGACACAGTGCAAATATTTTTAGCAGCTGCATCTCACAAACCAAACAATAACTATGGATATTGCAGCGTGGTGTTCTGTAGGGGTTGCAAAAATGCCTTGGTAGCATGATATGAGGAAAAAATGGAAGTGGCATTATGCTGAGAATTTAATAGTAAGGAGGATTTTTTTATGTGATTTGTGCTGAGTATTAGTGAACAGGGAACTAACTTACTTTCCTGTCAGTCAATCAGATAACTCTTAAGTGATTTCTATCCAGCCCTTTTATTTGTTGTGGGGTTTTTTTTAAGCTGCACCCTGATTTATAGTATCCAAACCTTTTCATCTGGAAAATGCATAGAAGCTTAAAACCTTGGGCAGATTACTTTGAATCCTATTACAGTATTAAGGAGATAATGGTGTTTGAACTGTTTTCTGCACTGACGATCTATTTGCAAAAATAAGAACTGTATTTTATTTGGGGTGTAGCTTTGTTACTTTGTTTGGTTTTGATGCAAGGTTGTCTGTGCTCTATTCTAGCAGCTGTTCTGTAAAGGTCTCTTACCTGGAGTGGTAACTGTCCTTCGTAATTTGTTTTAGGTTGCAGGTTTAAGGATGTTAGAAGAAATCTTCAGAAAGATATAGGTGAGTCTCAAGTATAAGTGCCTCTCACTTCCATGAACAACGTAACTGGTTGGTAACTGGTTGAACAACATTACTGCAGGTAAACTGGAAGCATAGGTTACTGAGAAGCTAGAGGTTTATTTTGTCTTAGCCTGGAGACTGTTGGGGTTGCTGTTTAATCTAAGGCTCCAGACACCAGGTGTCTAAAATGGTGGTGGTTGATTTATACTTTTGATGGATGTTGTAGCTGTCCGTGTACATGCCACAGTGTTAGAACGCACAGCAGCTCTTTACAAAGTCTTGGTACATCTGACAGCAATGTCTTTCTGAGTTTTGGCAACACTGTACTTGGAGATGCAGCAAATATCTTGGCACAGCCAAGGTTACGAATACGCAGAATCGCTTTCAGGTGTGCAGTGCCACTTGGTGGCTTCTGCAAATATTCAGTAAGTAGTCAGAGTATTTCCAGGCTGGAGCTATACAGGCCTCTGCATATCTTTCACAGTAACCACAAGGTCTGCTAAGTTGGGTGCAGGAGAAGGCATCTTCAGAGCAGCTGCGTTCAAAATGAATTACAAACTTGTGTCCTGGTTTAACCCCAGGCAGCAGCTAAGCATTATGCAGCTGCTCTCTCACTCCTCCCAAAGAATCAGAAAGAAAAAAATAAAACTTGTGTGTTAAGATGAGAATGGTTTCATAACTAAAATAAAAAATATAATATTTATAATGAAAAGGAATCTAATAAAAAAAGTAAAGCCCAAGAAAAGACAAGTGATACACAACACAATTGCTCACCACCCGCTGACTGACACCCAGCCAGTCCCCCAGCAGCAACCCACCCCCAGCCGGCTCCCCCCAGTTTCTATACTGAGCATGATGTCCCAGGATATGGAATAGCCCTTTGGCTAGTTTGGGTCAGCTCTCCTGGCCACACTCCCTCCCAGCTTCTTGTGCACCTCCCCACTGGCAGAGCATGAGAAACTGAAAAATCCTTGACTACTTAGCAACAGCTAAAACATCAGTGTGTTATCAACATTATTCTCACACTAAATCCAAAACACAGCGCTGTACCAGCTACTGGGAAGAAAATTAACTATCCCAGCCAAAACCAGGACTCTTGTAATTTCCTCTTCCCAGAGAAAATAGAGATTGGAATAGAAAAGATGAAATCATGTAAAGATTTGTGCCTAGTATTTGTCTGTAAACACCAGCAGAGTAGAGATTAATAGCAGAAGCCCACAGTGTTTGGAAATAGTCACGTCTGGAGATGGGACAGAATCATGCTTATGCTGGCAGCTGTTAACAGACTGTTCTGGGTGCTGATGTGCTGTCTTGTGAGGCTTGTCTTGAGACTCTGAACTCAGAAAATTCCCCTCATAAGTTACCTGAAGGCAAGTGTGGGAGGGACTCAGTAGAAGTAAATGCTGCTCAAAGCAAAATTGCTAACTCCTATTGTCTTAACCTCAAAGATTAAACAAGTGAATCGATACCAAGTAGCTTCACTGTTTATCCTTAAGCTTGATAGGCTTTGGTTTATTTGCAAGTGTCTTAATCTTTTGGCAGAAGAACTAAAGAACTATGGGACCCAGGATATATTTGTGCTTTGTACCAGAGGAGAGCTCTTAAAATACCGAGTACCAAACCTTATAGACGCCTACCAACAGCATGGGATCTGTGTGCACCACTATCCTATTCCTGATGGGGACGCTCCTGACATTGCCAAGTGCTGCAAAATTCTGGAAGAGCTCAGAAGCTGCCTGGAAAGTAACCGGAAAACAATTATACAGTAGGTCCTTGTTGCCTCCCTTTCACCTCACATTCCTGTAAAAGACACTGGCTTCTCTCCAAATGCATGACCAGCTGCAACAGAATTCTGTCAAATTCCAGTTGCGTTCTTTAGGGTTAGTTCAGCTGTGAAAAGCTGCTTGTTTCTCCTCCTGCACCCTTTTGGAGCTAACTTGTCTTTTGTAAGATATGAATCTCCCATTTCCCCTTGCTCCATCCAGCAAGAGCTTCAAAGCATGTGTTGGATGGCACCACAGGGCTCCTTGCTGCTAGCCCAGCCTGGGTATCAGGTGTACAGTACGAGTTGTTAGCTAAAGCAGCTGTTTGTCAGAGGGTAACACACCCTGGGGCTGTTTATCAGGGATTTGGTGGATTCCAGCAGTGCAAAATTCACTCTTAAATTGCATGAAACTGGTTTAAAGTAATTTCTGTAGACACTTGTCGCTGAGCTCAGGGTGGAGGGGAAAAGCTTTCAGAGTGCCTTGTTCTCAGAATGATGCTGCTGACAGCTCTCTGCACAGACATCCTCTGAGTCCCTGCTGCTGTCATTAGCTCACAACTATCATCAAAGCCTTAAGCTGGAGTAGAATTTAAAGAAAATTGAGATTGTCTGTCCTCATGTGCCTTTGAAACCATTTACCGTGAACGAAGGAGAACTTTAAAATTGCACTTTCTTTAGAAGGACACTACTTAAGGTCTGAAGAATAAATGGGAGATAAGACTTGTAGGTATTTCTATAGAAATTCTTATTCTAACTTTTTTGTACCAGTGCTCCTCTTGGTTATAATAAGGCAAGAATTGTGTCTGTATATTTACATATTGAGGGGGCTATGAGTGTTGCAGGTTGTCACAGCCAAACCTTCTCTCCTCTTTTTCAGCTGTTACGGCGGCCTCGGACGTTCGTGTCTCAGTAAGCAGTTGCTTTCCCCTTCTCTGCCCTGATTAACTAACCCATCCCACAGACCTCATGAGACAGCACTTTCTGAAAGAGCCAGATTCTTGGGAAAGGTGTTGTCAAATGGTAGTGATGTTAGCTGCCTGTATAGAAACTGTTTCTGATGAGTGACAAGAGTATGGGACAGGGAAGGCATCTTCCCCCTGGACTCAGCACTGGTGAGGCCACACCTGGGTTCAGTTTTGGGCCCCTCCAAAAAGGCCATTGAATGACTCGAGCGTGGCCAGAGAAGGGCAACGGAGCTGGGGCAGGGTCTGGAGCACAGGTCTGCTGGGGAGCGGCTGGGGGAACTGGGGGGGTTCAGTCTGGAGAAGAGGAGGCTGAGGGGAGACCTCCTGGCCCTCGGCAACTCCCTGCCAGGAGGGGGCAGAGAGGGGGGATGAGTCTCTGGAGCCAAGGAGCCAGCGCCAGGCCCCGAGGGAATGGCCTCAAGCTGCCCAGGGCAGGGTCAGGCTGGCTCTGAGGAAGGATTTCTGTGCAGAAGGGGCTGTTGGGCGTTGGAATGGGCTGCCCAGGGCAGGGGGGAGTCCCCGGGATCCCTGGAGGGGTTGAAGAGTCGGGCTGAGCCAGCGCTGAGGGATCTGGGGGAGTTGGGAATGGTCAGGGGGAGGGTCATGGTTGGGCTGGAGGAGCTTCAGGGGCTTTTCCAACCGAGGTGATTCTATGTCATGGTACAGCTCTCAGAATGTAGGTGAGGGGATGGAGGGTCAGGCAGGGCCAGTCTTTCAGTGAGGCTGATAGAAAGTTCTCTCTAACTTTCTCTTTCTCCATTTTCACTGCAAATTTTAGCCTTGTCTGACCGATAGGATTGCACTTTCCCTGTTTCCCTGAACATCTCCTCAAGAAAGGAGATGATCCTATTCCTCTGTCTCTTTTCAGCCCAACATTCCCCCTAAAGCTTTCAGGGGTGGTGTTGTGTGTGCCCCAGAAGTGATGAGTGGTGAGATTGCCAAAAAAGCAAATG
This sequence comes from Athene cunicularia, assembly GCF_003259725.1. NCBI lineage: Eukaryota > Metazoa > Chordata > Aves > Strigiformes > Strigidae > Athene > Athene cunicularia. Next base: position 4,213,682 of record NW_020799101.1, read on the forward strand.
TGGTTAGAAGGCACAAAGAGGATTTAACAGGGTGTACTGGGACTTGTTCTTGAAAAGTCTTTAGTATTTGCTTCCCAAATGCTGCTAGAAAGGCCAGGAGGAAAAAAGCAGGAGGGTTTTCACCTATTTCCAAAGCCTGCAGGCTTGGACAGGAGCAGCAGGCAGGTGGAGCCAGCACCAACAAATAGCATTCACCAAAAGATCTGACAGATCTGTGATCCCGATATGATGAGGTTGAGTTTTGCTGGAGGGGTTTTCATGGAAGAAACTTATTACTGTGCAGAAGTGGTACTGTGTACAGCAGGAGGTGCTCAGTAGCACACACGTGTATGTACCTTTCCCTTCCAGTAGCTGCATGTCTCCTGCTTCAGCTTTTGGATGCGCTGGCACCTCAGGAAGTGATCGAGAGCCTCAGAAACTTGAGAGGATCTGGGGCAATACAGACCATCAAGGTAATGAGGCTACGGCAGGTAATACACATGTTGAAACAAGAGCGGAGAGCTCGGACAGTCCTCGCCTCCAGTTCCCAAAGGGATCCCTCTGGCTTTGTGATGCCCCACAGCTGCTACTCTCTTGGGTTTGAGCCGCTTTCAGCTCTCTGTTCTCATGCTGATTCTGCCGTGTTCTGCCTCTACTGAGTTCAGCAGCTGTTCTCCTGTCAGCTCTTCACCATCATTAGTAACTTGCTGCTTTCTCCTCCCTTATCCCTGCTCATCACTCACTAAATTATTGTCCCTTTTTCTGTTGCTCACATTCTCCTCAACTTGGGCATCTGCATGGCTTTTCTGCCTTGGTTTTGTTCATCTTCCTAACCCAGCTAGCCACATTCATCTTCCGTGGCTATCACGTCAGTCTTGTACTGGCAGTCTTCTTTTAAGAAGTATCCCTAGCACTAGTGTTAAAACCTACAGCTAAAGTTGCTGAAAATAATGTTTTTTTCTTCTTTTGATGGGATTTTTAGCTCCTCTGTGTACATATTTGTTGATAGGAGTCCTAGATGTTATGCTCTTAGAACAGTTCTGTGCACAGGAAAGAGGAGCTGACATTTTAAAAGTTTACAAAATAGTAGTTTCTGAGGACAAATTGTTTCCTAAAGACTGTCTCTTTGCTAGCTGGTGAGCCCCTCTGGAAGGCAAATTTTATTTAAACTACTTGTTGAAAATCAATTTCTCGCAAACCAAGAGAGCAGGTGGGGAGCAGCTTACATCCTTGGCTGACGAGGTGGGGGAGGATATGGACAAATGTTATAACTGAAAGCCCTGGCAGCCACTTGGAATGGGTGATCTGTCCTTTAGCCTCTGCTGACCAACCTTTTTATCTCATTTTGAACACTTGCATAATCAATACTCCACATGATGTATGAACTGACCTAAAAACTGTTACTATAAATTGTTGTACATCATCATACCAGCTAAAGGCTGTGTTCTGCATCATGGGCTTGTTATGGAGAGAGTAATGCTCCTGGTGACCCAAATAAAGCTCTGAATTCTGACGTGAAGCTCCCACCTACTGAGGGCCACGTTTTGTGTTACCATGAGCTCCTGTGAGCCCTTTCTGAGGAACCACAGGAGCCCAGCCAGGATCCACATAATTCATGTCTGTTGGTGAAAAATTCCAGAGGATTTGAGTAAGCACGAGACCAAATAAACAGACTAGAGGGTGCAGTTTTCGCCTTGGGGTATCAAACAGCTTTTTAAGATGGGTAGTGCCTTTTCTTAAAGCATCAAGCACTCATTCCAGGTCTGGTTGTGCTTTTTCAGCAATACAATTACCTCCATGACTTTCGAGAGAACCTGGCTGCACATCTGGCAACAAAGGATACAGTGTTCAGATCGGTATCACGGTAACGAATACCAGCATGGTGCATCTTTGTGGCTACAGCAGACACCTGCAGACATCTCACTCCTGCCCTTCAGTTTCTCACTGCTACTTGCCTGTGTGACACAGCTGCTCCCTTCCAAATTTTGGTGTAAATTTTGGGGTTGGGGGAAGGAAACTGTACAGCATCTTTCTCTATTTAGGAGTCTTTAATACTCACTGCCTCAAAACTTCATGTATTTGTGTTACTGTTCTGCCTGCATGCCTAATGAGCTTTTTTCCCATATAATAATAATTCAAACACCATCTACTTCCCCTTTAACATCACTCGGTACCGACAGTGTACGCGGCTGCTGCCGCTGAACTGCTGCGCTGGTGTTTCCACATTGCCATCCTCCGGGCTGCTCCAGGGAATGTACCAAGCAGAAGGGAGGCTGGGCTGCTGGAGCAGCAGCTGAATTTCAGTTTGACTTTGTTCTGCACAGCCTGAGAATTGGGACGAGCCTCTGTGAGGAAGGAGAATAGCCTGTAACTCCTCACAGCTAAGTGCAGACTCCTAGTCCCCAGAGGCTGGCTTCTGCACCAGCGTGCAGGGGAAGGAAAAGGGGAGAAGTGAAGGGTAACTCCTTCTCCACTGCCTTTTTAAGATAATCACGCTGGGGTAATGTAACCAGATAAAAATTGCATCACCGGAGCTGTTTTTAAAAAAATCCCCTCAGCTCTACTTTTAAACCAAGGGAAAGTCAAGCATGAAAGTTTTCCTGGAGCGCTCACCCCTTATGAACTAGTAAGAACTCATTTTAAAATGTCACAGTCCTGCTCTTAGTGTGTCCAGGGATGTGTAGGAACAAGACCCCTCATTCCAAAATGAGGTTTTTATACTGAAAATCTGTGATGAACCAAGCAGGTGGGGATTTCTGTATCTGGTTATGGTAGGAAGAGACACTGTGCAGTAGCTGTGTGGGTGAGATTCTGGCCCAGCACTTCTACATGCTAACACTAGAAAAATAGCTAATAGAAAATAAATCAGGTGTGGGCTGGAGAGAATCTCACAGCAATGTGCCTGTAACAGTCAACATCCCTCCTGTTTAACTATATCCACTCTTAAAGACAAGAGAAGAGGAACAGGTGCCTCAAGAAGATATTTAAATTAGTTCTGTTCTACCCTGAGGAGTCACATTCATCTGCCTCGGTGCCTGGGTGTGCTCCGAGGCCCTGGGAGGAGGTTTGGGCTCTGAACAAAGCCTGTGTCACCCCCGCTGTGACACCTGCCACTGGAGTCTAGGAGCTGCTGCCTCTGGCCTGAAGTCACGTGCAGTTGCTGGCAGCCAAGTGTCAGCATCCTGGCTGCCCTTTCCTCACAGTTAATTCTCCAAAAGCTTTTTTCCACCCGAGTGCTTCAAGAATGCAGCTGGTTGCCTCTGTGGTACCAGCACCTCAAGGGTCACCTCCCTGTTGCCAACAATGACACAGAGGCTCAGGTTATATTTTAATAAAGTTTCAGTAACTTCTCAAGTCAGAAGCTGTGATGTGAGGCTCTACCACAGCATGGTGGTTTTGAGCTGAAGTTGAACTTGCCGATTTGCTAATTTTAAAATTTACAGACTCCTCTTAACACCTTGCTGGAACTCAGACACTAAGATGCACGTTTAAAGGTGATTTCCACAGATTGTATTTCATCAGCTTTTACTGCCATTCCCTTCTCCACCCTTAGGGCAAACAACAGGAACTCTTCCAGTTTCCACAGCATGGAATCACTTACAGAAAATACTTTGCTCAGAATGTGCACGGTTCCTTCCCTGACACTCAAACAGAAATACAAAAATGCCTGTCTGGCCCTTCATCAGTACTCAATCCTTGCAGCTGGTGGTTTTCAGATATTACATATGTATCAGCTGACTTTTTAAGATGCTATAGCAGGAAACTTGCTGACAAATGTTCATTTTCTCCACAATATTTTGCCTCCTGGAACTCCCCAACTCACCTACGTGCCTCTCCTCCTGCAGCACTTGTTTTCACAGGGATCATTCCAGTAAAACCCCAATGCCAGGCTCACACCACCAGGTAAAGAACAGCATTCACACCCCCCAGCAGCTGGGTGGGTGCTGGTAGACATTAACTTTGTTTTAAAAACTAAAAAGGCTGAAACCAGTTTCTAAGCAGCTTCCTCTGCAGCACTCTGCTGGGTGGCCCTCACACTTCAACACGCTGGGTTCTCGTTGGACTTTCTACCTTGCACTTGTGACCTTTCTCTGCAGTGTTTTGACAGTTTAAAGACCTTTAAAATTAATTAATTCTTCAGTTCTTACATACTTAACCCCAGCGGGCAGGACAGGCTCCAAATAAGCATTTTGCTCCTGGGGTTCATGGTGGATTTGAGTTCACCAGAACTACACTGGCAAGTGACGCTGGTTTTCAGCTCCGAGTTCCTCTGGGTCAGAAATACTGCCATGCGCTTTTACATTAGCTGTGTAAAACCAGTGCAAGAGCTACGAACATTATGCTAAATATTCCTGGCTGAAGCTGCTCCACAGGTGGAGGGGGGATTCAGAAGAGGAAGGGAGTTTCAGAAGGTTTTTTTTTTCAGTTGAACTCAGTAAATCCTGCGTTGATGATTCTGGTGTATAACCGGGCTTAAATCAGCCCAAGTACCAAGGGAATGAGATTTATGGAGAAGGCCAAGGAGAGCTAGGGGCTATGAGCCAGTGAGCCTCATTTCCCTAACAGATTAATAAATACACAAATATAAGAAAGGGTTAATTAGCTTTGCTTCTGCAGGCAGAAGTTGTATCTTGCCACCATCTCTGAAGGAGCTAAGCAGCAGGAAAATAAAATGGTCCAAAAGGAATAATATTTCTGAGTTTCCAAAAAGCCTTTCAAAAATTCTTCTGCTAAAAGCAAAACATTATTATTGCATAAAGAAGAAAATCCTCCTGGGCAGCGAAGAACCGATGGAAAGGGCTGGCAGAAGGGAATAATGGGGTTTGGGTGAGGGGCTCCTCACATTGCTGGGTCCCAGCCTTGGCACAGAAAACTCAGGCCAAGAGATAATGCCTGCAACGGCCACAAATGTTTTGGGACAGTCGGGGAGGGGAATCAATCTTGTAGTGCTGAATGGTTGCGCAATGACGGTGTGTGAAATTAAGTGTCAATAAAAAAGCATGAGAAAAGCAATTTTATAGACATAGTAATAAGCTGTCAGGTGTTGTTACTTAGGAAAGAGAATATGAAGTTGCCCCAGCCTGAATTCTGATAGCCCCCGTACATTACAAAAAGAGGAGGAATTCAGAAGCAGAGAGCAGAAAACCACCACTCTAAAACCCCATGGCACCCAAATTTCCTGTGATGACAACAGCTGTGGTCTCCTCCAGCTTAGAAAAGGAACATTTGTGGAGGAGAAAGGATAACCACGAAGCTACAGAAGGAATTCCCGTCAGGAGATTAAATACACTCCTCTGCTTTGAGACATGACAGGATGAAAGTCTATTTGATCATGCCCAGCATCAATAAGGTGCAAAGGGGGAAATTTCCAATATGTCTCAGAAAGTAAGAGCTTGGAGGCACCAAATGAAGTCTGGCAGAACTTTTAAACAAGGATTTTTTTTACATACTGACTCCCTTGCAGAACTCACCATCTCAGGGTATCTTCCATCCTGGGCTACGAAAGCGCCCAAAAAGCAGCTGGATTCATGGCAGAAAAGTTATTCAAGGGCTGTGTAAGAGGCCAACTGCTCAGGGCAGTGTCACAAGCAGGTTTCCACATCCTCAGGGACACATCCTCCCGCTGTTCAGTTCAGGCAGGAATGCTGACTCCCTGCCCTGTGTCACATCCCTTTTCCTCAGGCCTTGCCTCCACCCGACACACTGGGATCAGACTGTCTGGGCAACGCAGGAGCAGCCTTCGTACGACTTTTATTGCATCTAACACCCAAGAGACCCACAGTGAACAAATCAACAGTTTATACAAAAAAAGTTTTACTAGAACTCAAGAAACTATTCATTATTCTCCAGCACAGATAAATGAAAAAGATCCCTAATTATTACTCCTAAATTAAGCAGCTGTTTGCAGTCACAATTTACAATGCAATATTATCAGTTTAGCTGAAACATCTTCCTTTTGCCCCATCTACTATTTATCTGCAGACCCATGAAAAAAGAAAAAAAAAAAAGCAGGAAATCAGAGCTTCCCTTTTCCAGACATAACTTGATTCAGTGTTCTATTTTTAAATGGTAATGCAATTATCCATCATAAAACAAACAGATGAATACAGGAAGTATCTGTTCAATTTAAAAACAAAACAAGGCACCAGGTACAATTAAGTGTTTCTGAATTTAAGGTTTCTTTTTTTATTATTATTATTTATTGCACTAAGGAACAGCAGGGCAGTTTCATAATCTCACTTTCTGCTTTGAAAAAGTCTGTAGTACTCAAATTCCAGAGTATTTTCATCACTGGGCCTGATAAATACAGGTTTGTCCATTTGTTAATAAAACAGACGTTAAAAGAAAAAAAAAATCATTTAAATTCACTCCTTCGTGGACAATTCAACTTCTCCTATCACAATGGCATACACTTGAGATTGAAGCAAGGGTAATGTGAAAATACAGAAGTCTCCGAACCATGCATATACAGGAAAAAATAAACCAGATAGAAAAGAATAAAATAAACCAAAAATAGAGCTCCTATGTTTTTTTCAACTGTGTCCATGAAGTCACCTCATAAGACCAACGTCGCCTACAGGTACAACACACAGCACCTCCAGTCCTTCCCAAGCACTCGGCAGCTACAGCTGATTTAGAGTTAAGAGTGGGATACATGAGTCCAAAGGAGCCACTACAAAGCCCGGCTTAAAGAAAATCCCTAGTGTACTAAGGCTAGTCAGAAACAAATACCTGCTTGAGGATTATGGCTGTTCCTTATGGAGTGCAAAGTCAAAACTTTTCAAAACCCAGTAACCTTTACATTAATTTACACGTAATTCTTTAATTTCAATGTCCCAGTAAAATATAAGAAAACAGTCTTTCCACAAGTATAAAATGTGGAAATATTTTAAAAATAGGGGTCATTGTTCTCTAACGCAAATGCGATCATCAGGTTCCGTATTTAATCTTGGTAAGAGGTTCTCGTGGTAAAGAATCCATGTTTTGTGGCTTTTGCATGCACTTAACTGGAACAAAGCTTGCTGAATGTCTTCTTAAGAGCTCACCAGAACATAAATCATGCTGGAAAATAAAATAAAAATATTAAGATGCACCATTTTGTTAGCGTTACACATTTAATTACACAGTCGCATATTCTGAGGAGCAAATCTGTATGAGATACGTGGATTGTGACAAGATTTTACCGAAAACCCATCGGAAAGGCATCATAAAGCACAACAGGAACTGATGCAACAACCAGTTGTCACTACACTGAGTGAAATTCCAACAGGGAGTTCCGTCTGGACGTGATGCCTACGTGTCGGTAGCCTGAACTACCCTGGCTGTGCGGGAAGAAGCACAGCGTGTGTTGTTGTATTATGTTAAAAGATTAAAAACTTGGAGCTTTCAAGTCTCCAGTCACGGTGTAAAGATTCAAAATAGTCATTACAACCAAACTAAGACCTGTGTCTTAGAATAAACGGTAACTGTGGATTCTTTTTCAGGCAAGTTGGCACTGTATGTATTCTTATGTACAAAATTTCTCTTGTGCACTGAGCCAGAATTTCAGACCAAAGATTAGATGGAAGACAGAGGGGGAAAAAAACCCACTTACCCATATAGGTAGTAAAAAAATGATAGAAGGTAGAATGCTAATTTGCACCATCCTTCTTTCTGGCAATAGGCTAAAATATCTGCATTCATGATGGTTGTAGGATCATACAGACCGGGGCCACTCATCACAGGTCTACTCATGTACCTGAAAGTGACGCAGAGTTAGTTTTGTGGTGACAGCGATGGGAAATGTTGGTACCTCCCCCCAACCCCCCAGTAATACCAGAACCAAGACAAGGAACCGCGCCCCTTCCAGCTAAGCCCATCAGCTCCCTGTAGGAGATGGCCAACTGCGAGAGCAATACGAAGCTCCCAACTAGACGTGACTACGGAAGAGCTTTCCCAGACGGTGCCGCGGCAGCTTACCTCAGCCTTAAACCACGCTGAACTGTGGTGCACCAAAAGGAAACAGGACAAATTTATAAATAAAGTGAAAAACGGGATTCCTTGTGGAAGGGTTGGAAAAGCTGGAGAAGAGACCAACGTATAACCCTACGTAACCTACAGGCTCTACTCACTAACAAAACGCATGCTGGCTACCGTGCTGGAGGAATACTCACTACAAAATTATCCTGAAATTGTAGTTTAAGGCGGGCTACTAGCCAAAGGAACAGTCCTCTGACAGATAGAGCCGCGCAGCGGAAGCTGGTTTTGCTGCGTTACGTTTCAACCAGACCAGCTCCCTGCACAGGACTAACACCAGCACAAGGAGAGGTGGTGCCCTGGTCTTACTGGCAGGAGGAAAGCAGGAGCCGCCTTTAAGGCACACGCCATGCAACCCAGCTCTTGGGTAGCACAAGAGAGTAACAAATAAAAATGACAGAGAAAGCAAAGCGATGGGTTTTGGTTTATAGCCATGATGTAAACTTTCTCAGTGTCGTATCAGAAAGCATCTTTATTTGCCAAAGACATGGAACGCTCGACAGGAAGCGCTGCAAGGGGAGAATGAGGAGCAATTAACGCGAGTACAGAGATACCAGACTCGTCAACATTACCTCCAAATATGATAAGCCAACAAAGGCATATTGAGACCCAGTGTAAGCCACTCTGCTGCACAGAGAAACATAACACAGAAGAATGCATGGATGAGGTACTCTGGAAGTACAAGCTGGAAAAGAAAAACACGAGTTAGAAGTTTTGATTAACTCAAAGGAAAACATGTGGTGTTTAATCTATTTTGGAGATAAGCTATTGTTTAAAAACTATTATTAAAACCAACACTATCAAGAACAAGACTGCAGAACGTGAAAACAGCAACCAGCAGTACCTGCCTTACTGTTTTCACATATTCATGAACCAAGAAGAAAAATTTATAAAGCGTAATGCTCAGATCAATAGTTTTTTTTAAACACTTCTATTAAACTAAGTGCACTGTTAGCAGATTCCACACTTTATACGTGACCTTCATAACAGAAGAGATCATCAAGATATTTCTGCTCATGCAACAGAGAAATATCAGTAGGAAACACGCTCCATATAACGGAAAGATAAATATAGATAATATAAAAGCAAAAAGATGTTTTGTGTTTCCCCATTCTACAGCTTCGTTTTGGTATTCACACATACATCATTGTTCAGATTCAAACCATCGCCAAAATGCAATACCTTAGGCAGAGCTTTACCAAAGGAGATCAGCAGTGAGGTTTAGGCCCACCGGTCTGCGGAGGCTGAGCTGCCTGGCGCAGGAGGGCATGGCAGCAGCCACGCACCCACCGCCCGGGGCCTATTAGCCAGCTTCGTTCTCCTGCACGAGGACCTGCTGTGCATGCTTTATAGCATCATGCTGGCCAGCAGAAGCCCACAGAGCTAATTATCAGGTTACTGTGAAATCACAGAAAGCGTGAAATGCCAGGTAGTGTTAGTTGTTACTAACAGGAACCGTATGGAGGGATACACAAATTAAACGCATGCAAAGAGCCAGCAAAATCTCACACCCACCACAAGAGTAAAATTTTCTAAAACAAGTCACCCCAAAGTAGTATCGTTTACTCCTTTATCACACAATTTAGAAAGAAGCAAACCCGGTAAGCTTCTGACTTCTCACCTCAGGGCCTCATGAAAAATGCTCCATTTCTACCCAAAGATTTAAACTGTCTCTGCGTGTGCGCGCACACACACACCCCACACACACTCTACCCACCTCTTTTTGTGTAATATGACTAACACTGCATAAGATGACTACCCTGACGTTCCAGTGTTTTATATTTTTTTTCATTTTCTCTCAGCAGACATTTCTTTTAAACCCCAAAAATATCTTCCTAGAAATCTAAAAACTGCCAACAGACATCCTCACCACCTACTTTGCTACAACATTCTGCTTCTCTAAATGAAGAATATCAAACAAAGCAGACTTGCGTCAACATCAACAAAGATAAGCTGTCATAGGTGAAATATTTCAAGTAAATATTTTGGTCCAGATCCTTATTTGTATACTTACCACTTACAACTTGGCAATCATTTCTAAGAGAACAACCACCACCCTATCCAAAACACAAAGCATTTGGCAGCCTGCCGAGACAGACTTACCAGATCTGAAAACCTACACGCACCTCATCACACATTTTTCTTTTATCTTGTTTATTATACCCCACTCCCACAAAATACCTGTCTCCTTCAAATCTACCACATTTGATCCTCCCTGGCTGTCCTAGAGGAAAATTAACTACATCATATTCTACCATGGTATTTATCAGAGAAGCAAGGGAGGAAGAAATCTTGTTGCTGAGAAGAGATACTACTATAATAGAAGCAGGGAAGGGAAGGCATCAACAGTGCACTAAGCAGTTACTATTTTGGGCTAATCTTTCTACTGAGGCATCTCAATTCCCACCAGGATTTTTGATTCTTTATAACAGGAAAACAACACTTCAGTGTGTTTTTCCAGCATCATTTACCAGACCCCTCAAGAGTTTGAATCTTATCTTCACTTTTAGTGGCTAATCTACTTTCACGGGAACAGCAAATATTATTAATTCATATTTTCAATTCACAAAGCTATCATATAAATAAACACTACATGCATGTGGGTTAACAGGAGGTTAATATTTGCATTAAACATGCGCATTGTAGTACTTCAAAGGTTGCGATAAGACCAAAATGCATCAATGTAATGAGAATCTGCCTTCCCCCATACTGTAGCAGAAATGGCTGTAGAACAGACCAAGCAAGGGAAACTGTTAGATGCACAATATCTGAGCAGCAAACCTCACCGAGATGCAATCCTCTGCCTATCACCTCTTCACCTCCCTGCCCGCCCTCATGCTGCAATACTCGCTGCCAATTTATGTGCTGGATGTCTAACACATATTTCCCCCACCCCACAGCTACTGTAAATTGATTTTTCATGGGTATAATTTACTTAACCCTTCAAAACACAACGAAGTTACAGTCTAGGCTGCGCTGCTGTGCTGCCCCTGCATTCGACCTCAGCCTGGGCACACCAAGCCGAAGTAAAAACACAAGAAAAGCACAAAACCCTGATATGCTCTTTAACAAGCATCCCTTTTATTATTGGCCTGTTACAGATGCAAGCAAATAGTTTGCCTCAAATTCCTTTCCTAAACCAAGGAGGGTCAGAGCTGCATCCGAGAGAGGCCACCAAGATATGGCCCTGATCCTGGAACATAAAATAGAGAAGTGACGATAATAACTATCACATTATGCCCACCTAAAGCCTCAAACAAGGTCAGAATCTCAGAGTTCAATAAATCTTGCTGGAAAAGTACTATTTATTTCTACCTGAAGTTCAGCTGATCGATAGGACATATATAACAGGCATGTAACAGTTTTCCCCACTTCACTGGGTAAGCAAGCAAAATTGTTTTGCACAAAATATGGAAATCCATGAAGTTGTTATAAACCCCAACAAACAAATAACGAGCAGATGAACAGGCACACTAAAACAAAACAGCTTAATAATATTACAAATGTTCCTAACAAAATGAAAGTGGCATTAAAAACATTAAACTGAAAAGCAGTACACACCTTCAATGCAATTTTGACTCTTTTAATCTTTTTGACCTTTTCAACTGTCTTTGTGCCGAAAACGTAGAAAGCAGATTGAAAGAATGTTAGTACGACAGCTGACAAGATCACCAGCAGATTAATAACAGTCAGAATATTCAACTTGAAAGTAAAGAATCAAAAAAGTTTCCCTAGAACTTTTATCTAACAGCTAGGCTTTGTCAACCCAGATGCAATTCTATTGCCTAGTTCGATTAAATCAAGGTAACACCAAAAATAAGCATTTTACATATATTTCTTTAAAAAAAAGATGTTTGCCATGCTACTTACAGGATTGAGTGTATTACATTGGTCTATGGGATTCTTGTAATCAGTCTTCAGTTCATCAAAAGCTATAATCTAGAAAAAAAATAAAATGGAAACAGTTGTGATTCGCCAGTCCAGGAGCAACAAAGTATTTTCTCCATGAAACGTAACATTTTTGGCACAGAGCTGTAACACTCAACCACTGCCGCTCTATTCAGGAACATAATTTCTCCTGAATAAATTCTGATGCCATAAACCCACAGATAAGACAGATCTGAAATAGGCTATACAAACAAGAAAGCAGAAGATACTTCAGGCATTCAGAGACCTCTGACTCTGCTCACACTCCACCTTTTTACCTCCCCACCAGCAAAGAATTTCCAACATCCCTTTCAGCAGTTTTTAACCCCACTTGCAGTGCGCTGACCCCAGATGTCAGAAGTGACTCTTGGCTGCCAGCAGGAAGCTGACACAGGGTTCATTAATGAAGAAAAAGCAAGAGCAATCTTAAAAGCAGCCAAATGTTTTGTCTCGTTGTCAAAGTAAATCCTGATCCCACATGTATGTCCAAAAGGTACATCCATAAAAAAACAGGTATATTTGACCTTCTTGTGCCATAAAAAACAGAGATGCTGATGAAATACAACAAAAGCCACATCTACAGAACAAATGTCATGCCAAACACTAAAAAAGTCTTAAGACAGACCAATTTATTATGAGTCTGAGATTCATCTCTGTTCAGGATAAGCCCCGATTTGCTTACAGGACAGGGCTGATATTAGTACAGAACGGTTTTTATTAAGGACAACTACAAAGCTTGAAACAGCGCCAAGAACAACATCCTCCTCACGTCCTCGCGTGGAGCAGCATCTCACAGCGCATCCGAGGTAAGCTCCTATCCGGCTAGCTCTCCCTGTGTCAGGCTCAAGGCAGAAAACTCTCAAGAAAATATTAATAAGTGAAAAAATATCAAAAATTAAGTCTCAGTATAAAGCATGAAAAGAATGTAGCATGTACCTCATTATTTCTGTTAAATAATGACTTCAGACTAAAATATTTTCAACCACTATGTTAAAAAGGCTTCACTCATTTAAAACGCCGCTTAGTGAAATAGATGTATCTTCTATCAGCATTTGAAAATCCGTGTTATTCCCAGACCAGACCTCCCCATCTCCCGGACCGCGCTGAGGGCGGGGATCGGATGCGATCCCCCAGCTGCCCCCACCGCTCCGCGAAGGCGGGCCGGGCCCTGGGGAAGCGGCGAAGCATTTCGCCGGCTGGGCCCTTTCGGAGATGCCGCTGGGCACCCCCCGGGCAGCGAGGAGAGGCCCCCCGGCAGCTCCCAGCCCTGCCGCTGGGGCTCCGTGGGGAAATCCTGGGGGTTCCTCCCAGG
>NW_020799101.1:4226965-4250985 GCF_003259725.1 Athene cunicularia
CCGGCAGCGCCGCCAGGGCGGGGGCGCCATTTTCTCGCGGGGTGGGGTTGGGGCTTGGGTTTGGGTTTTTTATTTTTTTAATCGGGTTTTTTTTCCCCCCCATCACGCGTTGATACCTACAGCGAGACACGCCGCGGATGGAACGGGGCTCTCCCGGGCCTAGAAATAAGGCACATACCCATCTGCGACCCCACGGCAACCAAAGGGCAAGGAAACAGCAAAAAATCAATGAAAATGGAATTAAATTGTCTGTGTGTGCACATACACCCCCCACTCTGCCCGCCTTTTTCATGTAGTATGACTAACATTGCATAGGATGACTACACTGACACTCCAGTGGTTTATCATTTTTTTCACTCTCTCTAAGCAAGACATTTCTTCATGGCATTAATTCAAGTTAGACAATAAGATGTTTTTCAGGTTAAAATGTGGGAGGTGGGTGCGCAATCACAATAAATGTAGTGCCGGGCTGGAGGGGATGACCTGGTACATGTGAGCTATGGCAGGAGAAAAGGGAAATGGCAAATTTCCCTTAGGAGGAACTACTGGAAAAGGGTGCGCGGGGTGCGCCCCGAGGAAGGGTAACTGCTTGGTACAATCCCAAATCGATACCGCGTGCAGCCGGTTCAAAGGAAACAGCATAAAAACACATCAAGAGGAGAACATCACATATTTTCCTTCTGCGGGGTCATATAAAAGTCGTTTTCATTTTAGGCAAAGATACCTTGTAATAAAGGAAAGTGTGGGTAGGAATTCTGCAATCATTTCCTCCAGACGAGCAGTGTATGTAACGATTTCTATAAAACTAACAGCTGCCAAATAGTAAACAATGTTTTCTAGTGGTACACAGAATCACCTCGGTTGGAAAAGCCCTCGCAGCTCCTCCAGCCCAACCATGAACCTCACCCTGACCGTTCCCAACTCCCCCAGATCCCTCAGCGCTGGCTCAGCCCGACTCTTCAACCCCTCCAGGGATCCCGGGGACTCCCCCCTGCCCTGGGCAGCCCATTCCAACGCCCAACAGCCCCTTCTGCACAGAAATCCTTCCTCAGAGCCAGCCTGACCCTGCCCTGGGCAGCTTGAGGCCATTCCCTCGGGGCCTGGCGCTGGAAGCTTTACCTGCCAGAAAGCTTTACACACAATTAATTGTCACAACGAGAGATGAGCAGAAAATTTATTTCCATCACCAAAATAAGAGGGAAAACTGTAGCAAATGTGTGGTCTTTAGGAAGTCAGTTGTGAAGATAAAGTTGATCTTTCAGTATAAAATCACTCACCCACAAACTTGATGCTTCATTAGGCCTTATTTATGAACATACTTTATTCCTTACTTCGAGTAGCCTCGAGAGGTGCAGATACACTTATTCCCAAGGTTATTTCACTGGACTTTGCTGGACAGTATTCAAACTCCCCATTTCAGGCTTTTCCTAAAGCCATTCAGGAGGGTGATGTGCATCAGGAAAGCTGTGGAAGGTGAAGAAACAAAGGGTGTGTGCAGAGATGTTGTTATACCTCGGGACTGGTGAATGCTGGTTTTCCACCACATTATGGAAACGGCAGTTTGATCCATTTGAGGTAGGTATTTACTTAAAAAGGCACCCAGATATAGTGACCATCACTGCTTTAACCTCTTATGCCTCCCTGGTGAAGCAAAGCCCTACAGAACTACAGATGCTTTGGCACTAAGTCTGTTAATATAATTAATGAAGGAGATCTGGCTCCCTGTAAGACCCACTACAAGCCATCAGGCTCGCCTAGAACACAGGAATTTGTACCTCAAGACACATAAATACGCACTAAGGACTCTACACAGGATGATGCCAAGCCACTGTTCATAAAATAAAGGTATACCAGTCACGTACTTGCATTTGAAATTAATACTGGTTCTGCCTCAAGGAATGAAATGTTTTATTCCCTCTGATGCTTGCATACTATTTATTCAACTGCAATTATCTTGTCAGGAGAAGTGGAAGGCAGCTGTAATCTTGCACAACAGAGAGTTGTGCACTGAAGGATTTCTTGTATTATAGATTGTATATTTAAGAGAACACAAAAGGAAATTAACAGCAAATTCTCCAGAAAATGGTAGAATCAATTCTCATTTCATACATTTATTTGGGATCTCAAATCAAACAACTGACAATCTTCTGAGAATTTTCCCCAATTAAACTCTGTAAACAGGGTAATGCAGTGGTGATCTGGAGATGGCCTACAGCTCTTAATGCACTTTCCCTTTAGCCTGGACTCATTGAGTTTAATCCTGATTGGAATCCCAAGGGAAAAAGTCAGTGTCTGTTCACTTCATCTTAAATCCTTCTCAAGTATTTGTCCTTATCAGAAAACGGTCGTATAATCAGTCATAATTCAGCATGTTACAGTCTGCTCATAAGGAAGATTTATCTGAAGAAAGACTCTGGCAGGTCACGACAACAGTGCTTTGGCAGAGCGCCGTGAGGGAAGATTACAGAGCAATTGCTCTGAATTATCATGGTAGAAATGCACAGGTCAACCACATTCTTCCAGATGTAATATCCCTGGAAAAATACTAATTTCAGTTACAGATATCAGGGAAGAATCTAATACTATTGAACTCAGTAATAAAATTCCTGCTGACTTCAGTAAAGACTTTGCTGACTGGGTGTGCTGGGTTTGTGTGATGGGGTTTTGGTAGCAGGGGAGGAGTGTGGCCCCTGTGAGAAGCTTCTCGAAGCTCCCCTGCCTCCAAGTCGGACATGCCTCTGGACAAGGCCAGGCCAGTTAGCGACGGTGGCTGAGCCTGTGATGATGTATTTAAGAAGGGGAATCTGGGAGGGGGAGTGGGAGTTGTGAGGGGAGTTGTGAGGGAAACACCTCTGTGAACAGCGAGGTTAGTGGAAAAAAGAGGGGTGGGGGTTGTGGTGAGAAGACAGGCTGTGCCCTGCGCCCATGGAGATCCCTGATGGAGCAGATGCCCATGTGCAGCCCGTGGAGGACTCCATGCCGGAGCAGGGAGCTGCACCCAGAGGTTGGGACTCAGGGAAGCTCCTGCTGTCGTAGCTTGGTGCTGGGAGGATCTCAACGTGTGGGAGGGATCCACGCTGGAGCAGCTCAGGAATAGCTACTTCCCATGGGAAGTTTGTGGAGGATTGTCTTCTGCGGGAGGGACCCCATGCTGGAGCAGGGGAGGAGTGTGAGGAGGCCTCCCCCTGAGGAAGGCACATCAGAAACGACGAGTGAGGGACTGACCGCACCCCTCTTCCTTGTCCCCTGCGCAGGGGCAGGAGGTAGAGAAATCAGGAGCAAAGCTCAGCCTGGGAAGAAGGGAGGGGTGGGAAAAAGGTGGTTTTAAGATTTAGTTACACTTCTCACTGTCCTACTCTGTTAAGTGGTGTTGTTAGTGTTTGTATTAAATTGATGCTCTCTTACTTCCCCTAACAAATCGGTATTTTGCCTGTGGCCATAAAGGGGGAGTCACCCCTCTCTGTCCTTATCTCGATTCCTAAGCCTTTTGCTTTATTTTCTCCTTCCCATCCCTGAGAGGGAAGGACTGAGTGAACAGCTGCATGGACTCAGTTGCCCTCTGGGCTCAAACCACGACACTGGGATTTCAGGGGAGGAAAATCTGAATATTTATCTACAATTTAGAAGAGACTCTTCAAGTACCTCTAATGCAGTCTAGCAGAGGTCACCTTTCTGCACACCTTTTACATACACGTCAGAAGCAGCAAAAGCACACAATCTCCCCACCCACTTATCTCATTCATGGGCTAATAGATATCAGGATGGAGGACATTGGTTCACTGCTCAATCTTAGATCAGCAGGATGAAAAAGGTCCCTAGACTTGGGAGTGCACCAATTTCCTTTCTGAACCAGCAAAAATATCTTTTCCTTTTGCACTAAATAACTCATCATTTGAATCCCTGTTTAGACTCTACCATTATGTAGGTGACCACATAAACAAATTAACGTTATAAATTCCTTTGCACGTGAAAGTAAGTCTCAAGAGAAACAAGAACCACATTTAAAGCTCAACTTCAAAACACAGGCACTGCCAGGCATCTCACCACATCTCATTATGGAATCCACTCGTGGCCTCAATCCCTCCAACATTTACTGTCAGATGGCAACAGTTTTCCTTTAACAGGCTAAATACTGAATAGTCAACCTGCCCTTTTAATAACAGGGTTTGTTTTTCTCTTGCAGTGTAGAGCTCCTGTTAACAGCTCTCCGTACAATTCTAAGCCTATGGCATAATACCAGCATGTGTGATCAGGCAAAGGGACCAATAATTATTTTTTCAAGAACTGTTTTATAATGCATTTCAGGATCTGGCCGCTCATTAACAAAGTAAGAGGGGGATTTTCCAAAACATTCTGCGTTAGCCTCACTGTAGCAGCAATGACTCCAAAACCATCACCCTTAGTCCTTAGCTCTTCAAATAACAACTTTAAATTCTGATCCAAATATAAACCAGTGCAGCGATCTCAGCCTGAATAAATAGAAGCTGAAACCATAGCAGTAACTTTTTAAGATGGTGTTATGTCTGGTACTGAATGACAACACTTTTAAAAAGTCTCCCTTGTTAATTATTTCACTGCTAATTGTTTTAGCAGAAACCCTGTCACTGCTGGATACGGTGGGAAGGTTGCCTCAAGGTAGTCAGGGCAGCTACTCCCTGGGACAAATGAGGTGTTCACTCTTCCACCCGCCTTAACATCATTATTGTTTCTGCCCAGAAGGAGGGAAGAGAAATGTGGCTTCCATTTGGTGTCAAAAAAAAACCCCAAATACACAGGGCTTGGTGTCTTGTCAACAGCCAGAAGACACAGCCCGGCTATCACAACCTCATGTTTCCCCCCAGCAGCTCTGGCAGACCCCAGCAGATCTGCAGCATGCGTGAAAATTTGAGGAGAATAAAGAGTCAGCATGGAACGCAGGAGACCTTGGTCTCCCTGTTCTCCCATGGACGTCCCATGTGGCCTTGAGTACGGCATCCTCAGGCCCAATGTGTATTTACATGCTTAAATCGCACTAAGTAGGATTTCGGAAGCGTTCATCTACATCTAAATGCCTTTACAAATCTTGCTTTTGATCTCTCCAGCTATAGCCGTATTATCAAATCAGCTCAAGGCTCTACCAGTGCTAGAAATCCACCCCCTTGGTTGTTCTTGAGTTAAGTCCGGCCCTGCGCTGGCTCTAGCTCAGTAGCAGTTCCCCCATCCCTCGGGCACGGGGAGCAGGATGGGGTGCCTGGCTCACACTCCACATCTGCTTCTCCAGGCCATGTGAAGGAGGTCGCAGTAGCTCCAAGATCTTAGGATTAAACTAGCAGGAAGGTAAGCAATAGCAGCACCGGCATAGGGAATAAAGGTGTAGAAGATCTCTGTAAAACAAGAGCAGCTCTGCTTCACCTCAGATAGGGAAAGCAGGCTTATGTTAGACTGTACTTACAGACCTTGGAATGGGGCCATCGACGGAAAAAAGGGCTGTTGAGTAGATGCATCTATTTTTCTATCCTTCCAGTAATATAGCCATACAATTTGTTTTGTACTTCTGAACCAAACAATTGCACATTCACAGTTGGAGGTAGAGTATAAATATTGTCTCTAGCTGATCCCTTGATCCAGTCGTCCTAGCTGAATTAATCACACTCGCAAATCAAGCCAGGATTTGTTGCTGTCAGAGCAGATGGCCAGGCAGACTGCATTTGTGAGCGAGGCGGGCGCATTCTCCTTCCAATTATCCAGCAGCATTTTCCAACGGCAGATATTTAAAATGAGACATTATTTTGAAGAAACGCTAAATCTCTCTTGTTCAATAAGGGCACTGACCCCTAACTTTCTGCTCTACTTCTGCCCTCTAAGGCTTCAGTGAAAGTGTAGGATGGCTGGTGCCCCTTTTCCCTTTCAACTGAATTCCCATTTTCTGCAGAAAAGAGGTGACAACAACAGATGCTGTTTGGCATGGGGATTTCGAGGGTGCGTTATATTAATCGTTGAGCTGAGCACTGCAGAAGGGGGAAGAGAAGCACAGAACAGCAGGAAGGGTTCACAGAGCGCCTTTCAAACAGCCTTGATGGGATGGGACTTCCCCATGGCAGTAGTAAATTTGCCGTGAAAGACAGTGGTGCTGTTTTCCCCAGCGTTCACATCTGTTCTGCATTCAGAGTCTTTCTGGCTGATAATTGCTCTCTTCTCCCCTCTGTCTCCTGCTGAGGAACTGCTGGAGCTGTCAGGGGAGTTTCAGCTGAGCTCAATCACCTTCTGCGTGAGATGTCTCCCTCACCACCAAAGGTGAACAAGGTTAACCCGGAGTGCGTCTGCAGTCCCTGAAGGAATGAAACACGACAGAACAGTCCAGAGGAGACGATCCCCCTGCGGCGTGACAAAACGGACCACGCTGATTAACTACATCCATGCAAATGTATTAAAATCATCTCCTTCACTTTATGGGCGCATTGGGGAAAAAAAAAAAAAAAAAAAGAGAGATAGAGCCTAGACCAAGGCAAGGCTGCCCAAGATCCTGCACATACACGCTGCAGCTGACAGCCTGTTATCCCAAGATCACATCATCTTAGTAGCACCAAAAGGAACAGCAGATACAGAAGAAAGCCGCAAGAACTGGGAGGGGAATGATGGCCAAGTGATGTGAATACAATTTTACATGCCAGTGGTGTCCTAATCACTACCAGAGAATATTCACTGGTTAGTATTTCACCATTTTCCTTCACTCTTTTCCATAAAATGGAGCGTTAATAGAAAAATTTAGGTATGTAACTGCTCAGCCTCACGCTTAACGTTTCAGTATAGAGCCTGGCAGATACAAATGGGTATTAATTGGAGAAATTAAAAGCTAATGCCAGGGCTCCTTGTACTTCAGAATTGTGTTTGTTAGAACATGGCTGGAAATGAAGCTTCCAATGCCTTGAATACAGCTCAAATCAAGCCAACCCACTACCTTACACAGCAGCCCAGAGGGAGGTTGCCAGTTCCCCAAGATGACCCCAGAGATATATTTTGAGAATTCCTTTTCTTCGTTAAGCTGCAGGAACCTATATGCCTGCATATCTGGCAGTTCAAGACTGCTCTGTATGAACACCAGGGCTTCCTCTCAGACCCCAGAAAAATTCTCTCTTCCCCAGCAATTACAGTTTAAGCTGTGTACCCAGCCCAGCATACAGGACTGAATCCCAGGGCTCAATACCCTTCTGGAGGAGATGGGGAAGCAGCAGCTACTCCACAAACTTGGTACTATCTCCACAGCTCTTCCTTTGCTCTTAGAGAGAAGCAGTTGCTTGCCCTAAGGGAAGACCTTACAGAGAACAACTGCTACCGAACTAGAGTCCTACATGTAGAAGAAAAATCCAAGAACTCCAGCACTAAGATCTATAAACCCCTCTGTGCAGGCTTTTCCACGAGAAGCTGAGTGTGCTTTTTTCCTAGCCAGCCACATTTTGGGAGATTCACGAGTCTTGATCTGTTTTCTACTGTAACACAGGAACAATCCAACTAGACCAGGCCAAAGCTTTGTTGGGTCTCTAGGGCAGCTGGTGTGTCTCAGGTGCCAGGAGAGATGCCTCAGCCAACCCCCACCATCTCCCCACACAGGTGGTGAGGTCTCCCCTGCCACTGCAGAAGGCCCTGGGGGGCATCACCAAAACTTGTAGCTCGTATAACCATGCAAACTAAGGGGTGCAGAGGGTGTGCCACCTGTCCTCATTTCTGTTCCGGGGGTGAGGCCCACCTTAAATCATCACCCCAACCTTTCAAAATAAACCCCAACC
Organism: Athene cunicularia; assembly: GCF_003259725.1. NCBI lineage: Eukaryota > Metazoa > Chordata > Aves > Strigiformes > Strigidae > Athene > Athene cunicularia. Next base: position 4,234,729 of record NW_020799101.1, read on the forward strand.
ACTCCTGTACCCACCGAGTGCCTCGGGTCTCTGTCCCACAGCCTCCCTGCCAGCCCCCAGCTCCCAAGGCTACTCAACATCCAGCCGTTCTGCCTCTCAGTGGCACCCTATCACTATCTTACCTGCTTGTGCTTGACTTCCCCACCCTCACATGCACTCAAACACAACGTGACAGGACCTTTGCCTGTGAGGAGCGGGTACAGAGCCACCTTGTACTCCAAACAGTTCCACGACCCACGGGGGACATGGAACAGTAGGCACAGACACGCTCACAAGACCCTTTGACCAGCACATACACCAGCAGTTCCTCAGCTCCTCTAGAATCAACTACATTTCTCCTCTTCTCTGCGTTATCCCCACAGACCATGAAAAATCAAGGGATCTCCTCAGCAAACTCTCTCTGGCCCTGGGTGAGCCATCTATTCACAGGCCTGGAAGAGAACACACCAGCTGCGCGTGAACTCAGGCTACACATACAATGCAAATTTATACCACTGCACAGAAGTTTTCCATTTTGTTTCCTATTCCCTTCTCTAGTTTTCACTTTAATGACCGCTCAACTGCCCTTTTCATATAACTATTACAAGTCAATGACCTTTTCTGAACGAAAGCAGCTGCCCTTCAGTTCACATCCCTAGATCTTCTTGCAATTCCCTTTAGTCAGCTTTTGTTTTTACTGTCTCAGTAATCTAGCAGTACCAGTAAACTATCATTTCCTAGATAAGCGTACTCAGTGAACAACAGAGAATGCCACAGGACTCCACTGGTGACCTCCTCCTCTGATCTGAGAGCTATTTACTCTTTTTCCCCCCATCCTTCCCTTTAATCAGCTATTCTTGAGAACTATTCTTCTCCCACAGCAGCTTAGCTGTTCAGGTTTTTTTTATCCAGAGCACTTGGCAACAGATTTTGTTGCAGCATACTTAGGTGACCAAGATGCCAATCAAGAGCACGATATGCGGAAGCAGCTCTACATTTTCTCCTTCACAGAGCAATCTCACCTGAGAGAGAAGGGGGTTACTTCTATCATGTGTAACCTACAGCCCATTAATGCTATTTTTCAGCACTGGCAGAAGCAATGTACAGCAGCTACCGAAGTTGAATTCCTTAGATTATCTTTCACAGTTTTTTCAACAATATGGTTAAAAAAAAACCCTTTCAAAAATCTGGAAAGGAAGAAGCAGTTAGCAAGAGTGAGGGAAAGAAGCGCTTGCATCAAATTAATCTAGTGGTCTCTTGGACAGGAAAGAGTTGAGGCAACAACTGTGAGAAATAGGTACAACTAAGTTCTTTTGACTCCTTTAAGCTTTGGGGTCTCCTTGACACCTACTCTGACATTGTTCAGATGGCACCTGTGCTCTCTATTGTATTTCACAGGCCAGGAGCCTTGACCTTGTGTGAGAGGTGCCACACAAAAGTCTGGACTTCAGAATGAAACCAAGCCCCCACACTGTCCTGCAGCTCACAAGTATCAATACTGAGTTGTGCAACACACAGCAGGGGAAGAGAAGGGCAGTTATCCTGCAGCACTCCATCGGCTGCTGTCCTCTCCTCTCCCTTGCTGCCACCCTTCACAACCGATAGAAAGAGGAATTATTTTAGGCAGAAGAACAAGTGAAGGAGCACAATCAAAACTCCAGGAAGCTGAGAAAAGGAGAAAAGTCATAGCCAGTACTGATAGATTTTCCCCACCAGACACCCATGCTAGATGTGCTACTTTGCAATTAAAACAGGGCAACAGAACCTCTTAATTAAACATTTTATTTAAACCAATACAAGCACCATGCTTAGCAAAAAAGATTTGGTTTAAAGTAAACATGCAATGTGAACTAGCAGAGACTAAACAGCATATGGAAGTTGTACTGGTTACTGAGATTTTCATGGAATTGCCAAATTCTCAAAACTGGCCGTGAACCTCTTGCCCCTTTTACCACCCGCAGCACTGGTGCCAACCCCGACATGTCACAGTACACAAGTCACACCAAGTCTGGATCACCTAACAAAAGCTGGAGTTTCACTGCACCCCGTCTCGTGTCCCACTGCCTCCATCTCACAGTTACTAAATGTATGTATCAAAAAAAAAAAAAAAAGTTGCATGACATCTCCGTTTTGAGCACACTAAAGGGAGGAATTGAACTCCCTTGCTTTGCATGTTTGATTCAGACCCCTGGTACCAGTTTAACACTGTTTCTGGACTAGCTATTTTACAGTTAAAGATACACAAATGGAATCCTGGCACAAATGCGTAAGATGCTCCTTTGGAGAAGTGAAAAGGTGTCAACACCCACATTATTGCCTCCTTTGATAGATCAAACCAGCATTCATGATACTAGAAACACACTTAAACTATCAGATACCAGCATTTAATTTTTTTTTGTTAAAAATATTCAAACAATACAAGTCCATTTTATGGGCTGACATGCAAACTCATGCTTTAATTCAGCTTACCATCAATTAACAGGATTACAAGAGCTGTATCCCAGCCATCTATTCAGTATTTAAAGCAAACCAGATTAATCATGGCAGAAGTCTCCCTTTGAGAGACCTTTAACTCCAGGCCAAGGATTTTATGGCCAACTTACTAACTCCTGAAAAATAGGAGCTCACAATGGAAAATGCTGACTCTCAGACCTTTAGCTACAAAGGCTCCCATAGGTGGCATTAATTTATGTGGTCCTTTAGTTTGAACCCTCTTTAAAGATCTGAAAATTCAAGACAAATGCATGATTACAGATGGGCAACTCGCTAGTAAAGCACAGTCAGAACATACTGGCCTTCGGAACATGGACACACCTGCCTGCCACTGATCTTAAGGGGGCAGCAGCATGAAAAATACAGTTCTCAAGATACACTGGGAAAAGGATGTTACAAAAACAAGTATTTGTGCAGGAAAGATTTTGACATAATTAATGTCTTTGTTTAATCAAGTATTAGCACTACCTGTATCTCAAGAGCCTAGGACAGTAAGCAGCAGTGTTGTGTCAAAACACTGCACTGGAAACTAGGAAACCACAAACAAGCCTAGAACAGCAAACATCCTCTGCACACACGTTCTCCAAGTACCTGCAGCTGCTTCCTCACTTCCACAGCTCTGAGAGGGGAAGGAGGTACAGCTGCCAAGAAAGGCTGTTTGAAGAATAATACTGGTGGGCTGAGCAGCATCAACATCACCTTTCACAAGAAAGTGGGCTTTAACACTCATCAGGATTTGTTTGCTTTCAGCAAGCCTGGAGGGGCAGCACCCAAGGCAGAAATTGCTTAAGTGGAGGCAACAAGAACATCCCAAGTGAAAGGACTCAGACTGAAGATATAGCTGCAAGTAGCCATATTTTCTTGGCAGAAGGTGGAGCGACCCAGAGAAGAACCAAATTCAATCATTTGACTGCAGCAGCTCCTCCCTTCTCCTCCTGAGACAGGCCCCTGTTGCAGTTGTCAAGACCCGTGGAAGCAGCCGTTGGATGCTGGCAGCCCACCAGTGTACAAAGTACAATGACAAAGGTTATTAATCCAGTTTTCCCCACTGCAAATCAAGCTGAACGTTACAAGAGGCAGGTTCCCTCTCGCCCACGCTGTACTTTGACATGCCTCACCTTTAGCACCATGCCAACAGAACAAGACCCTTGCTGTTTCAAGACTGATGCTTAAATGACACTATTCTTTAAGCCAAAGTCTTATTTATACAATGTTTGTCAAAAAAGACATTGTTTTTATTGATCTGTAGTACAGAATGATCAAGCAAGTCTCATAATCAACATTTTTTTTTGTCCAGGGAAATGAAATTGTTTTTCCAGTTCACTACATCAACACAGAAATTTAATTTCAATTACAAGCATTTCTTTCCTGCACTGAAAAAAACAACAACAAAAAAAATCAATTTAATTGGATCATTCTACCATGTATTTTGAAAAGCTCCTCTCAAGTCAGATTTGGATACAAATAAATGAGCAGTAACATCAAACTAAGAAGAGATTTACCAACACTGAGGACCTTTGCAAATGAATTCCTTGTGATCTTAGAGGAATTAGTGTTTTAACACTAACACAACATATGTTTACAAACAACAACAACAAAAAAACTTCTTTCAGCAAAGGTTTCACAGCATGAAATACTGGCCTCCAAATTTAACACTGCATTCCTTCTCACCAAACAGAATTGTTAGGGCAGCTGTATTTTAAGGTATGTTATCAACAGGAAGCTGCTCTTACGCAGATACTTACTCAGTAGCACAACAAACACTCATGAGCAAGATAGTGAGATACTGTCACGAGTACTCCTTTTGCCACTGCATGGGTTGAACACATCCCATAGCAGACAACTACTCTATTCAATATAAAACAGACCTGTAAAAAGACCGGTCATTTATAAAAGTTAAATACTATTTTCACATTAGAATATTTGCTGTTTCAAAGAGATGAACCGTAAGTAAATGAAAATCAAATTATCACTTATGCAAAAGCTTTATCTGGAATGTAATTTTTGACCAACAAGCAGTTAAGAAAGTTAAAGACCGTAATTAAAGTACTCAAAAGCTATGTGCGGCCAACTTTATAACAAAAGAGATATAAATCACTCAATATCATGAAAAGCTTTAACCTCCTGACTCCTACAAATGGAGCAGATGACCAGAATTTCAAAGAAAATGAGGTTAGCTTTGTGGGTTTGATTTTTTTTTTGTCTGTTTTTTGTTTTTTTACAGATGTCAACTGCAACACTAGGCACTAGGAAAAAATGTTACTTGGACTCTTTAACAAAGTTTTTACCAAATTTGTAATAAGTGGCAGTGTAAAATTCTCAAGTCATTTTAAAGCTAACAAATTAAAGGCACACAGTATTAACAGGTGTTCATATTACAGAAAATGAGCAAAGAGGTAAACTTCTTAACAGTGTAGTAAGTTATATATGCAAGACATCTGGTATGAGAGTAACCAGAATTGTAATTCAGCCCTTAAGTTATCACCTAGTTCCTGTTAGACTGTATTAGCATGAAAACTGGACAGTCAAAGCTTTGTCCTGAAATTTAGTAAGATTGACTCAGTCAACTGAGGAATTACTGGAATGACAAAAATTAGTTCCAAGAATTTGTAAAAGTTCACATGGACTCGATGGAAAGGAAAATGGTTGGATTTGCTGTGCAAGGATTTTGTCTTTTTAATACTAAATGCTTCCAGAGAGTAGTTTCCAAAATTGAGATGACATTGTCCAAAAGTTTGAAAAGTAAGTGACAGTACACAGTTTCTGCATATAAATGGCTAATATATGTCATAAGGATGCATCTGTAGCTCAGAAAAAGTTAGCGTCAGCTTCCAAATTATGTTTGTAGATAGTTATAAACCCAGCACTGAACTATTTTAGTTACAGAAATATTAGTCACAAGAGTGCAAAAGGAGTCCCTGCAGAGAAGTATTCCCTTTTAACAGGTACAAATAAGGAAACACCTGCAAAGATTTGTTACTTCAAGGAGACAGACCTGCTATTCTTTGCACAAATTCTGCACAAGAGATATACTGCAGGAGACAGATGTAAATACAGTGCATTTTTTAGATGTAAGTATTCATGTCTGGTTCCAGTATTATCAGGATGGTACATAAATACTTATTACAGAGGTTTTCTTAATGGAAGAAGCCCAGTTTCTCACGCAGCCACTCTTCAGTTAGGTCTTCTGTATTTCTTATTTCAAATACCTAAACAAAATTGCATTGCATAAATTCTTGAGGTGATGGTACTTGAAAGGAATAAGCATTCAGTGCAATCAATACCTTTCCATGCAAACTGCCTGAGCCATAATAAACCAACGGAGAGTTTTCATGTGCTTTTTTGAATGAATCAGTTAATATTCTAAAGTAGTATCAGTGGAAAATACCCAAGACTAAGTGCAAGGAATATTACTAATGTGAACAAGAATCCCATAATTCCTATTTCTAAACTTGATTCTTCTCCTTTAAGAATATGTGGGAATAGCACATATACTACATTTTAAAGTTACTCTGAAATGGCACCATCTGATATGCAGTATCCCAGCAAGAAGATTGTCTATTTGAAGAATAAAATTAATTTAACCTCTGGGCTGAATTAAGCCCAAAGTTCAGGAGTTTTGCTCAATCCCAGACAGTTACTCCTCCTCTGAACTGAAATAAATCCACAGTATCCAGTAGCATACTGTTTTTCTTGTAAGAAACAAGCCTGGGATACCTCGAAATAGAAAATTGGGAAAAAAAAAAACAACTAAAAACACCACCCCAAAACCACCCAAAGCTTTGCAGAAGTTTTAAACAAATCTTTAACATTGCCTTGAAGTAGGAAACAAGACCAAAGTCACCAATATACTCTTCACATGGGCAAGTAACTGTTTCGCTTTGGATTTTTTTTTTTTAATATCCTTGAGGAGAGGCTAAGTTAATTCTGTATTGCTAACTGGACTCCTTGAGACGTCCACAAATGGATCATCTTTTCAACTAAGTAAATTTTACAGATCCAAAGGCCTTCAAAAGTTTCTTCGAGACAGGGAAACAAGAAAAATATTTTAACTGGAGATGACTATTCTGACAACACTGAAAATAAAGCTATGTCAGCACTAAATCAGTTATCTGCCCTTCTAATGGTATGAAGTACACAGCTGCAAAAAGCATGCTCAGGGCCAAAGGAACAGATGGGATTTTGTAAGATTCACAAAACAAGCTTCTCAGTGAACCTGCTGTTGGGAATGAACTTCCTGTTTAGTCCTGTCCTTAGCCCCTTTTGTCATTTTGATTTTTTTTAAACTCAGGAAACAATTCAAGTTTTGTATCTTTTCTTCCTCATTTCTCATCTCTGCTGGAATGGGCTCTGGACACTGCTGCTTGTCTTTAGACAGTGATCCACTACTATCAACTAATACTGATTTTTTTAAAGGTAAGGGAAAAATCCTAAAATTCAGTTAGAAGAACAGATCAGCTTAACAGAAGCCAAGCTAATATGCAAGCCACTGAAAAAAAACAAGAGGACTGAGTTGAGTCACATGCAGAAATCACACCAGAAGGAAGTCACAGCATGAGCTAAACTGAAACACAGCTCAGCAAGGGGCAAGAATAAAGCACATCTGAGGAGCAAGTAAGCAACCCAGATTGGAGACAGCCTATCTTCTCCAGCTTTGGAAGGAAGATGATCATGGACCTCCGTATCTACTCCTAGGCTTTTATTGAAAAGACTTTTAGACTGAATTTCTCCTACTTGACAGGTGATAGTAACTCCAAAACAGCTAAGCCCCAGGTTTTCACCTTCTCATCAACTCTTCCTTCACACTCACTGCAAACTGCCTTCCTCCTTAAGGAATTATTCTTTTCTATCAGAGGTGCTAGAGCTCTCAGGCCTCTAAAACACAGTTTCAAAAGATGTAAAAAAATATTTTTGGGGGCTGTACTGATTGCTTCCACCATCTTCTCTTCTGCTTCCCTCCTATTTACTCCTGTCAACCTGATGCCTAATTTAAAAGAGAGCTCCTTTCTTATGAGGTACAGCAGAAAAGGTAGAGGTTCACAGTTCTCTTCTTGGCCCAACACACATTTTTACTGGGATGTCTGAGTACTCAAGCCAGGATAACGGAGTCCAAAAGGGAACGGTGCTGTTGGGGAATGGTGAAGTCATTTCCCATTGTATGAAAAACCTGTAGTGACCACTGAGTCTATTTAGTTTTACTGGTTGAATCTAAAACTTTAAGAAGCCTAGCTGCCAATTAAGTAGAAATTTCAAAGATCCTCAAAATGACAATTGGGTGGCTTGCTTTTTTTTTTTTTTTTTTTTTTTCCAAATCTATCCTAGGCCTACTGAGCAGTGATTTCTTCAGGCCTCAGTACTAGAAGCAGCAAAGAGGAATATTTACTTGTTCAGCACTTGGCACATATGTTACTTATTCTGAAGGCTATGTTATATTAATATATATAGTAATATATATTAATTTCCCAAAGATGTCCGTCCTAATGATGGATATTTTAGTTTTAGAGAACACTGTTCTTCCTGTACCTTAAAACTCCAGAAATCCTCATTATGTACTCCTCTCTTCAGCCTTCCTAAAACAGAATCTGTTCACTGTAATTACAAAGTTTCATAACACCCTTCTTGCAATAGGTTCAAACAAGACACAAAACAGCTTCTGCAACCTGAATTTAAGGGGGAAAAAGTTATTTCAACTAGTCAGTTATACCTTAGTGAGTTCAGCTGTCTGTACAAGTTTATTCTTGCTTCCAGCATACATCATCTGCTGTTCAGGTTTACATCCTGTATTTGTGTGGAAAAAAAAAGAGGTTTTGTTCAGTTATTTTGACTGCAACACTTCAAAAATAATAATTTTTTTTAAAAATAAGAATCCACATTGAAAGCTGAACTCTCCATTCAGAAAAGTGACCTATTTCTTTATATACATTATCATCCTTGCTCATACTTTCATATCTAGCACTTGAAAAGCATTCCCAGAAGTAACAGTTGTGCAGGTTGAATCGGTGGTCTCAACACGCACCTGTATTTCTGCTCAGAGCTAACGTCAAATATTGCAGCAGACAAATTTGAATCACAAGAGCTGAAGCAGCAGTACCTCCCGCCACTACAGCAGTGTGCTGATTACACTTCATTCAATCCTTCGCCCTCTTGCTATTTCTGGAAAATTCCCATGTGTTTGCTAGTTACACTTACACATATCTTTATAGCATATGCCTTTTGAGCTGGAGTCAAACTGAGAACAAAACAAGTCAGCTTGAATTTGTCATTCTTTCTCCTCATCTTCCCCCAAATCCCCCAACTGAATTGGTAGCTCAGAACAACTCCCCCCTCTGCTGTCCCAGGCACAGAGCAGCTTCAGTCACCGTTGAAGTTAACCTCTGTGTAGAGTCCCAGCTAACTGAACATTGTTTTTGACTCCAGTATCAGCCTAATGACTAACTTGAGTTTGCAGAAATTTTTTTTGGAACAGGAAAACTCAAGGAAAAAAACAAAAAGGCTTTTCTTTACAAGCTGCTTGTTTAAAAGTTTCTAGATGAGAGTACTTTTAAATCTTGCCACCCATAAAGAACATAGTCTAAGCTCTCTTTTCCTACAGAGTACAAGTCTGCCTGCTTTGCTATTTCAAGGTCTCCTGGGAAGTTTCTTACTGCTCTTCTCACAAAAAAAATCTACCCTTCAGAAGAGAAGTAATGCTTCTAACATTCATACAAAGATTCTCAGGTAACTACAGAAGAACATGCTCACTAGTTGATAAACTCTTTACCTACCTAGTTTTTCTAGTTCTCGGTAATGAAGGATAAACCAATGCAATCAGTTTGTCTTCTTCTAGAGGATAACAAGGATAATCCAGTAATAGCAGCAAGCTACCCTATTACAAGTCAGAAGACAAATGGAAGCCACAAGAGCAATTCAGCTCCAAGTTCAAATCAAGTCTCAGGTTATATGGCTTCTATTAAATTACACAGTTCCCTGCACAGGTATGTTTATGGTGAGGGTTGCTGTGACACAAGCAGAGGAAGCTACTGCTCTGTATAAATTTGGGTCTATCTAAGATTACAGTCTCTTTCTCCTTGAATGTAGTCTGTTCACCCAGCACCTTCACCCGCCCAGATCTGGGTTATGGAGCCCTCTTTTCCTCTCCTTTTCACCCATAGTTGTGACAGCCATTTAGACTTTCACACCACAGCACTGTTTTTGAGGCATCCTCTGCTACTGCCCATTGCATACAGCCCCTTGTGGACAACCCTCCTCTGGAATCCCAACGCTTTTAGAGACCTGTTCCTTTCACAGGTAAACATGGGTTCCCTGGTCCTTCTGAGGAGGAGAAAAATTTCTTCCCACTCAGTCACTAACATCCCAATAGCAAGATGGACAGAGGTGAAGAAACACCCTCAGAAGCAGAGGTGGTGTCTTCCAGCCCTCTCCTCACCCTTTTCCTGAGCCTTGTCTGGTCATATTTTGAGGATTCCCTTAGATTTGAGGAGAGGGTGACAGGCAACATATCAAGTTAAACAGCCATGAATAGATGCAGAGTGCTCCAGGCTCCTTTCCTTTACAGGAGGGTGTTGCCGAGCACACCCCTGAGAACACAGTGGGCAGGCACGGTTAGAAAGACACCTTTTGGGCAGCTACAAACTAACAGTTCTGTTCAGCCTGCAGAAATGGAAAAGAATAAACCTCTTCTATCATACACCCTAAGCGCTCTAAATGTGAAACCCCAAAGGCAGTGAAAACCTCCAGCAACTAGGCAGATTTGGGCAAATGAAGTGGTTACACTTGTCAGGTGACGGTGAGGATGGAGCTAAGACACTAGAGATTCCTCTCCACTAAAGAAGGTCTCCAGATGATGCCATAGCTTTGGAGTGCCTTGCTGCCAGCAGTGGCACAAGCAAATCCAGCCTTAAGCATCTGAATCACTATGTGAGCATTAAATGCTGATTTTATCTTCCACAGCAAAGAATATTCCCATATTTACAGCACACACTGCTTCCATTCACAATATTCACTCACCAACTGGACTGGAGAAGATAAAGCACAATGGGTAAGAAACTCTTCCATCATCATGCTGATACTTGTAACTATACACAATAAATGTTTTTTCTGAGGTTAAAGAAACTAAGAAATCAATGATTTTATTAGGATATAACCCTCAGTTATCAGAGCTTGATGCAGACACAAATAAGTTGCATTCTAGAAGATGCTTTAAATTCAATAAGCAGTCTCATTGTCCTCCTGGTTTCACATCCATATCTGACCTTCAGAACTTACCCTGCCTGCCTTTACCAACCTCTACCACAGCTGGGCATGAGGGCTGGCTCTGTATTATCTTCACATCAGAGAGCTAAAAATCACCCTTTCAGCACAAATATTCCTCTCCCATCTTTGTAAGAAGACTTCCCACACCCACCAACATGCTTCTGGACTTAGTGAAAGTCAAATTCTTTCTTTGCAGACTAAGCACTTCATTGTTTCAGGTATTTTGCTGAATTTGAACTCAAGTTTTTGCTAGGACTCCTGCTTTAGAGCCTCCTACTGCACTGTGGTCATGAAAGACAGAATGGCATGTGGAATAGTGCCAGCCAGCTTTTGAGGATAATGGAGGCAGGTATTTTCTTCACTTATAATTTAAGTACCCCTCTTATTTCATGCAGTTAATGAATAATTTACTTGGACTTTTCTTTTTTTTTTTCTTAAAATATAGGGATTGTTTTCTAAATCACATGCCTACAGCACTCCCAGAATCAGTAACTGCAGCAAAATAGCAAGGGCCATATGCTGAGAAAGTACCAAAACAGATCCTAAGTTACACAGGCACTTTTCTATATTTAGAATTAGCCACATACAAAAATGGTACATTTTACTCACTTCTTTACATTAACAGCGGTGTGGCTTTGATTTACTTCCCCAAACATTATACAGTCTAAAAAGAAACAAAACCTCAGGAAAGGCTTAAAGGTGTCAGTCATTGTTTCAACAAGCGGAACAAGTGTTCAGTGCATCATGAGAACTGATCCCTGGATTATCTCACAAACAATATACCAGTAAAATCACACTACAGGCAAGTATTGGCCTAAAAAGGTGAAGTCCAACTTGGAACATTTTGAACAGCTTCCAGGAGTGAGTAAGCCCAAATGCCAGCAGCATAAGAAGGATATCGAGGTTGTCTCTCAGGCAGCTCATCTTTTAGCTCATCAGGAGAAATACCCTGGTAACATTAAACACAAGCAATATTTGAACAAATGATATTGCACTTGAAGGTATATGCACTATGAAGGCTAAAGCAGAATAATGAAACAGTGACACTGCTGAAGTTAGATGTATGTCTACAGTTGAACTGATAACAATCTCACTCAGATTACTAGAGCAGTTTAGGAAAACGTGTGTGCTAATAGATTCCTATGACTAAACACAGAATTAATGTTAGCATGAATAATCATCCCTATTTTAGGCATAATGAGTTTTGAAAACATTTTTGGCTCTCGTTGGATATGCTGGCAGCTACCATGCTTTTCCTAACTCTAGTGCTAAACAGAAATAAGCAAGCACACACCAGAAAGGCTCTGTTAAAATCAGCTACATAAATGGTGCTTTTGAAAAATTCAGTCCTTCCTCTTTGAGCAAACAAAAACAAGAGTCCCCATTCTACTGAAATATTACATTAACTCCTAGATGCTAGGGAATAAGAGCTAGGGTTAATGCTCAAATCCCTGGGAAGGATTTAATTTTGCCCTACGTACCATTAAGAAACACTACACGCTGAGCTGACCTTATTAAGCCACCTATCAAATTTAGAGTCTGCAAAGGATTAGCAACCCTAGCTTCTAATTGATAGCAGATCAGCTCAGAGTCAAATATGCAGATTTATGTGGAAACACAGCAGAAATCTCTTCAAAAAGCCAGCAGGTGCCAAAGATGCTTTTTACATAGTTGTATCATAACAGCTTTAAAATAACTTTTTTGTGCAATTAATTAGTCAACTCAATTGCTTCTGCCTAGCTCCACTATTAATAGTGCTGTGCTTTACATGCAGAGTGACCATGCATTTAAATAAGCTCATGACCCAAATTAGATTAAGAGTTTGATAACAATTTGAAACTAAGGCAGTACCTTAGAGACAACAATACATTGCAGGCTGAAGATACTCTTATTTACAATTCATTTAACAAACCTCATGCTCCTCATCCAGTACCACCAACTGCTTATCCTTGTCGATTTTCACTATAAATCAAAATAAAACATAGATCAATGGGGTTTTTTAATCAATTTATACAATGTGTGCATGAAGCTTTTTAACATTCCCCCAGAAGCATACTCCTTGTGCTTCCATTCTGCTTCTTCCGTCTAACCCATGATTCCACAAAACCACTGAAGAGATGTGCAGTCTGAGCACTGTTCATTGCGACACATTCTGCTCAGATTTCAAAGACAGAAATGTCAAACTCCCCTAAAGGCTACAAAATTTACAAACTCAAAATGACTGTGCTTTGACATTTTTCACTATAATTTGACAAACACTGGTAGACTACGAACCATAATTAAGTATAAATACTCTACTAAGAACAGATGCAGTCTTGTATCACAGAAACAGTGTTGCTTTACTGTTAAAATTGCAGGCAGAATTGGAAGCACCAAAGTTCATACAAGTAACAGCCTCTTGGCTCACATTTACCTGTTACAGCAACATTACATGAGAAGGAAAAGAGAAGATAGGATTTTCTGCAGGACCTCGCAAGTTCTCTCAGACACGTTTTTAACTTACTTATAATGGCAGCATTGTTGGTTTCTTTACGAAACCGGAATTTTCTCAGTTTCTCCACCAGGTCTTCAGCAACATCACAAACCACCAAAGATTCACTCTGCAGAAAGGAAATGGCACAGGGGAGGGAAAGATAAATCTTTCTAGTAAACCAGAAAAAAATCCCCGTGTCACGCATACGTGCGCATAAAACCTACTGAAGTGGAACTGCATGCAACTTGCCCAGCGTTTCAGAACATATAAATAAACCAGAGAAACCATGGATGAAAGCAGTTTTTAGAAACACAGTAACAGAACACTGTTTAATATGCCTCCTCAAAACCACTCAGTTAGCTAGAAATATTAGCTATTCCTGAACCGGGATTATTCTCGTAGCTCTTAGAAATAAACACATTTTACAGTTCATTTGCCAAGTCAAGTCCTGAAATAAGGAAGCCCCTTAGAGTGGCAGTAAACTGGCTAAAGTAATTTAAGCATTTAAAATAGAGGCTGAATTTCTTCTTTCAGAACAGACATCAAGGGTCACCGCTTATCTTTACCACAAAAATATTAACTGAACTACTGAGATTTACACACACAGAAAGCATTTAAGACACGTTAATCAAAAAGCATGCATATTTTTCCCCCATGTGCTTATGTTACTAACTGCAAGTTTTCAGAAGAAATGTCCAGATAACATATTAGTCATCACACTGAAGATGGGGAAGGAAATGATTATTTCACAAGCAACCATGCAGGTTATCTCCACTACACATGCAATTTTTAAGCAGCATCAAGCCAACCACTGCCATTTCCTGAGCAACATTTTATACCACGCAACCTCCATCGCCACAGTTAAGAGATGCATGCCAGCCAGATGAAGAAAAGTTATTTAACATCTCCAGCTTATTCATATTATTGTTTTTGTACATTCCTCAGGCATCAAGACTCTTGTGCCAAAGCAACTGTTTCAAGATTTCCTTTAAAAAATTGCTCAAATAAAAAAATAATTGCAACATTACCTATCACAATCCCTACTAGAGCAGTTTCACTGAGACAAATCACTGCTTACAAATCAGCATAAAGTTACTATTTAAACTCTGAGGTCTCTCTCCTTACATTCAACACTGGCTTGTTTGCGAGATCTTCCTCAAAAAGCAGAGAAGGGTCTTTTCTCCCCAATTTCAAAATCACCTTGCAAATATCCTATGTTTGTGGTTACCCCTAAAAAGATTTCCACCTCGACCAAAATCTGGCACAAAATCATGTGCCTCTGCTTCCTTTTAACAGCTGGAGAGGAAATGAGGCTCTGCTGTGACAGGACAGGTCAGGCACTGGGTGTGCAGCCTTCACTATTTTGCTTGCTTTCCCTAAACTTTGAAGATTTTTTTTTTGCTCCCTCTGATCCACAAATGTTATGAATACCCACTCGCTATCTCTGGAGGTCTCTACTTAAAAACCAACAGAATTCAGGGCTACATTTCAAAGTTAAAGTCATATTCTGTATCAAACACTTTCTTAAGGAATCATTTCTCGCAGCCCCCTGGGCTCAGCAGTTTCCTAACATCTTCCAGTAGACACTTCAGGGTAAGCAGTGCCCTGGTTCCTACCTGTACAGCCACATAAATATAAGTCCCTAAAGAAAAGCTGAAGCCTGTGCCTGCAAAACACATGGTACCCTCAGATTCAGATCATCTATCGGGGCTAGACTGGCTTACCAGTGCTGATGTTTAATAAAAAACTACAGAAAGTCAAGTCAAGAGACAGGAGCAGTGCACAGAGCGCGGGCACACCTGCCCAACAGCGCAGGGAGGGGTGCTGCTCTCGGTTAACCTCAGCCACCACTCATACCAACATTATACTTCAAGATTTTTCAGAAACCGACTTAGCCGTCTGCCGGACAGCCGCTGGCAGGGCAGGTCACAAGTTCCTTTTTAACCAGCTGTTTCACTTACTCAATATCCCAAACTCAATGGAGCTAATCTCTCCAGACGCACACAAAGATGCCTCCTGTTTTATACCATCTGGCTGATTCCGAAGTTAAAATGTGTTCTTTGGAAACTTTCTTCGCTGGTCGAAAGCAACAGGATAATCACCATGAAAAGCAGCCATAGAAAAAACCTTCTAGTAGACTTTCTGGAGCAGCTGAAGGCAGAAAGGCCTTTCTGTTCAACAATAAGGTACAGTATTTCTGTAAATTTTAAGGTAGTATTCAGTGTATGAAGGATGAATAAAGACACAGTTTTTATTTTATGATCTAACAGTCTATCAGCCTAGATCGTCATCTGGTATAGGGGAAAATTCCTTTCTTCAGAACAGTGCTGGTTTAGAAAAGGCAAGAGTTTCCAAGGGTTTTGTTCATGAGTTAATTTCTCCAAAGATTTCAAAGAGGTGCTGAGCCTACAGTTCCTCCTAATACAAGCATTCATGACCCTGGAAGCCCAGAGAATTGCAAGGGCTCTGTGATCCCCTCAGGTTAAATTAAGGTGAAACAACACCAAACAACCAGTTAAAATGTTTTACTTGCCGTAGAGAACAATTTAAACTTGGAAAAGGATAATAAGCAATGTGGTCTTTTATAAATCTATAAGAAAGAAAAGAAATGAAAGGCAAAGAAAGGAGAGAGAAAGAGTAAAAAAATCTGGATCACCACCCCTGGATCCAGCGTTGTCTCATGTCAGGTAATCCTGGGTGGTGAGTGCACACAGATCCAGCTTCAATGGTGGGTGCACACACAGCAAAATTTCTGTTGCCTTTCTAAGTTCATCTCATTAGCTGATTAGCATACTAGATGAGGAGGGTCAGGTATTCCACAAATTTCTATGGCAGACGAGGAAAAAGGTGCAGCATGGGTTCCAGTTGAGTCGGTGGTCGTTGCCCAGCTTTGGTCGATCCCCTCTTACCAGTTCTTGTTACCACTTCTTGTTACCACTTCAGTGGCAAAGGTGGGAAGTCATTAGCACAGTGTCTGGCTTGCACAATAAAGTCACAAATGGCTACATGATGGAGCCAGTGATAAACATCTGGTTTCACTCAGTCCATGTCTCCCCCTC
>NW_020799101.1:4251035-4266011 GCF_003259725.1 Athene cunicularia
GTGTGGGGCGATGGGCCGTGGCTGCGGAGGTCTGGTGGTGTAATGAGGAAGCACGGCGTGGGGAGGGGGGCAGTGGGAGCTGGCACCCCTTGGGGAGGGAGCTCCGGGGGTGTGGGGCGGCCCTGGGGTGGGACAGCGCCGCGGCTGGGTGTGTGGGGCCTGGCAGTGGGGCTGCGTTGAAGAAAGGAATGGGGGGGAGGCCTAGCACTGGCCGTGGGGGAGGAGGGGCTGCTCTAGCAGAAGGCGAGGATGAAAGCTGTGGAGAAAACAGTGTGGCTGGAAGACGACCTGACCCTCGGTGAGGGGGTGCGGGTCAGGGAGGGCTGCTCCAAGGGCAGAGTTTGGCACTGTTGGAGATGGACATCTCAAATCTTGGTAGTAGATAAAATGAGTAGGTACTGGGTAAGGTGCTTGGTGTTTGGGCAGGTAGCAGCTAAATCTGCCAGGCTTTGTGGTAGAATTGTTACTGAGGTGTGAGACTACCCAGGACCGCTGATGAGGCACCAGTCTGTTCTGCTGAAGCTCAGAGCAGAAGGGGGTGTTTCAGGGGAACCAAGCAGGGTGCTGGGACTGGGATGGGGAGAAGCCTTAAACAGCTGACCTGCTAAAGTATCTAGAGGGGTGATGAGTGAAAGACCCTCACTTGCTTATGTCTGAGAGGGTTCGGCAAAGATGTCACTATTGCCTTTTTCAGAAACAGGTCCCTGAATGACTGTCCATAGCACTGGTCTGTTTGTTTTCCTGCTGACTCAGGCGTTTCTGTAAATGTAAATACTGATACTCACCAAGTGGAGAGCATTGATTAGCTATCAAAATATTTTATGTAGGAATTGTGGGTACACCACACTTTTGGAGAAAATAAATTAGAGTTATTGCATTTTCTCCCATTGGCTTAACATTAATATTTGCAGTTCTGTGTTTCAGTGTTTTCCATCCTTTGTCTCTTTGAATTACAGATGTTTTAGCTGTAGCTGCTTGTTCTCTCGGCAGCTTATAAATACTCTGCTTGAATTTTCCTTTAGTGCAAAGTCTTTCCCTTGTTTGCATCACTTTGTTAGCTGCCACTAGCTCAAACATATGCCATCTCTTGCTTTGGTGTGAATGAAGCTATCTTTTGATCTTTCAGATACGCTTTGTGAAAATTTTTCTTCTTTTGCACTGCCTCCCCTAGTGCTGGGTAAGTGGTAGTGAAGGCTAGACGGGTCTTTTTGTTGCCTTTCTGCTGGATGAAGCTCCACCTCTATTTACTTGGAGAGGCAGTAGAAATCCTTTTCATAATTCTTTCTGTCCCAGTGCACGCTGATAGTATTATATTGCCATCCACTTCTCTCCACTTTTCCTTTTTTACTCTTTCAGTTCTTTAAAAATATTATCTTTACAAAATAAATGGTACTAAATCGTGATTCAAATAAATCTCCTGCGTGTATATCCCAAGCTAGCGATCCTTTATCACTTTAATAATTATTTATCTGCTTGTAATAAACACTTTGCACTCCCCTGCTGTAAAATGTCTGAAACAGGTGTGCCAGAAGATCCTTACATCTGCCCATTGAATGCATTTTGAGCTACAGGCTGTGCAGAGGACTGTCCAGATGCATTTTTTTTTTTTCAGGATCAGAGATTCTAGGTGCATCTGCACTAGATGTTATTGCAGTTTATGTAAATACATAAAAACTATCTTCAAACTCGTTTGTTAGCTGTTAGTCAGGTAGAAGCAGTAGCCAGGAGCTCAGCACATACAAGTATGTGAGTATGTGGGCAGCTGCTCAGGGATATTTGCTGCTACCCTTGAACTCTGCTGTACTGTGACCTTATGACCAAGAGCCTTCAAGCAATTTCAGAGCGGCTGCAGCTGCAGTTACAGTTTAAGTGCTGTTGAACTTGCTCATGAAAACAACTTGAGCCTTTATTTGCTACACAGTACTATAAATGCATATGGTGTCACAAGTACGTATTACTTGATGTGTTGCTGTAATGACATTTTCTTTCCAATATCGGCATCAATTGTCAGCTTGTTTTATGGATGTGTTCATGATGGTGTCAGTCAGCCTGAAAACCACCAACTGCTTAGGAATGTTAATGTCTTCATTTGCAAAATCATGCACTGATTTGATGAGCGCATGGTTTTATGGCCAGCCCTGGATACCTGTGGCTCTGCTCAGAGAGTCTCAGTAGGTTACTGCACAGGTGGCTTTCTAGAGCCAGCCCATTAGATGCTCTGGGCAGAGGGATGAGGTGGAATTTAGATTAGCTAAATATGGCCCTGTGCATCATCTCTTTAGCTGGGGATTGTAAGGAACTGAAGGAAGTAATGCCTCAAACATTCATCAACACAGAAAACCCCAAGGACAAGCTGTGGCCTTTGGATTAGGCTAAGGAATGTCAGCCAAGAAGCGGGAGTGTACTGAAGGATGCACCCCCCACTCCCTTGCAGTTGCATTGACAAACTCCTTAGATGAGCCTCAGAGGGGGAGACATGGACTGAGTGAAACCAGATGTTTATCACTGGCTCCATCATGTAGCCATTTGTGACTTTATTGTGCAAGCCAGACACTGTGCTAATGACTTCCCACCTTTGCCACTGAAGTGGTAACAAGAAGTGGTAACAAGAACTGGTAAGAGGGGATCGACCAAAGCTGGGCAACGACCACCGACTCAACTGGAACCCATGCTGCACCTTTTTCCTCGTCTGCCATAGAAATTTGTGGAATACCTGACCCTCCTCATCTAGTATGCTAATCAGCTAATGAGATGAACTTAGAAAGGCAACAGAAATTTTGCTGTGTGTGCACCCACCATTGAAGCTGGATCTGTGTGCACTCACCACCCAGGATTACCTGACATGAGACAACGCTGGATCCAGGGGTGGTGATCCAGATTTTTTTACTCTTTCTCTCTCCTTTCTTTGCCTTTCATTTCTTTTCTTTCTTATAGATTTATAAAAGACCACATTGCTTATTATCCTTTTCCAAGTTTAAATTGTTCTCTACGGCAAGTAAAACATTTTAACTGGTTGTTTGGTGTTGTTTCACCTTAATTTAACCTGAGGGGATCACAGAGCCCTTGCAATTCTCTGGGCTTCCAGGGTCATGAATGCTTGTATTAGGAGGAACTGTAGGCTCAGCACCTCTTTGAAATCTTTGGAGAAATTAACTCATGAACAAAACCCTTGGAAACTCTTGCCTTTTCTAAACCAGCACTGTTCTGAAGAAAGGAATTTTCCCCTATACCAGATGACGATCTAGGCTGATAGACTGTTAGATCATAAAATAAAAACTGTGTCTTTATTCATCCTTCATACACTGAATACTACCTTAAAATTTACAGAAATACTGTACCTTATTGTTGAACAGAAAGGCCTTTCTGCCTTCAGCTGCTCCAGAAAGTCTACTAGAAGGTTTTTTCTATGGCTGCTTTTCATGGTGATTATCCTGTTGCTTTCGACCAGCGAAGAAAGTTTCCAAAGAACACATTTTAACTTCGGAATCAGCCAGATGGTATAAAACAGGAGGCATCTTTGTGTGCGTCTGGAGAGATTAGCTCCATTGAGTTTGGGATATTGAGTAAGTGAAACAGCTGCTGCACCTGGTTCCTTTGTGAGTAAGATGTTTAACTGGTGTACTTCATTACAGCCCCAGTGAAGTCAGCATGGCTGTGTTTACTTGCATCAGAGAGAGATTTAACTCTCCATGCACACAAACTAAATATGGCTGAGCGCCCTATATTACATCATCAAAGAAATGCAAATGTTTCTATCAAAGTCTAGAAACCAAAGGCATTTATCAAAGTTGGAGTAATGAGTATAGAGTATATTCCACCAGCTGAACCTCTTTCCCCTTTGGCTTATCTTTGACACTCTGGCACACAAGATGTTCGGTGGTAAACGCAAATATTTGTTAAACTGCCAGGAACAGGTTGATGCTATTGAGAATGGCTTTGAGAATTTTTTTTTTCCTGAAGTAGTTTCCTCAACTTGAAAATCACTTTTGACTGATGTTTTTCCCTGTTAGTCTTACAAAGGGCACCCCTCCAGCATGAATCAATAGAAAGGAGGCCAATGTCAGTAAAAGCTCTGCTTTTCTTCTTCATTTGACACACAAGAGTTGGAAAAGATTTTAAAACCAGGGAAAAAGTAGCAGTTAAGCCACAAAATTGTCTGTTTCACTTGGAGCTGTATTGTACACGAAATTACTTTAGCAATTTTCAAACTGATTACATTCAAGTTGGTAGTGCCCTTTTCAGCTTGAGTTATTGATAGGAAACCCATCTTACTGTAACAGCTGCTATTTCAGTGTACTAAATGGAAACAATTGATGCAGGGAAACTCTGCCATTCAGAGTTTTCCAGCACCCAATATGCTGATGACTGCATGAACCAAAATTCAAAGCCGTTACCCAGACCATCACTTCAGCAGTACAGGTGGCAGCGGCAAAAGCAAAAATTCAGGAAAGTACAGCCTGAGCTAATTAATAACTGTGTTCTAAAATGCATTAACAAAAGATTCCCACAGCCTCTCCCCGTTACCTTACTAATGAGGCAGGGCTGGATTAATGCAGTTAAGAAAATGTCTTCAGTCTCTCAAGTAGTCTTCTGATTGCATATCTGGGACAGTTTCTCTAATCAGCTTTTGGTTATTGAAAGTTATTGCTATCACCTTAAAAAGTGAATTATTTTTAGCCAAGTGTAAGAGGAAGTCTGTTGCAGAGCTTTTGTAGATCCTGATCTTCTGTAATGGGTCTTTTAAAAGCCCCAGGCAATATGAAGATCTCGAGGTTTTTAATTGGTGTCAGAAATAATCTCAAATGCTCTTCCTCACTTTCTTTTGATTTTTATTTTGGTTCATAGGGTGTTTAAACTTTTAAACCTTAGCTTTGTTATCCTTTTAGGGTCAGGATATCACTTGGGTTAGCATCTTAGTTTTGGCTTTGAAGGGGTCTTAGAGTCTCAGCTTTGCTTCAAAGTCTTGACCGTTTTGCACTTGATTTTTGGCTCAAAGCAGGGGCTTTACAGCTCCTGATTTATTATCAGCATATTATTGTAATTGAGGTTCACATGAGAAATCGGGATCTTGTTCTCCCATAAAAACATCTTGTTGGCTGTAGCTACCGCTAGAAATATCTTAGGGCCGAATGATTTATTCTAAGGTCTTCCTTTTGAGCACCCAGTCCATTAAGACTGTTCCATCTTTGCAAGCAGGGTTGGTGGTTTGGTTTTTTTTTTTTGTCCTGTGACGGGATGTGCAGAATGTCAGTTGGGAGAAAGCTCTGGCTAACCATTTACCACTAGAGGGCATTGACCATTCTCGTTAATTTTATTCTCTTTCTGGAAAAGCAGGAGTAAAGTATTCCCCCTGTATAGATTTTTCTGTATCGCTGTGAAGACTCCTACCTTCTGCCACGAAAAGTTGGAGTCAGACTGGCAGGCTGTATTATTCATGCATCCTAGCAGATACTCTGCAAAGCTAAGCTAGCTCTATTTGTTGTGCTGCTTGCTATTTGGAGCTGAAGACAAATGCAAATGTGTCAACGCTAACACTTAACCCACTTGTTCTTCTTGTTTCATGTCTCATAGGTTTGGGTTGGGTGTTCCTGTTATTCTGAGAAACTCAGAAGAAACAGAATCCAGCACAAGAGTCTTGAAAAAGCAAATGAGACAAGTGAAGAATCCTTTTGGGTTAGAAATCCCTCATCCTGCTACAGCTTCAGTAACAAGTCAGTGGAGTTCTGATGTACTTGATTTTTGTCAGTGTGGGTTCCTGATCTTAATATTTTCTGTTTTCTTGCTGCCACCCTTCTCCTTTATCAAAATTCCTCGGAAACCTGCTTCCTCTCATCATCACAACAGAAATAATTTTTACACAGCTTATAAATGTGGTGTTTTTAAAAGTGAAATGTTTGGATATTTAAGTACAGTTTCATTCTTATCAATTAAATGCTTCCTGCTATAACAGGTTTTTAAGTAACAAAAACATTTGCAGATCACTAGCTACTATGGACGTTTTTGTAAACTTTACAGAACTGTAGAATTCTGTAGAATTCATTATAGCATATATGCCACTCACTTAAAGTTATGTCCAGATCTCCAGCAGTGTTTGGAATTGCACTACTTCCAAAAAAATAAATACTTTTTTTTAAATTTCCCTTTCTATCTGTGCTTCAGTGGAAACTGAATTTAAATATCTATTTGGATGAGAGTTTAGGTAGTTCTTAACATCCTTGAAGTCCCTGCATAGGAAGTGAAATTCATGGCCTTCTGTGTTATTGGGGAGTAGTCAGCAAGGCTGAACATCTGCCAACACAGATGTGGAGCCTGCAAGTGAATAAGAAAAGGGCTGCAGCAGTTTTACCCCTCCCTCAACGTAAAAAACCCAAACCAACAAGTTAGTCTTCAGGTAACTTGGATTTATCAGGAGGTCTGAGGGCTTTTTGGTGGGAGTTTCCAAGAGTTGTGCTCCTGTTTGTGCAGGAAGTGTTTAGAAGTTAATGGGCTGGGTACTTGATTTTTAGAAAAGAAGTGGAGTGCGTAGATCCTCTTTTTGTCCTCCCTCTGTGTGATCAGGAGGGCCTTATTCTTTGAGACCACAGAGAGTGTTGTAGGCCAATGATCCAAGTAATACCATTATTTAAGAAGGGAATGGACTTTGGTCTAGGGGTTGTGCTCTTGGATCTGCCAGGGAGTGTGTCAAATGTTACCAGAAGTTAAAATTTACCCTTCCTAAAATGCATGTGCTACTTTTGTCAGCTTAATCTCCTCACACCCACTTCCTCATCCCCACTGACTTGCATAAGCACTAAACCTAGTCTAAATTCTTAGAAGATTAGATTATAATGATAAAAATCTGGGACACTGAAGTTGTTTTCTGCCCTTTAAGAACCTACACTTAGCAATTCCAGAATTCCTGCACATGAGCGAGTTAATGAAATCCTTATCTTCTTTCTACAAGAGGGTATAACGTTGACACCTGATTGTCTGGAAGACTGTATTCTTACGTGCTACTGGGGCTGCAGTGTTCAAAAACTCCACGAAGCGTTGCAGAAACATGTTTACTGCTTCAGAATAAAGACCCCTCAGGCATTAGAGGATGCTCTGTACAGTGAATACCTCTATCGACAACAGTACTTGTATCCTTTTTTAAAATTGTTTTGACAAAATATGCTAATTTATTGGCACAAGAAGTGTTGAGACTTGTGAACATTCGGCAGTTCTTGGCACAATATGAACAAATATGATGACAAATATTCTTTATGCAAACGTCACATTTGTCTACAATTGCAGCGACACTGATTGTTTTCCTTGACACATACAAAGCATTAAAAAAAATGACAAGGAAGAAAAATATTGTCAATTACCAGAAGATGCTCAAGTTGTCGATTTTGGCCCAGTGCCTAGATCTCGCTATCCGTTGATAGCATTGTTGACGTTAGCTGATGAAGAAGACAGAGAAATCTATGATGTTGTAAGTAATTTAAGAATATATTTCAGGGTCACTGTACTTAAGGTCTGAATGTTTCAGGAGACAGGCTTGAATAAAACAGCTTCCTTTCCCTGTCCCGTAGAATTTGGTCCCTAACTTTCTCACTGATGACGCCAGGGGAGCATGGCAGAAGAGCAAGGATAATATCTAAAATTTATATGTGCCATTCAAAAGATGGTTATGATTTTCACAAAGCTCGTATCTGCGAAGGTCTCTGTGGTAAGCCCTGTGGTCAGAGGAACTAGGGCTATGGTAGGTTAGTAAGCTATTACTCTGATTTTTCTGGTCACATAAACCTGGGGTGGAGCTCTTGGGCTGATATGGTCTTTTGAATTGCTGTTGGCAAGGTAGGAGGATTTTTTTTTTTTTTTTTAAGTGTCTGGCACATACTTGAGCTGATTGCTGACTTGACTGTTAGGAACATAGAAATTACTTTTCTGCAACAGGCCTGAGTCTGTGTAATGCAGGACATGATGTCTCACAGTAGCCAGCTCCAAGTCATTTACAGGAAGGTGTGAAGCTCTTGCAGTAGACTGATATGAGATCCTCAGCTCTCCAAAAAGGTCTCCTGATCTCTTACAGTTAAAGTAACTTCAACCTTGTCACATGCAGTTCAATATCCCTTCTAAACTCTTGAGTTGACTGATTCTTTTTGGAACAATTTGGGACATACTTTTATCTCCCATCTTCATTTGGTTGATAATCTGATAGCACTGAGTGCTTGGACAAGAATACAAATGAACTTGGAAGCAAATTGCCTAAATCCACTGAACACTTTTCCATACATTCATCTGGAAATTGTGATCACACCAGTGCCTAAGAAATCTGTTCCCTTTCCAAGTGATACCTGTCCTTGGCTTCTCGTCACTTGATCTCAGCACTTCCCCACTCAAGATTTCTGCCCCCCAGCTATTTCCCAGATTAGTACATCTATGTATGTTTAGAGCTTAGATTAGTTTAATATAAAGTGACTTTAAATTTCTTATCTGAATGTGAATTTGTAACGCCTCTTTTGTTCCTTAACGTAGAAAAAAGGGATAGAAGGAGAGTGGGGGAGGTATTTTTCCTCTGGCTTTGGAGAAAAGGAACACAACTAGAATCTGTTAATACGGTCAAAGGAATAACTCCACCTGAACTCCTTGCCAGACAAATGTCAGAATTGCATCTGTTGTTGTTGAAACAAGATTGTAAAATATAAATATAGCGTGGAAAGGGATCTTTGCCACTGTGGCTGGTGTGCTATTACCGCATTGTTCTCGCATCAGTCCATCAAGTTCCAACTTGAATTCTTTTTTTGTGTGTGTATGCATCCACCACTATGGATGATGTTCCAGTATCTCTTTTCTGGGGGGTCTAATTTTTATCCTAACTATATTTGTGGCCAGATCATACCTATTTGGCTTTGTACCATAATTTTCCCCTAGCTCCAGAAAATTAGCATGTCTGTATACAAGTTACAGAAATTATATGAAGACTGGCAGGGCTAAAGTGGAAGACAGCTTAGATCTCAGGCCCGTGTGTGAAACAGAAGACTGAGAAGTAACTTGATTATGGTGTACAAGTATTTACAAAGAGAGAAAATACCTGGTGCTCAAGGGGAAGGAATCCTATAATCAAGCAGCATAGCAATTCTACTAGGTCAGAGTATATGTTTCTGTACTACATACAGAACAGTATAACAGAGGAGACAGTAGCTTGAAGATCCAGCAGCTTGTGTTAGGAACTGGTCCCCCTCACAGTTAAAAAGTTGCCTAGGTGTGTGAACAAACTATGAATTGAGGATTTGTGTCGTCATTGAGAAAGGACTTATGATGAGATGACCTAATACAAATACACTGAGAACCGTTGACTTTTAAACTCTTATTAGCAAAACACAAAAACTGTCATTTTAATGGAGATTTAATGGCTTTCAGGATCCAAAACAAAGCTCATAGTGGTGTGGGGTTTTTTGTGTTTCGCTTTTTTTTTTTTTTTTGAGGCATTGTGATTTTGAAAAAAATGCCTTATTGCCAAAGAATAGTAAACTCAGTATAAATACATATGTATAGGTACATATATATTTAAACTCTGCATGTAATTAGCTATGTGTGGATTTTGAAGTGTAAGTCTGATTTGCCTTTAAAATTTTTTTTTTTTTTTGAGCAGAACAGCTTTCTTCTATATTTCATTTCTTTTTTGACAGCTTCTGGGAACTACAATAATATTGAATTTCACTTTCTTTTTTTTCCTTGCTTTTTAGAGCCCATTACGTAATTTGGGCAGGGCAAGGGGTATTAGACACAGCATGCAAACTTAGAGTGCTTTTATTTTCAGAAAAATGACTCTAAAGTCAGCCCATGGGGTCCTTTCATAATCCTTTCCAGCGAAATTTGTCTTTTGCCTGCTCGGTTTACAAGCCAGTCAACGACACTTCTAAATGCTTTTTGGAGCCTAAAACCTGTGGTCTGAAAGATTGTGAGGGAAGTGGGAGAAAGTTGAGAAGACTTTGCATTTTATGTGTTCCCCTGTAATTCTGCAGTCAAACTTGAGCTGACTGGGTCATTTCTTGTGTTGAAGACAGCCCGGGATGTGGCTGCAGACGTTGCATGGGACGTCAGTGCATGTGCTGCCTCGGGACACGGTTGCTGTAGGAAACTCCTCACAGTCTGTCGGCTTCTCTCCCGACTAGGAGGAGCTCTCCATGAGTTAGCAGAGTGGAGAGGGGCATGATGGAGCTGCTACTTCTGGTTGAAATCGTTATGCAGGTGGCCTCTCCCAGGCACATCCATGACGGTGTAAGCAAGCCCTACCTCCAGGAGGACTGCGTGTGTTTAGGTGCCTTTTTGGTTTGGGACCTAATTGAGTTAGGTGAGAGCAGTTGGAGCAGGTCTCTGCTGTAAAGTGGCCATAGAAGGGCTCCGTGGAGAACCAGGGCAGAAAGCTGAAGCCCCACAGAGCACTCTCTTGTGCCGCATCCTCTTTTTTACCTTGTCCGGCATATTTTTTTGATCCGAGCTTGAAGTCAACACCATTGAAGTCCTTATAGTCTAAGGAAATAAGCAGCTGGTCAGAGGTTGTAATGAAGTATGCAATCCTTCAAGCAAACTGTTCTATATGAATCTTGTAAGGAAAAGTAAACTCACTAAACATAGCACTTTTTTTTTTTTTTCTGTTAGATTTCAATGGTGGCTGTAATTCACATTCCTGATGAGAGCTACAGACTTTCCTGCAGAATATTATACCAGTATCTACTTCTAGCTCAAGGTCAATACCATGATCTGAAGGTAGGCCACATACTGAGTCTTGTTTCATTTGAGCAACACTGTTAAGTTTAGCTTGTGTAGGCTTTCAAGAGCCTAAATTAGTATAAGGCTTTTATTGTCATGCAAAGAACTGGATAATAGTTTAAATTATTTTATCAGTTAAGTACTTCCAGCCAGAGTTACTGTACAGAAGTATTTTATATGAAAATATTCAAGATTTCCCAGACAAATTACTTGATTCTAGTCTAGAGGCCTAGGTTCTGTCCACTTATTAAAGCAATAGTAAGACATTAACTAGATGCCGAATGTTTCCTCTCATTTGTTACCTCCTTGCTAGTCTCTCAGAGCAGCCCTTTCTCCTGTACTGCCCTTCAACTGGGGAAGCCTCAGAAGAAACTTTTTTTTTCATTTCTTTGTACTGCAATACACACACAAGGGTTTGGAGTCTGCCTAGCACATATTTTTATAAGTTAAACCAATGTTCTCATTATTCCATTCCAGTTTCCCATATCTATGCGTGTTGTAGGACCATCTTTGACCTGTTTGTCAGGCAGTTGCTGACGTTATTCTATGTTCTATTCTATTTATTACTGTGATAATAAAAATAACATGGTATTGATAAGGTAGATATTGGACCAAATTAAATTAATTGATTTGATTAGCATCCATTCAGAAATAATTTGTCCAAATAAATGTTCGTCCTGGCCATTTTTAGCTGGCATAATTGATCCTGGTAAACTTCCCTGTTGATCCCCTCAAACTTTCTTTTCACGTGTGGTTGCCATTGTAAAAACACTGCTTAAAGTGAACAGAAATGACTGTGCAGCTGCATTTCGTGTCCCTGTGTAGTGTGCTCTCTGTGGGTGTCTTGGTAGCTTATTGGCTTTATTAAGAGATCATGCCCAGAAGAATTGGTGCTTCACGTAAGAGAAGAGAAAAAGAAGTAAGGGACTGTAATACAAGCAAGAGTGGAATGGGTTGAGTGAAGCAGATTTGACAGCTTGGTGGATATGTTTTTGGTAGGAGTGGATGGAAGCATCCCTCTAGGCATAAAGAATGATATACGGGAACCTGAGCTGCTCAGTACCCAGGCAGTTCTGTTACAGTTCATGCATGTACATTGATTTGAGTCAGCTGAGATTTGATGACTTACCCTTAACACTTTCACAGTGTTTGGTGTAATTTTATGCTTCTGAAATAACTTTTAACTGAAGGCAACTGTCAGGACTCATGCAAAGAGTGAACCTGGCATTATTTGACCCGGTGGCAACCAGTGAACCTGACCCAGTGGAACTTGCGTCGTGTGCGTGTGTTCAGGTATCAGGGGAGAGTTTGTTGACCTCTAAATGTTTGTGTATATGTGTATTTTAGCAGCTCTTCATGTCTGCAAATAGTACTGCACCATCTTCAAGCGATACGTCCCCTGGTGAGAGCAGCACTGACAGAAGCTTGCTAGAAAAGGCCGGACTGGCTGAAGATGAACCAGAATTGCATGAAGAAAACAGTAAAGACTGTGTTGTTTGCCAGAATGGCTCAGTGAACTGGGTACTCCTACCCTGCAGGCACGCGTGCTTGTGTGATGGCTGCATTAAGTATTTCCAGCAATGTCCAATGTGTAGGCAGTTTGTACAAGAATCTTTTCCACTTTGCAGTAAAAAGGAGCAAGATGAAGATGAATCAACCCATATCTTGCAAGATGTTCTTCCTGGAAGAGTTTTTTAATGGGGCAAAAAATAGAAGAACTGGGTTGTATGCACCAAGATTAAGTGTAGAAAACAGATTGTTTATGGGAGGATATGTAGCATTAACTTGTATGGTTTTGCATTTTATTGCTAGGTAGTTTTCAGCTTCCTTATTTTTCTTCACTCCATATGCTCGCAGGAACATTACACTTATCCATGCAATGTGGACAGAAGAAGTGCGTAGGATATCTTTGAAGGATGTGATTTTTATTTATAACTTCTTACTAGTTTTTCATGGAGTACTATTGGAGGCTATTTTGATTACTAAATTTAGTAGATCTACTAAAAAAAGAATAAAACTTGCAAGTGAAGTTGCACAGAGCTCATTCTATATTTATAGTATTTAAAATACTAGAGCAATATATCATTTTAACTGAGTATAATTTAGCAACATAGCACTTTACAGAATGTATCAAATGAAGGAAAGTAAATATTCTTCATTGTTAAACCCGTGTATATTTATTTTGTAGAAGAAGGCTGGACTGTGGCAGGAGCTGGGAGTTGAAAGCGTGATTCAAGACTGTTTCTGGCTGTTTTGAAAGATTTATGTGTGTGCGTGCATGCGTGTGTGTGTGTGAGGGACTTCAGCCAAAGCCCGTTGGAACGAGTGCAAAGATTTTTGTTGATTATTGTTGGCTTGAACTAAACGTTGCTGACACTTTCAGGCCTGAGCCTCTGCTATGTCATCTTGAGACACAGACTTTCAATCTCGTTAGCAATGGCTGTAAGAACTTGTCTTCCATGCAAATGTTAGTTAATTATTCCATAGAGTGGTTACTTGGACAGTTTTGTGGTGCTATTCTTACAGGAGTAGCCTGCTTTGGGGAATTTCCAACTCTTTGCTTGCATTGTCAGCTTGGATGCAAAGTTAACCATTTACCTTTTATCAATAGTCCCGGGGAATTTACTTACTCTAATGAAGAAAGAAGCTAAAGAATGGCAGAAAATTATTTCTTTTGCCCTCCAATGGTGTATTGTCAAAAGCAATAAAAATGGCTGTTGAGAAGAGAAAGCGTTGATTTGCTTCCTGAGAAAGCCAAATTGTCCTAAAGACAGACAGGCTGGGTTTCACATCTGCTGGTATAAGACAAAAATACAAATGCTCGTTAAAACCTGTAGAAAATGGGAAGTAGCTGCTTTCTGTCTTCCCTCTTATTCCCTTGCAGCTTTGCTCCACATCCAGTCCCAGGACAGCTGCTCAGTCTCAGGGAGTCACAGGGAGAGCCGTGCTCCAGGCTGTTCAGCTGCACTCCCCTGCAGCACCTTGAAGGGGGCTGC
This sequence comes from Athene cunicularia, assembly GCF_003259725.1. NCBI lineage: Eukaryota > Metazoa > Chordata > Aves > Strigiformes > Strigidae > Athene > Athene cunicularia. Next base: position 4,264,772 of record NW_020799101.1, read on the forward strand.
CGGTACAAGCTACACCCGAGGTGCTGCACACCTCCAGACCAGGGAAGGAAGCTTCCCCTCCTCAAAGGTATTCCATCTTCAGCTTCCCATCGTTCACTGGTTTGGTTTGACTTGGTTTTGCCACGACACTGCTTCCCAACTCCTGCCCATTGCCTTAGAGGAAAAGATTTAGGTGGTGGTGGTAAGAGTAATGCTTAGTTGTAAAGACAAATAGGGGTTGGGAATTGATGGATGTAGCCACAGATTTCCAGCCAGTGATCTGCAGGCTGTTTGTAAGGCAATTTATCTAGTCTACATAAAGTGACCTTCCTTGCCAGGGATGACTCGGGAATAAACTGCTGGCCAAATCAGTCTTTAGTTCGCACTGTCTATCAAACAGAAATTAAATACCCAGGTGTCTGTGGGGACTGACCGGAAAACTTTGGAAGACAGATAAGCCTGCATGGAAGCCATCGTGACAAGGAGTGGTGTATGTGCTGCAACGCGGGAGGCTGAGAACAGCAAGAGGAGAGCAGAGGAGACTGTAGTAGCGGAAGGAGCAAGTGCTGGTGGCAGTGAGACCGTACCTTAGGTAAGGACACGGTGGAGATGTGGAGCAACAGCTGTGCTGCAACTCGAGCAGAGCCAGAGCTGCCTGTATGAGAGTGCAGACAGAATCTAAAATACAACCCGGTGTCTGCACTGCTCAGGACGGATCACGGAGGTGTGGTGAGGACTCGTCCTCTGTGTCACTACAGACAGTCCTCACCCGAGCACTTAGACATGCGTATCTTGGTGCTGGTGAGAATGGCAACACGCAGAGAGAGCATGAAGAATGAGTGGGTGAAATCAGTCAAAAATAAAAATCGCCTTCCCTTTCTATGTGGTCTAGCGTTGAGTTTTGCTAGCTTGGTTGCAGCATACCCGATGGAGGTAGTCGCTGAGTTTAGCCTCCTATCTGTGTCACCAGCTTCATTCCTTCTGCGCTTTCTGGAGCACAGGTCTGCTGGGGAGCGGCTGGGAGAACTGGGGGGGTTCAGTCTGGAGAAGAGGAGGCTGAGGGGAGACCTCCTGGCCCTCTGCAGCTCCCTGCCAGGAAGGTGCAGAGGTGGGGGATGAGTCTCTGGAGCCAAGGAGCCAGCGCCAGGCACCGAGGGAATGGCCTCAAGCTGCCCAGGGCAGGGTCAGGCTGGCTCTGAGGAAGGATTTCTGTGCAGAAGGGGCTGTTGGGCGTTGGAATGGGCTGCCCAGGGCAGGGGGG
>NW_020799101.1:4266061-4276037 GCF_003259725.1 Athene cunicularia
CCCTGGGCAGCCCATTCCAACGCCCAACAGCCCCTTCTGCACAGAAATCCTTCCTCAGAGCCAGCCTGACCCTGCCCTGGGCAGCTTGAGGCCATTCCCTCAGGGCCTGGCGCTGGCTCCTTGGCTCCAGAGACTCATCCCCCCTCTCTGCCCCCTCCTGGCAGGGAGTTGCAGAGGGCCAGGAGGTCTCCCCTCAGCCTCCTCTTCTCCAGACTGAACCCCCCCAGTTCCCCCAGCCGCTCCCCAGCAGACCTGTGCTCCAGACCCTGCACCTGCCTTCTTACTTACCTTGCCTGAGTAGAAGGGCAAATAGTAGGAGGGAGACAATTCAGGTGGGAGACAATCTTAAAATGGTCTTCCCATTCCCGTGAGGAATTCAGAATTCCCATAAGGCATTTTGAAAACTGGCTGATGCTCTGACCTCTACTCCTCGTGAGCTGAAATGGTGCTTCACTCCAGTACAGACCCTGCGAGGTCTCACCACCACCACGGAGGAGACCGTTGACCATCAGAGCGCCGAAGCTGTCTGCTGAGCTACCAGTAGCCAACACTGCCAACCTGGCACGAGACTGCTTCCCACCTGGAAATAAGGGAAAGAGGAGTTCAACATCTCATCTTTTGGTGGGTCTGAACAGATGAGACCTCATCTACGTGTTTTGTTCCGCTTTAAGACAAGCTTCTGTGTGAATGTGATTAAAATGATTCATTTACAGTTTTAAGTTTGATGTTAGTAAGTAAGTACCGTAAAAGGAGCCAGGACCCGGGGTCTGAGTTTCTCCTGCTAGTTTGTGCGTTGCTCAGTTCCCCCCTCGCCTCAATGAAGCTCTGCAAGCTCTGCCAGGCAAAGGAGGTCTGGGGCTGACGTGTGTAAGTGGGAAGTTTCTGGAGTAACTGGCCACCGGTCACAATTTGCTCGGTTGTCCTGATACCCAGCATAAACAAGGACTGGTCTCTGTCACTGCAGCGGACGTGCAGCCCCTGCAAAGGCTGTCCCTGGTGTCCTGTATGTTTATAGCTAATGTAATTAATGCCAGGAATAGATGAATTTTACATGATACAGCAAAAGTCCTCCTCTGAACTAAGCCGTTACAAAGGCTTGGTATTGTCTTGCTGGAGTATGCTGGGCAGGAAGGGCAAAGAGAAACCAGGATTAGGGGTTTATTTCTGGATAGTTCTAGTATTACTCCCATTTTAACGTTGCTTTGACAGCATACAGTGGCCTCGTGCTGCAAATGCATACCAGAGTGCAGCTCTCGGGCCACAGCCGAGCGCTGGAGAGCCCCATGCTTCTCAGGGTCCCCCCAAACCAGCCAGAGCCCACTCCCTGCCTTGCCACCGCTCTCTGCAGCAGTGCTAGCCACCATCATCTGAGATATTTGCCCAGGTAGTGACCCCACAGAGGCTCAGAAAGGCTCTGCTAAGAGTGTGGAGTCACTCAGGCAGCTCCACACGTTCTTTCTGTATTGCTTTCACTTCCTCACATCTGTGAGTGATGGGCGTAGACACGAGCTTGTCGTGCAGCGATGGTTATACCTGTAAAAAGGGGCTTCTGCTGGTTTGGTCCCATAAATTTGTAGGAACGTGCAACACCTACGTAAAGGCACATTTGTCTGGGTGCTGCTGCGTCTGAGCTAGGAGAGTTCCTGCTTTAATGATGCCATCTCATGATGGGAATGTTTTAAAACAGTAAAAATACTATATGTAAACATAGTCTCTTAAGACTTCATCTAGTCTTCAACAGAGTCTGATGTCCAAAGTGAGGATTCTCTCTGTTTCTCCAACAGTATTTTCAAAAGCATTGACATTATAAATTCATGCTGAGGTTACTAAGCCTTTATTGGGGTTCAGAGAAGGTTTTACTCCTCCTCCCTACACACGTACTCCTCAGCCATGGAAAGGGCAATGCTGTGGTGTTTGCCGTAGCTGTGACACGAGGAGTCACTGTGTTTCCAGTGTTTAGAAAACACCTGTACTACCCACACAGCACCTGGGCGCTCCTGAGGGTTGAGTGAACCCCGGAATTACTTCTGTGGGATCAGCAATAAATTATCTGGACAACTAGCTGCTACCTGAGTTTTATATCCTCAGTTTGTGGCGTCCTTGTATCAGCAGAAAGTTTGTACCTAGAAAGCTTTTCTAGGCTTTGGATGCCTCCTCCAGCTTTTTGTCTTCATCAGATGAGGGTTTTTGGCGGTTCCTAATATTTTTTACTCTCCCATTGCATAGCCACTTCACATCTGATATTTCCTGGCAGATTTTTCAATAGTAGCTGTAGTCAGGGGACTGGTGAGAAGTCTAATGCATCACTTATCTCTCTCTCAGTGCTATTTATTTCAGTGTCTATCAGTTCCTTGTGAGCAATAATTTAACAAACAGGCTGGAGGGAGGATTGCTAACTTGTGAATTATTTTGATAGTTGTTCCTCTTCTTTTTTTCTTTTAACTCTGCAGATACTGTTGCCTTCAGAGGCAGCGAGACCCCAGAGATCTACCAGGGGTTGTCATGCATCAATCTCCTGCCACCGGAATGGCCTGTGAGATACAGATGTGCTGTTGCATCTTAGCTGGTTGAATGCAACGCAGACACTGTTCTCGAAACTACTTGATTTTGGTCTCCTGTTCCTAAGGGTCCTTGTTTTCAAGGATTTCCCCTGTAGGGAAAGGGCCTAGAGCACAAGCTCAAAATGCACCAGCTTGCAGGAAGCCAGGGTGGAATGTTGCTGTCAGCGAGGCTGGGGATAATTACAGCAAGTGGGGAGCCCCGAGGGAGTCAGGCACAGTGTTTTCTCATGTGGCTGCTCTGCGTGCCAAGGCTAGCAGACCCCTGCCTAGGGCAGCACGTTGCACCGATCAAAGTAAGAACAGGACAGCCATTTATGGTGTATGACAGCTTGAAAAGCAACGCTTTGCACCAGACGTTGCCATACACAGAGACAAGATTGACAACCCAGCTGCTGCCTTTCTTTTGAAAGCCGTTCCTTCCTAGGTGGTCACTACTAACCCTGGCTGGAGTGGCAGCAGCCGCATCCAAACCCTCCTCTGCTGGGACGGCTTGAGTGAAACAACAATTCACCTTTACATTTTGTGATAGGACCAAAAGAAAGATGTTTGCCAAGAGCTGGTGGATTCACATTTAAGAATTTCCAGTCTTTCAATCTTTAAGTATCTTTCCAGAGACGTGTAAATAAGTCTGCCGGCTCCAGTTTTCACTTTCAGCGCCAATTTCTTAATGAAAAAGTCTCCGTTGAGTTCAACAGCGTTTAATGCTCTATCATTAACAATTTGCTTTTCTCCTGTCCTGAAAAAGGTATTTGATAATATAAAGGACTCTTGACCCTATGACATGTTTTGATGGGGTCATTTATATCCTTCATTTTAGCAACCTCTACCTTGATGTTACTGTGCTCTACCTGTTGGACTGACTCGCAGTAACCCGTTAGTCACTTACTTCACAGCACCTTCCAGGCTTTGCAGAGTTGTACCCTCTGCAATACTTTGCCACTCGTTTTGCTGGGCTTTATTTTGTTGAGTTATACAGGCAGGTTGGCAATGTGCAGATTTCTCTGCAGTTCCTCCTGCTCCTGATTCCAGTGACTGCAGCCAGGTGCAACCTTGGCAATGTGGGGCTCCACTACCTCCTCTGGATACATCTGCTGTAGCTAAATGGAATAGATCAACCTCCATTTGGCCACTTTTTCAATAGTGTTCTTAAATGTTCTTGTTTGCTGCACATCAAGTGTTCATTCTCCAAGGATTCCCAGAAAAAACATGTGTTCCAGCACAGCCAGTATTTTCCTTGTCCCATGTAGTCTGAAGGCTATTAAAAGAGGTGGTGGGGACAGAGAGGTAGCTGGATGCTGATGAAGCTGGGGACAATTACAGGGAATGTGGTGGCTGATAAAGCTTTGCCCTGGAGCCAGCAACCAGTTTTAACCACAGCCATCTACACTGGGACATAACGTGTGATCTCGTGTGGTAACTATGTGGTAGCCTCGGCTGTGGGCAGTGGGACCAGCCCATACAAGGGCAAGGCAAACCCAGAGATGTTTCCACTGGTTTTTGATCAAGAGCCTTGCCTCTGCAAATGAGCTCCTTAAAGCACAAAAGTAGGAATGATTTTCAGTCTTTTGTATGTCTCTTATTTGGAGCAACATAATCCTTTGGAGCAGGGGTTGGAGACGGTCCAGCTGAGGGACCCTGCCTGCACAAATCTGATCTAATAAGGTGGTTTTATCCCCTTTTTGCATTTTCTCATTTCCATGAGAATCTTTTTTTTTTTTTCTTTTCCCACCTCTTGCAGAGTATCTTGCTGATACCCATGAAGACAGGAGTGATGGTTTTGGGGCATTTTGGTGTATTGCACCAAGTGTGTTGAGTGGCCCATGGGCAGAGCTGTCAGGGTTCCCCGCTCCCCAGGGTTCTCCTCCTCGGGGAACTGGTGACCTCTGCTGTGCTCTGCTGGGTGGTGGCTGGACACAAGCTGACTTTGGTATATACGGAGCAACATTTACAGTTTTACCTATTTATTTCTTCTCTGTTTCTCAAGGAAACACATAAATACATCCGAGCAGCAGTTTAAGCATTTGGTGGAGCATTTTCCAACCAGTCTGGTTCATCAGGGAGCTGGGGCTGGTATTGCCCAGTGTTAGGTGTTGGAAACGTGAGAAAAGCAAAACAGTGAGAAATCTGCAAAACACACATGTCCTTGGCACAGGGTGCCCAGAGCAAACACAGGATGGGATGGAGGTCCAGTGATTTGTGTTTGTCGTGGTGCCAAGGAGGAATGCAAAGCGGGGTGTAGGCCGTGCAGTCCCATTCTGTCACTCATTTCAAGGACATTTTTATCTCCTGTTCTACTCTCTTCTCTCAAAGGATGATCTTTGCAGTAGCCTGCCAGCCTTGTTCATCATCCTTCCTTTTTTCCCACAAAAAATCATCTGTACCCCAAGGAATGGGCTGTGTCATTACTCAAAAGATAATGGCTTGACTGCAGTCCCACCCACTCACATACAAGCTAAGATAAATACTACCTCAAGTTTGTACCTAACTTGGAGGGATGATAATCCAACACCAACTTGGAGGGACAGATCGATGGGTTTGTGCTCTCGCCCCCCCAGAAGGGACACCTTTGATAAGATTTCCTCGGCTATACCAAGTGTATCCCTGGGAATTAGTGTGTGTGATTGCAATCGTTTTTCTTTTGTGTAGTGCTATATAACCAACCTGTGGTTTGTGCATTTATCACAGGCAATTTGTGATAAAGAATCTTTAGATATTGCATAAAAATAAACTGTCCTATTCGTGAATCTGACGGCTTCTCTTGAATGCAACCAGACTTACCGTGTATGGGCTGTTTGGGCTGGGTCAGACCTCTAGTGACGGCCACTAATCACTATTTGTGAATCTGATGGCTTATTTTGCGTGCAACTGGACCTACAGCATACGGGCTGTTTGGGCCTCCGGGTCAGGCCTATAGTTACGATCCCAGTTGACATCCCTATTAAGGGATAAAGCCAGTCGTCCCTAGCCCCTCTGATCTCTGAGGACCGGCTAGAACACAAGGGGATTCATCTCTTAGCGCATTTATTCTCACCCTAAATGCAACACCCAGTTAGCCCTCCATAGACGTGCCAGCCTTCATTTATGGAGCTCTCCTGAGGACTCCTGAGAAGCAAAACCCATCCTACCTCCTAAGCAGCTGGTGCCTCTCTGCCCAGCTCAGTTTCCATGTCTTGTCCCCTTGTTACTTCTTGCAATGTCTCCAGAGGACTTGGGCAAAACGGAGGATACCCCTTAGAGGCCTCAGTGGATCATCTCTATTTACATCTCTCCTAGCTGCACGCAGCCCTAGATGTTACTTATTTCGGTTTTGTGGAACTCTGTGTGTTTGGAGCCAGGAGCAGGAGGATCAATGCCAGCTGTTTCCCGCTGTGTTTGCCTTTCATGCTTGGATCCCCTGACATTTTTTCAGGTGAAAGCGTGATGGTTTTCCTCCACACCACCATGCTGGCTACGTCTAAAACTTCAGCCAACATAGCAACTCTTCCATTCTCCTTTAAGGAAATTCTCCTTAAATTACCATCATTTTGTCAGCACCGGGCATGCTTCATTATTAATAATTAAGTAGGAAAACTGCCTTAGTATCAGTGTTGCTGACATATGTCTTGAGTTGGAACCAGGCTTATAAAGAGAATTGCTTGAAAGGGGTAGTCAGGGAAGCAATTTCCTCGATGGTGCATGCTAATGCACATCTCCAAGCCTGTCTTGGAGCTGCTGGAGCCGGGGAGTCGAGCAGCTCCATTGAATGGTGCCTCCTTGGGGATCAGTGTCTTGTTTCATCAAGGCCATCTGCTTGCGACACAGCCTCAGTCAGCTCCAAGTCCTACAACAAGCTGCTTTCATTGCTGGCTGGAAATGGTTTGAAAAATCTGAGTGTTGTAGGTAAACATGACGTGAGGCTATGGGATATAGCCATCCAGGGAGTTATCTCGCCGGCAGGCATTTACGGGGTGTTAGTGCACATGAAGAGGGGCCCAGAGCTGCTCAGGCATCTTGCTGCAGACCCATCCAAGGTGTGAGCTGGAGCTGTGCTCCGTGCCTGCGCTGACGGCCGGCGGAGGGGGCGGGATGGGACATCCCTCATGTGCCACACGAACCAGCCTAAAAACCAGGCTGCCCCAAAGACCCAGCAGGGCTGGAGTCAGGCTTTGCCCTCCACACACACAGAGGTCTCAGTTTTGCAAAGACAAATTCCGCAGATATTCACTTGCTGTTGGTGGGATGATAAGGTTTTGCATCATGAAAGCCTGGGTTTATATTCAAGGGGCTATTTGAAAGGGGAAGAGCTCAAATGAACCTCGCTGCCTGCTGGGTTAAATAAATCCTTTGCATCCCCTTCTTCCTCAGGCTCCTCTTCGTCACTGATTCTGTGCATGTCACTGGGTGTGAGAGCCGAATGTGATACGTTTTCCAGAGGTGCTTTTTTGAGAGCCACTAGTTAAGCTGATTTATTTTGTTGCCTCTGTATCCCTGGGGTCCCTATGAGCCAGCTCCCCAAGTGCACAGGGCAGAGCTGAGGCTGAGGCAGAGCTGAGGCAGATGCTGGTGCACTCACAGCACAACACGGTGGTGTTTCCAGAGATGAGACGGGGCCTTCTCAAAGCAACCCCCTTGACAATGGCTAAACAAATAATGTGAGGGCACTTCCCATGCTAACCAGTATTTCCCAGTGCTTCCACTTGCTTCCAGCAGCACTCAGATGCTTGCCACTTCTTCTCTTTCCCCTTCAGCCGTGCACCGACCCGCTGCTGTAGCTCATGCCAGAGGGTTAAATGTGCTCTTCCTCCCAGCCCTCGTCCCCCATCGCACGAAGATCACTGCCTCCTGCATCAGGCCAGTCAGCTCGCGCTGCTTTTAGGAGGATTTAGGCTACAACACCTAATTTACCACTAAGGGGACTTAAGAGGGAGTGGTTGTGCATCTGGGCTGAGAGCTGATCCATAGGGCAGGGTCATGCATTAAAGCTGGAGGACAAGCATTTCACACCCTGCCCTGAAAATATGCCAGCAAAATGCGGCATATGTAGAGTTAGGTTAGGTATTCCAGGCCTGGGATCATCTTTTTTTTTATTATTTTTTTCTGTTTTCTTCAGTGCAGAAGAGATCTCTGACCCTCTCCAGCCCCTTGGATGATCGCTGCTCCTCTCATGGTGAATTCAGACCCAAGGTCATCCCCGAACCCCAGACTGGGCACAGGAGCATGAGTATAAATACAAATTTTCAACAGCTGCCCCATCCAGTTTGGAAATATAGATCCGTGTAGGTTTTATTATTTAATTTTTGGTTTTACTTCTCTTAGATTTCTTTTTTTGTGTGTGTTTGTTTTTGGCAGGTCTTATTTGTATCAATTATACAGCTCTAAGGAGAATGCTAGCACCCCAGTGGCCAATTCCCACACTTTGTTGAGGAACAAATGGAAGAAATGCTGTGTTTAGTTATCTCAGCCTGCCTACCATGATATTTTCCCTAATACTTGGGTTTAATAAGATAGGAAATCTAAGCCATTGTGTGCTGGTGGATATCCTCATCCTTCCTTCAGCTAAATATGCTATCAGATAGCTTCCACGGAGATGAGCAACAGCTTCCTTTGAACTTGTGAACCGTCAAGATTCACTAATTTGCTTAGACCACCTGCTTGGCTAATATTACCACAAGCCTCTTGTTTTCTCTCCAAACTAGTAAATAGAAATGTAGAAGGTGCCTAAATGCTGCTGTACGGAGCCAGCCCAGCATGCCGGCAGCAGAGGTCGGCCACACCACGGCTCTGCCTCGGCCAAATAAACCACAGCACGGACCGTGCAAAGCCCCACGAGCAGCCTCCACTTTTTTGCCCCAGGACTTGCAGCCCTGGAGAAATGCTTCAGCTGGATCCGTGAAGATCCCGGCGTCCCCCAGGAATTGCCATATAAAATGGAATGACCCCGCTTCACCAATCTCTCTGCCTCGTGTTTGTGCAGAGCTGGCTGGGGTGTCTCTGCTCCCAGGACGTAGTGGATGCTCGGTGGGGAAGAGAGTTAACCGCAGAGGTGTTGATGAGCCCCCCCCACCACAGCCAATTAGCCCTAGAAAAGGAGATTTGCTTCCAGCCAGCTTGGGGATATTTCTACTGCACTGATCTGCAACGGGCACCCGCCCCGCAATGCATCTAGTGATGCAGCAGGGTATTTCTTCCACGAGTCGCAGATATATTTTTTTAATTACCATAGAAACCTCCAAACATCACAGCGTATGCCGTTACATCAGGATCTCACTCCTCCACATCTGCTTCCTGGGGGCACTATGGGGAATAGGTACTGTGGGGTCCTGGGTGGCGGATGATGCTTTTGGGTTTTATTTCACAGACTCTGTGGCTTGGGTCCTTTTACTCTTGCTCGTTCATGACTTGCTGCGTGTGGGGGAAAACACCATCTCTCGCCTGGCCTCACGGAGGGCTGCGTTTGGTATTTCAGCCCTAAAAATTCTCCTGATCGCTGCTGTTACCACTTTAGATGTGCAAAAATGCAAAACCTGAGAGGCGTTATCGGCAAAGCAAAGCTTGGCAACCCTTAAATTAGCAACGTGCAAGCACGCGGCATTCTGCCCGGAGCTCCTCGTGCCGTTAACGCCGATGCTTTAACAAGCCTCGATCCGCGTCCCTGTGTAAAATGTACACACGGGCGCGGCAGATGGTGTATCCTCACAGCTCCGCGGGCTGTCCCTCAGCACGCCCGGCCGGCGGGAGGACTGTCGGCGTCGAGGTGAGGGGAAAGGGGCTCTTTGATTGACCATTTATTAGGATGGAGACGGAGGATGAGACAGATGGTTGGGGTTTGTTGGCAGGGAACTCCGCTCCTGTTTGTTTAATTAGTCACCAGACATACTGAAAGCTAAAGCGTGTTACACGCAAACCCACAAGCGGGGGGAGATGGACCGTTTGCATTTGACGTACAGGAGCTGTTGGAAGCGACTTGGTGATCCTCATCGCGTGGTCTTGCTGCAGGATTGATGCTCCCACACACGGGACCGGGCATTCCCAGGAGCTTTAGGCAAGATCTATCTCCCTGATACATTTTTTTTTCCCAAAAAAAAGGGATGCACTCAGCCATGTGCTCACTCAGAAGGGCAACGGAGCTGGGGCAGGGTCTGGAGCACAGGTCTGCTGGGGAGCGGCTGGGGGAACTGGGGGGGTTCAGTCTGGAGAAGAGGAGGCTGAGGGGAGACCTCCTGGCCCTCTGCAACTCCCTGCCAGGAGGGGGCAGAGAGGGGGGATGAGTCTCTGGAGCCAAGGAGCCAGCGCCAGGCCCCGAGGGAATGGCCTCAAGCTGCCCAGGGCAGGGTCAGGCTGGCTCTGAGGAAGGATTTCTGTGCAGAAGGGGCTGTTGGGCGTTGGAATGGGCTGCCCAGGGCAGGGGGGAGTCCCCGGGATCCCTGGAGGGGCTG
>NW_020799101.1:4276087-4314852 GCF_003259725.1 Athene cunicularia
TTAAATTTTTTTTTTTTTTTTTTTTAAATCCTGACCCAAGACATAGGGGAGGAGAGTCGGGGCAGGGAGGCTTTCCCGGTTATTTATTTTCTCCCCCCGCAGAGGTGTCTCCTCCGCCCGCCGGCTCACCATGATGTTTCGAGACCAGGTCGGCGTGTTGGCCGGGTGGTTCAAGGGCTGGAACGAGTGCGAGCAGACTGTTGCGCTGCTCTCGCTGCTGAAACGCGTCAGCCGGACCCAAGCTCGTTTCCTCCAGCTCTGCCTGGAGCACTCCCTGGCAGACTGCACCGAGCTCCACATCCTCGAAGGGGAGGCCAACAACCCCGGTGAGTGTATTTTTTTTTTAATTTTTTTTTTTTTCTGCAACCATTCTTGAACGATGCTCTAATGCAGGCAAAATTTAAAAACAAAAACCCTAACCCAAAAAAACAACCACCCAAGAAAATAGGGAGGTTGGCGAGCCAGGGCTCCTCAGCTTGATTGCATTAACAGCTTCTCTTCGTACATTTTATTTTTCAAACGGGCGATGGCATATTTCAGTTTGATTTTTCACAGCAAACTACTCCAGTCTATGGCGTGGTGTAACTACGGTAGCATGAATGATTGGTGGTTTTCTTTTTTTTTTTTTCCTCTCCTCTCCACCCCCCCCCCTTCCTCCTTCCATGCAGTTTCCTGTGAAATAAGTAAGTCAGGTCACGTAGAGTCTGGATTTTCTAGGCTTCTTTTGGACAACGTGGCTTGCTTTGCTTTCTGCAACATGCAGAAGCAGCCCATCGCTACCTCAGAGGAACTGTTATTTTCTAAAGGTCTGGGCAGCTGGGTTATCCTATTTTATTCATTTATTTTTTTTTAATGTGGCAATTCCTATTTCATCATTCAGATCCTGTTTGGACGCATTTTTTTTCCTGCGGCTCTGAATAACCCCCTTGTGTTTCAGTGGAGCTCTAAGAAAATATGAGTAGAGCGTTTTACGTTACAGAACGTACAGGGTGAGTTACAGAAAATGTGCCCGGCTACAAAAGTGTATTTCGGTTTTGTTTATACACCATTACAAGTTAACTCTGCAGAAGTAAATGGAGTTGGAGCAGGGTGAAAACGGCACAAGCGGTGTGTGGATCGCGCCATGCATTAATGTGTTTGTTTATGGGTGTGTATGCAGTACAAACACGTATGTCCCTGCGTGTGTGTGTGTGTGCAGACGCGCAGGGATGCAAGTCTTTTTAAGCAGAGTTTCTGAAATACAGAGTACGAGTAGAGAAGGCAAAAATCCGTCTTTAAGTTCCATAGTTGCGTTTTCCTAAACCCTCCAAAAAAAAAAAAAAAAAAAAAAAAAAAAGCATCCCTTTGGTTTAAATTTTCTTTGGGGGGGGGTATCTGGGAGCTCTTGATTCTTGGGCTGTGAGTGTCGGAACGGTGCCGGGGAGCAGCGGGTTGGGTTTTGCTGTAGGTGGAAATCTTACGGGTTGGTGGTGTCGAATCCCGAACAGAGCCCCCCGTGTTGACGGGGCGGGAAAAATGTGGGGTCCTTCTCCAGCTGTTCCCTATTAGAGCCCCGAGCCGGCAGGACTTGGCAGCTCGCTGCCTGTGCTGCCATTTGATGACAAGGTCCAGCGCAACACTGTGTTCAACCGAGAATGGATTTAAGTCCTTCTGCAGGAAACCAACCCCGGGGCTGCTTCGGGATCGGGGCTGGCTACGAGGGGGGAGCGGGGCTGGAATTGGCCGTTCCCTTATATAGCTCGCAGGAATGAGAGGGAGGAATGCTGCTGAGTGCGTCTGGGTGCAATACTGCTGGTTTTATAAACAGCTGAAGGGCCAAACCTCATCCATTTGGGTGGGGAGGCCCCCGGGGGGGGCAGGGGAGGGAGCATGCTCTCTAAACCCAGCTGCTCTGGGATAAATGTGCAGCCTCCCATACCGGCCTTAGCACGGGCTTGCTGCGATTCCCGCTGCAAGTCGGCGTCAGCAATATATTTTTAATTTTATTATTTTTACGGGCGTCGCAGTTTGTCAGTCAGGTTGTGTTGGTAGCCATGTCCCCTCGGTTGGTCAGGTAATTAGAGGGGGTTGATTTCCCTCCTGACTGTGCCAAAGGCGAATTAGGAAGGAAAACAGTGTTTTGAAGTCTTCCCAGATACAAAGTCACGCATGGCCGGCTGTGTGGTGGCATTTGCTCGATGTAAGCCAGGGTGGAAACCAGGGGTTGGACCCTTCCCATCTCTACTCGTGCGAGCAATCCCTGCTTGCCCCTGTAATCCCGTTGACCTTGCTTGGCGCGAGGATTTCTCCTGCGAGCGGAGCTTGGCATCCAGCCTCCTGCCTGTCCCTCGGTGCGTTTGTGGAGCTGCCTGCACTTTCCCTGACATTTCTTCCAAAAATGAGCTGTTTCTCCAGGGCATTTGTAACTCCGATAGCAAAACCTGGATGAGCTGAGTTCCTCTTTCTCGCCGGACACCCCTCCGTACGGCTTTCCCATGGGATGGACGTATCCGTGTGTCCTGCAGAACAGGACGCGCACTTTTCTGAGCTGGGCAGTCCTGTTGTGGCGGAGGGAAGGGTAGCGGAGGTTTGCAACCAAGAAATAGCTTTTCGTCTCCAGTGTTAATGCTGTCTTCTTCATAAAACCACCTGTGTTTTTTTTAAATTGCTGCTATTCAGCACCGATTTTTGCAGTCTGACATTTGTTGCTTGCTTGGCAATGGAATCACACCAAGTTCTTCTGAAAAGCAGTGTCATCATCTAACCTTGAGTTACTCTTTACTGTTTCAATCCTGTTGTTTGCTTAACTAATTTGAGCTTGATTCCCTCCCAGGCTGGGGACTGAGATGCCTCTTGGTATGTTTTCCTGCTGTTTGCTGACTTGGAAATGGTGGTTCCATGCTTGTAGGTGCCCCAACAGTATCCTCGTTGATGTTGGTGACATGGCAGTGGTGGTGTGCAAGGGACTTGCGGGGTGATGGGGGTGCAGAGATTTAATGGAACTTAGGAGCTGGCTGTAAGACGTGGTGAGGTCACCTTCAATGAAGCATAGGTTAAATCCTCGGTCTGGCAACGCGTGTCACCATGAGTTAAGTAGTGCTGGTCTAATGTGCTGGAGCAAGTGTCCAAATTGACATAAACGGTGGGTGCTTGTGAGAAGCGAGTTGTTTTGTACATGCAGGACCTGTTACTCGCCTTGAGCCGGTTGGGGAGGTGGGAAAACTAGAATGTTATCCTTATTTTACAGCTGTTAAGAGGAGGTGACAGCCCTTCTGTGTTCCTTGGTGGATGGGCACCGTCCTTGGCACTGTCATCACCAACAACTGAGATCAGTTGGGGCATGAAATCCTTCTCTGTCTGGTGAAGCCGGGCTCAGGAGCCTTCGGGTGTGTGGACCAGGCATGGGGGAAACCTCTCAGCAAAGATGTCCAGGTTGTTTCTTGCCTGGTAGACTCCAAATGAGAGGTCTGCTGTATGGCAGATGAGATGGGAAAACCTCAGGAAAGAAAAATAACTCTTTTTAACTAGTTAATTGATGTGGAGAAGTAAGTATATTTATTTTGAAGGAGATTTGAGTTTGTTGGGTTTTTTTGCTAAGTGTAAGGGTATTTCTGATAATGGCAGCCAAGCCCTTCTCGTTAGGACTGCAAACCCAATGTGGCTCTGCTGTGTAGAGCCATGTATGACTCTCAGAAATCCCTGAGGAGCCTCCTGCTTCTGTGGTTCTTTGGATACCTGCTCAGGCCTGGAGAGGTGCCCACCCCAGATGAAAAACATCTTGCAGAAGGCTACACTGGTGTCTTGGAGCCCACCAGTGATGTGGTGTGGGGGCTGCACAGATCCCCTGCAGTCTGTAGTGCATTTAAAGGTATTGCTTGATTATAAAGGTAAAACAGAAGAAGCAAACACAGAAGGAAATCTATACGTTTCTTCATTGTTGAAGTGTACAGCTTGTGGTTATCCTAAATGGTGGCTATGAGTAGCCTCACAGAGCTTTAATGGTTTAACTGGTGAAGAATGCGGGTTGCTGCTAATTCAGTTTGAGCGCGAATGGCTTGGCGTGCCGTGCGTGGAGAAGAATATGGAAACCATATTATCTGTGCACAGAAATAGAAGTTTCAGGTATTACATGGCGCTATTTAAAAGCCTGCTATAACTTCCTTCCTTCCTTCCAGCCTGGCCTTGCCGGGCAGCTTCGGTCCCAGCTGCTCGGAGCCATCAGGACGTGGCGACCTCCTCCAAGCCACCAGTAAAGGTCAGGCAGGAGCGTAATGTGTCCCGTGGTGGGAGCGGGACCCGAGCTCCTCCTGCGCCCGGCCGGCTGGGGCTGGGGCACCCAGGGGTGCTGGGTATGGCCGCTCCGTGGGGTACAGGCCCCGTGTGGAGATGGGGGGCTGCTCTACCACCAAACGGGGTCTGTAGGCTTTTTGCAGTTTGTGGTGTGCTTCTGCTCTCAGGGTCCCAGGCATCCCCTCTCTGATGGCCAGGGGTATGACTGGGTGATTTTTTTGGGTTTTTTCCCAAGAGTGGTCCCACATCCCATCCCACCAGCCCCAGCTTCAGATCTGGCATGGCTTCCTCACTCCTGCAGTCTCTGCTGGTTGACAGAGGTGCCCAAAGGCTCTTGTGGGACCACCAGGCATCCAGACACCCATCTGCGCTGCTGGTAGCAGAGAGACAACTTACAAGCCCTCAGTCTTGAAGGCCAGCAAGCTTTCTTTGCCCTGTGCACAGGCCATTAACTACTTCACATGTTAAGGCCAAAATCTTTATTTTATTTCGGCAGGCTGTCAAATATCACAATGAGAGCATCAGAATGACCTAGATTTCTTGTTCTGGGAAGGACTGGCCAGAGAAAGAGACAAGGGTTGCAGGGAGTGGTGATGTCTTTAATTAGACCAAGTGATGCAGCTGGAAAAAATGGCCAAGCACAGAGGTGCACCAGCTCAAAGGAGGACTTGTGTGGTTGCGGTTGTTTTTTTTTTCCCCCCCAACTGTACCGGCTGGTCTATTAAAAGGTATTACATGTTCCTGCAGACCTCACCTCTTATATCCTTAGGTCACTGTTGCTGCAGTCTCCCAGCTCATTGGGAAGCTGCTCCCCTTTCACTGTGCAAATTTTGCAGTTTGTTCCCAGTGAACCCCACTGAGGGAAAAATCATCCCAGTGCCCACTTTGAAGTTCCTTTTTTAAAAATTATTATTATTTTTCTTGGCTTACTGTTGCATTGCGACGCTGAGCTCTAGTTTAAGTGCCCTTGGGCAGTGGAAGAGCGTCGCTGGGCTGTCCTGTGGTGGGGGACTGGAGAGGCCAAGCAGGCATCCTGGGAGGAGAAGGGGGCAAGTTGCTAAGCCCCGTGCTTGGTGGGAGCAATAGAAAGTTTTAAGTGCCACGTCAGACGTTGGCATCGCGTGATTCCCTCCACACACTTGTGTCTGCCTGGAGAGAGGTGTGAGCAGCCCTGTCAGCTCTGCTCATTAAAAATCACAAGCTGGGACACTTAAATGGAGAGATCTGCTGAGCTGTTGGACACTGTCTTCTTTTCTTCTGTACGCTGTTGCCTGAGCTGCTGCCTTGCATCTTGCCCAGGTTTTGTTTGCAAACTTGAGGGCTAAAAGCTATCTGTGCTGGGTTTTTGGGAGAATAGCAAGGGGAGGGGTATAGAGGTACAGAGCAATGTTAGCCAGGGGCTTTGGGCAAGGCCACACACCCAGTATTCTCTTGCAATTCAAAAATAGTTTTATTTTTAAAGATGTTTTTCAGAGTAGCTGTGGGAAGCACTGCAGGCCAGCGTTTGGCTCATGCCAGCCCTTGCTGGAGGCAGGTCTGTGGCGCGGCATGAGGAAGGCTCCCTTTTACTCTCCCCTGGACCTGGGGGAGATGCCTCTGGGCTTGCACTTAGCTCTTCTACATTTTCTTCTATTTGCTTAAAAACGCCTTCCCTCGTGGTTCCTGGCACGCATCCCTTGCAGTCGGAGGAGGAGGGAGAAGCTCCCTGTAGCTTGCTCCCCAAGCACCAGCAGTACCAATGCCCAGGTCTCCTCCACCAGGCAGAGCTAAAGAGGGCTGGATAGTCTGGTGGTGAGCGTGACTCTTCCCATGAGGCAGAGCTTGTGGGGGAAACTTTTTTTTTTTTTGAGGTAGAAACGCTTAAAGCAGTGGAGGAAAAAGTTAACTAATGAGAACGGCGTGGTTTGCTGCCTGGAGCATGGTGTGGTGCAAGAGTGTCTGCCCACGGGTGGGCTGCGTTCTCCCTAAGAGACTTTTCCATGCTTTGCAGTGTCTTTTTAATTATTTTATGTATAACGCATGCCTTGGCGAGGGGTCTGATGTCAGGGTTAATTTTCCCACTGACTGCAACTGGGAAAAATCCCACTGTTGAAGTGCATGTAAAAGATGCAGAGAAGCATTTTGTGCATCATCACAGAATTGAGCTGGCGTTGTCTGCTTGGCCCAGCTTGTCGTCCCTTGATTTCTATCCACATGCCATACTTCTGTGCAGGTGTCTCATGTTTGCACTTGGAAAAGTAAATGAGATTAAGTTCTGCCCCACAATGGTGGATGCACGGAGGCTGGATGTGAAGGGGAGGAACTGCGTGGGGCATTGCTGACGGCGTACGGCAGTCTTCAACCTGTCAAGATATGGACTGATGGGAGAGGTCAAGGATAGCTTTAGATCAGGAGCTGAATAAGAACCAACTGTAGAGCCATCAATTAAAATAATCTGGTTTGCAAATACACTTATCTTCAGATGAGATTAAATGGAAGCGCTCTGCTCGTAGCCTGGGCTGCTGCTGGTGGATGATTGTCTGTGCAGTTAGGTCCTGTGGTGTGTTAGACCTCAGCATCTGAACAAAGCTGCGTGCCCACCTCGCCATTTGTATTTTATATGTTTGCATTTGGGCCAGTTGCTTTTAAAATAGTTGATGCTCCAGTCAACCAGAGTTCCCTGCAAAGCTTTCCTGAAGCAGTCGGTGAAGATTTCTGTGGATCAGGTGGGTTACGGTGCAAATTCCTGTCTTCCTACGATTTCTTAAGCTTTGGCCTTTCTCTCATCTTCCATCAAAACCCACCTTTATTTAAATTGTGACCTGAAAGCAGTTTTTGACCAAGCTGAGAGTTATGTTTGCAATCAGCGTGAGTAACTGAAATAGTAATTAGTGTGAACACTTGCTTTATTTTAAGATACATTCGTCAGTGCGTTAGCTCTCCAGCTTTGTGCTTGTGTCTAATGTTACCACAGATAAGTGTTTGGCAAAAGGGCACCCCTTGCGCTACCCCTGTGCCCAAACCCCGGGGGTCAGAGCCCACAGCTCCTCGGGGTTGGACTCATCAGAGGGTGGAGAAGCTGCTGTACTGCAGCGGCTGCGGGGCTGCGCCTTGGGGTTCCCACCTCATCCCTCCCAGTCTTCTCCCCACTTCTTGCGTGGTGCGAGTGAGTGCAGGAGCCCACGGCAAAGCACAGTTCCTTGTGTTTGAAACCCTTTCTGTCTGCAGAAATCCGGGGTTGGGGCTTGACGCCAAGGGTTGCAGCTGGGACGAACCCTTACGTGAACTGTGTGTGCACGTGTATATACCTCCAAGTGTGCACGTGCCCTTTGGATTTTCTTTCTATTTTCACTGAATAAACAAGAGCATTACTTTTATTACTAACTCTTGGTTACGCAAGAGCTGCTAAGGGATCTAAAAGATGCTAAAAGAGTCTGTAGGCCCTGATGGAGGGGATGCGTGGGCTTGCACGCTTACCCCTTTCCACCTTTTTTTTTTTTTTTTTTTTTTTAAAAAAAAAAAAAAAGAGGCATCTATCTTTGCAGTGCTCTGGTCCTAAGGAGACCCAGAGATTTGCAGAGGTCAGTGCTGAGTGTGAGTTTGGCAGTGGCAAACAGCCAAGCCAGTGGCTTTCCATCTTGGCCCCAGTAATTACAAATAAAGTTGAGGTTGGAGCGAGCAGATCCGTTCCTGACTTTCCATCGCTTCCTCTTCTGCCGCAGATGCATTAAGTGAGGGTCAGAATTTTATCAAAACAAGGCTGGGATTGTTTCTCTGTTGGAGAATGTGATGCTGGCTTTTCTTTGGGAGAAGTTTCACATGGAGAGGGAGTCGCTTTTCTGGTGCGGGGGGATCGCGAGCTGGGTTTCCTCTCCCAGAGCAGAGGTCTTGGGGGGATGTTCTCACCCATCGGGGGATGGCCCTGCAATTCAGTCTGCTCTGATTCTGGATAATGAGCAGAAAATGAGTCTGGCTGGGGTGGGGGGACCAGCTCCAGAGGCAAAAACCCAGTTTGCTTTTTACCTGGCAGGAGTTAGGTGTGCGAGGCAGGTGCATGGGCTTTTACAAGCCTTTCCATGCAGGAAGGAAACATGTCTAAGGCAAGAGGAGATGTAAGTGAAGGATTTATCAGCACAGATTCACCCTGATGCCTGGTTCACAGTTTGCAGTTTTATTTGTGAGTTTGCATGTGGTGACTCTATGGTGTGGCGTGGATGTATCAAAGATTTTGGTGAAGGTGTCTGAATTGCTGCGTGTTTTTTCTGACCAGTCTCTGTGCTTGCAGAGCGGGGTGGCCATGCAGGAAAGCTCTAAGGCTTCCCAGGCTCAGGGCTTCTCTCTGACATACATGAAGGCTCTGCTCGCTGATGAGGTCTGATCTCTGAGTTGAAACCGGGGTGATAACCATGTATTTTGCTCCTTGTAACTCTGGCTGCTGCCCTTTGCAGACTTTTCCAGGGCATTTGAGCTGTAGCACAAAGATTTTTTTTTTTTTTTTTTTTTTTTTGTGTTCTATAAAAATAATCCACGAGGCAGAAAAAGACTTTCTCCTGTGCACGTGACCGTGCTTGGAACAAATTCATGGTCATTTTGTATTGTGAGTGTGGGACTTTCTGTTACAGAAGATACGGACGGATGGTACTGATGGCTCTGTTGCACCGAGGGCTGAGCCAGCTTCTGCCGCAATCCCTGCAAGCCTTCCGTGACATTTGCAGGAGCTGGATGTGGCCCAGCGTGTTGAGCTATCATGCCTGAAGATGTTATTTTACTTAAAGTAATGTTAATATTGTGAGTGTCGTCTGCAGGATTCAGCAGCTTTGCTCTGCTCTTTGCTCTTGAGTGAGGCAGCCCTGGCGTGGAAGCACAGGGCACTTTAAAAAAGCTTCCATTCTGTTACTGATCCTCACAAGTAATTAGTTCCAGATTTCTCTCTCTCTCTTTTTTTTTTTTTGATAAAACTTATTTCAGACAAACCACAAACCTGCCTTACTTTTAACCAGTTAGTTCTCCTGCTCCTTGCCTATGCTGTTGCCTGGTGGGGTATGGGCACGTGTCGTGTTTGGAGTTTTCATTGTTGTTATAAGAAGTAATTGAGTGGGTGGATGAAACAGCATTTGACCAGGTTTAGCTTGAAACATTATAAAACTCCCTTTCCATGCCACTGCATTTTTTTTTCTTGTTTTCAAAGAAGAAAAAAACCCTCAAACGTCACAGATGGGTGATTCTCATCCTTGGGTTTTTCCTATTGTCCCCTTCTCTCTGTCCCTTGCCTGCAATGGGAAGTGAAGAAGGAAGAAAAATCAGGAGAGAAATGTGGAGGAGAAAACCCACAACTTTTATTGTGGAGAAACTTGGCTGATCTGACATTTGCAAGCAGAACATAGTGTTTCTGCAGCAGCTGTGCTCTACGTTCATGCATTTCCCCGGTTTTCATAGTTTTCCTGATGGGATATTCCCCTTATTTCTCATGCAGCAAACATCATTGTGATTGGTTTTTTTTTTCCTACCCTTTTTCTGTCTGTTCCCCAGCATGTTCAAATTGCCCATGGGGTCAGCTTGGTTCTGGATAGGGTTTTTTTAAATCTTACTGTTCCTAAGTGGATTATTTAAAAAAAAGCAAAGTCCCCAGGCTGTTTCCCTCCAAATAATGTGAATGTAGATGAAATGTTGAATTAGAACTACCTGAGTGACCTTTTAAGATAAGAATTGTTATTGACTGGCGGTATTATGTTAAACAGATAAGAATTCTCTTTTTTTTTTTTTTTTTTTTTTGAGAATGGGAAAAAACCCAAAACCTCAACAGTAACCATAACTTACCTGGTAATGCACAGGCAGCACACAGCTGATGCTGGTGCAGGGGTCTTGAGGGTGGCCCCTTGGGAGGAACCTGGGAAACCTCCCTGGAGCTTCAGGTTGGTGCTGTGAGGGATGCCTGAGGTCACTTGACTGCTTCTGTTGTTGTCAGCTTTTGAATTTTCATCATCTGAAAGGAATTTTAGCCAGAGAGTTGTGCTAGGGCTCAGTCCTGCGCTGGTGAGCGCGGTGCTGTGGGTTTGGGTGTGGTGAGAGGGATGGGTGCAAGGGGAGAAGGTGCTGGGAGCAGGAAGGATGCTTCTGATAGTCCTCACTTAAGAAATGAGCAGGCAGGCAAGGAAGGCTCTTCGTTAACATTACTGTGCCTTGGAGCCCCACTGGGAGCTGGGTCCCATCTCTGCACCCCAGCAGAGGTGCCAGCTCCTGTTCTGGATTATTATAACAGAGTTAGGAGTCTGCTGAAGACCATACATGTACTTAAAGCTTTCCTTCACCCACCTAAGCCCTGCTTGGTATGTTTGCACATGCTGCTCCTGGGGATGCTGTCAATTTAAAGCAGAATACACACTTCTGCCGTGGACTTGATTACCTTCTGTTATCAGGGGTTGCTAGTGAGGCTGTTAGAGCTAAAGAAAACCAACTGTGAGCAATCGATTTTTTCTTTTTTTTTTTCTTACCACCTGCTTTTCTTCTTTCTCTCACATCCCTTTGCACTTGGATTACCTGTGTGTCGCAGGTTCCCATGATTTGTGGAAATCACACTCGTGGGCTGGGGTGGGCTAAAAAGTGAACAAGCACAAAGCAGCATCTTGGAAAGCACAGAGACCCAGGAGGTCTAAGAGGAGAGGGGATAGGCCTGATTAAACAAAAATGACTCTAAATGCCTTAGAATTAGATCTAGGGGAAAAAAAAAAATCCATTTGAATACATACCAGCAGAAGAGGCAAAGGTGTACAACTCGGTGTGTCTGTTCAGGAAATCAGTTACTTAAACCTGCTTGGTTAAAAGAGTCATCGCAGCAGCGTATTTCTTTTAACGACAGCTCTTAGTGCTGTGTAAAGGTGTCTTCTCGGACTGCACTCGCTAACCTTTCATCACATTATTCTGAAGCAGTCAGTTGGATGCTGAATGCTTTTTGTAGCCGATGTCAAATCTCGGTCAGCCGGAGAGCCTTTATAAATAAAGGTGTCTGCTTGTATTCAGGGATACGTGGATAATAGCTGCTGTAATTCAGCTGTCCAGCTTGGCTACCCGGCTTTTATAAATGACTGATCAGAGATTCCACTGAGAATGGGTATTTAAAGGGATGGAGCTGCTAAAAGTGGTCTCTGTACTGATAAGTATAGAGTCTCTATCCTTGGGACAGGTGGTTGGTGGTGTCCTTCTTCCACTGATGTCCTGGGTTTATATTTCACACAAAGCAAATGTTGCATTAATAAAACTTTAGTGTTGTGGTTAGATTGCAGGGCTCTGCATTAATTTTTTGCAAGCTGCACTCGAATCTTTCAGTTTGTCATCTTTTTTTTTTGTTTTCCTTATGGGAGCGGGTAAACACTCGGAGATCTCTCTGGACAAGCCACAGCAGCTGGAGGATACTGGTTTCTCTATGGAGTGGAGGAATTTCATCAGAGGAGCTATTGTTCGACTGTGTTCTCAGCATTTTGGCAACTGTTCTTTAGATTAACCCTACAGAAAGGGGAGGGTGCTCTTTGAAATAATTGCAAAAATGTGGGCAGATGCTTTTGCATTGTTAGAAGTCGATACTGGTTGGTAGTGGGGAAGCATGGTGTGGGATTAAAGAACGAAGAAGCCCGAGTTCTTTAAATCCCTCCTAAAGCCGAACTGGATGTTAGCATTGATGTTCAGTTGTTTTCTGGTTTTAAAATAGAAATAGCTCATGTTTTCTTCCCCTCTACCCTGAGCAGTCAATAATCTCGGTGTGTAATACCCAGGGGTCCTGCTGCATGAGGGGCGTGGAGCCCAGCCCAAGACACTTCCCCCCCCCAATCCAACTCCTTGCTGGTCTAACAGCCCTGATTTGGGGCAGATTGGCTCCCACTGTGGATTTGAGATCCTGTTTTGCAGCGTCTCTGAAGTCAGCCTTGTGCTCAGCGCCTGGCTCCTGGGTGCACAACTCGATTGCAAGGTGGCAGCTTGCGGGGAGCATTGCCTGTCCCCTTGCAGCTGGTGGCCCACATCTGGTGACTCCATCCCTGTCCCAGGCCACTTCTGTACCCTCCCTCAGAGGGGAGATGCCGAAAGCTGCCTCAGAACAAAAGCTTCTTGCTGTGGAGGCTCCTTGGGCCCTTTCTCCTCACCCGGGGTGGGCTGCAGCTGGCACACCCAGCCCATGCCCCTAATGAACCCATACAGAATACTCACTGGCTGGATAATCCATTTTCCTGGGCACAGGCTCTTGTGCTTGTAGAGGAGGAGGATTCAGTACAAGAGCAAGCATCCCACATACGGCTTAGATATGGCAGGTGGGGAGGGAAACCCTCCTCCAGCTCTGAAATGCTTGTCTGTGTTACCTGCATGCAGGCCCCTGTTAAAGTGTATTTCTCCATGCATTTATTCATTCGTATCCTGCAGCTTGAGTCCTGGCAGAGCTGTCTGTATCTACGTGCAGTGTACCCCTGCCCTTTCATTGTTTGCATCCCCTGCAGAAAACATCTCGGCAAAATATGCCTTCTCTGGGGTGACTTTCATTTGCTTTTTTTTTTTGTTGTGTTTTTATTTTATTGTTTTTTTTTTAAAAAAGGTTGCTAAAGCTTTTCCCAGGACACAGTCAGCATTTCTGAGTGACTTCTTGCATTCTTGGGCTCTTGTCCCCATCCTGCGTGGGAAAGCAGGGCTGTCCCTGCGCACAGCTGATGCTCACACACCAGTTCCCTTTAGATCTCCCCCAACACCAGCCAGGCTGGGACCCCTGCACCCGTGCTGAATTGCAGAGTAATTAAGTCCCACCTCAAGGATGGGAACGAAGAGGGATGTAATCTGCAGCTTGGTGAACTACCCTGCTGAAGTCAGTGATGATTTTAGCTGGGTTTAATTCCAGCGGGTAAGTCCTGCTCACCAGTGAAACAGATAAAAAAAACCTTCTTGGGGTTTTGAGTGTAATTATTCTGAATTTATTCTGCTGAATTTGGCCCCTGGCACTGGTGGAAAATGAGAACAACCTCCCTAATCCTGCTAGGGCTACTGAATCTGGCAGCAATCTTCTTCATCTGGAGAAAACACTTTGTGATACTGAATCTCTTTTTCTACAAAGGCAGATCAGGATGTTCTCGAGTTAACAAATAGATGCTGCTGGCAAAAGCTGTTGTGGGGTGGGTGGCTTCAGAGAGGCAGAGCAAACCTGCCTGGCTGCAGAAGCTTGGCACATGCACTTCTCTCCCCTGGGCACGCTGGTTTTTGGGCGGTCCAAGCTCAGT
The DNA here is from genome assembly GCF_003259725.1 of Athene cunicularia. NCBI lineage: Eukaryota > Metazoa > Chordata > Aves > Strigiformes > Strigidae > Athene > Athene cunicularia. Next base: position 4,289,584 of record NW_020799101.1, read on the forward strand.
AGAAATGGGGACGATGTGCAGATGTCGAGCCCTGGATGCAGAACTGCAGCTGTACCTGGTCCTACGGTCCCACTGGCTGCAAACTGTGTGCTTGGGTTTGTTTCCCACGCTCCCTGGGTGAAAGCTCAGGGTTTTGAAAGTGCCCACCTTCCCTGGGGGCTTTCCAGAGGCGACCAGTGGTCTGTGATGAATTTTGCTTTTTTGGGTTGGTGGGTAGGGAAGTTGGATCATCAATCTCATGCTTGAGCTTGCAGTGTGAGTGTGACAGCATCTAATTTACCAGGGCAATAAAATCTGCTGATGGTGGATAGCAAAAGACACACATAGTGGGTTAAGAGGTGGCTTGAGATAGCTGGATGGGTGTACATCTGGAGGGGTGAGTAGTTCCCGTGCACTGAGGGACAATATGAACTCTCTGTGGACCAGCAGTTTCACGGTAGCCTGGACTCTTACCTGTTTGTGCTCTGCTGTGAGCACAAGAATGTGTTGCCCATCCGTGACCCATCGTGGTCCCTTGCAGGGGACCTGGAGGAGAAACAGGAGCCTGTGAGCTGTAGCCAAGGGGTGATGGAGCTCCTCACTCACCACACAGCACCTTCTTCCTCTGCCAGAGCCAAGTTCAGTGCCCAGCTCTGTTAGTTGCCAGCTCGGCAAAACGTAACCCAAGGTGGTTGGGTTTTTTTTCCATTTGATGTGCGTATTTTGGTTCAGTTCACCCAGACAATTACACTAATTTGCTTTATTATACGCAAAGAGATTAAAAATGCATCTGGCAGAGAGGATTAAAAACTGGTAATCTGGCTGGTAAGAAGCACACAATGTTTTAGGATTTCCTTTCTAGGTGTGCAGAGCTCTGTAACATAAGCAAATGTGATCCTTTGTAGTTGCAGTTTTCATAGTGAGAGCTCATTAAAGCTAGTGTGATTGTTCAAGTAAACGAGAAATAAATGAATTTAAAATATAAGACTAAATCCTACCACATTAAAGCAGTAGTCATGATTTAAGAGTTTGATTTTTGGTTTTTGTTTTGGTGTTTTTCTTCTGGTATGTGAACCTGGAGCAATAGGGTTACTTTACCTTTTAAAGGATTTAACAAGTCGCTCTAATTTTCTTTTAATGTTGCAGTGCTTCAAAATAATGCAAGGTCACACCGAGCGTAACTAATTCCAGTTTGAAGGCAGAGGGTAGCCTGTTTCTCAATAGACTCACAATTAGTGCAACAATACTCCTGCCTTCGAGAGGGATGTAGCAGGAAATGAGATGGCTGGAATGCTGGTAAATAAAAATATGTGCTTGGGGATTTTTTCTTTTTTCTTTTGTATGAGGAGACAGGGGAACACTATAAAAGCCAAGGTTTAATTTAATTTTTTCTTGCTTTCACGTGTGCTTCTGGCCTGAGAGGACATGTGGCAGGAGGTCAAGACATGATGAAGGTGCCCTTGCGTCCGTCGGGGCTGGCAAACCCCTCCAAGGGTGCTGTCTCTGAGTTCTCATCACTTGGTTTGTCCAGATTTATCCGTGGGAGGGTTTTGAGGATGCTGAAAGCTTTTTTTTCCTGGGATCTGAACCGGTCTGATGCTGCTGTGTGAGCTCTGCTGCTCCATCCTAGCCAGGTGCTGGGCTTTTGGGAACGATCAGCGGGCTATTTTGTAAAATCGTTTTTGTTGCACCATTAAGACTTGTTGTTGTGAGTCTTAGCTTCATCATCTTGGCATCAAAAAAAACCTGAACCCCCTGGCTATTTTTACACAGCTCTTGGTGCACTACCCGTTCTGGCCTCCTGTGTAACAAGAATCCCAAAACATCATCCTGCTTTTCCTGCAGCAAGCCCCACAGCATGCGTGTGGTCAAAGTGTATCTTGCTTTAGTCGGGTCATCTTTGGGAATCCTGCAACCTCTCCTGGCTGCAGTGCTGCTCGGATGGATGGTATTAATAGCAAATAACCGTCACCGTGTCACCTTCGTGTTTCAGCTGATGCCCAGGGTCTTCCGCTGCCATCATTAGAGAACTGTTTCACAACTTGTCCCTTAGTGCATGTGTTGATTTTGCTTTCAAAGTCTGGACTGCTGCCACAACCCATGTGTGTCCCTTTCTTACGTACATCGTGGTCTGTTGCTGTCAGAGGTGGCTGGGAGCCTGGTGACACCATGAGCATGGGTTGGGAGAGGGGAGCTCCTGTGCCCTCGCTCCTATTTACCTTCCCTTTCCTTGTCCAGAGAGACTTATTTTCATGATGTAGAGGTTGCTGGTGATCAAAGCGAGCATTTGCTGCCCGTGCCCAAGGGGAGATGGTGAGGACACGTCCCATTTCCCACCAACTTTCCCCCAGCGGGGGCTGTTGGGGAGCCCCAGGGCTGCCCATCGCTCCTGGGATGCGGGTGCTGCTCCCTGGACCGCTCCGACTCTTCCCTGTGTGGGATGGAGCCAGCAATCAGCAACCTCCTGTGCCCTCGGTGCCAGCTGGAGCCATGCCAGCAGCACCAGACCTCCCTGGGCATCACCTTCCCGCTGGCAGAGCCGTGGCCAAATAAAAAGCATTTTCCTTTCTCCATCTCCTACCTGCTGGCATGACTGCCTGGCTTCAGGGAGGGAGATGGGGCTATGGGCATCCCTCCAGCCATGCCTCTGTCGTCTTTTATCTCCCTTAAAATGTCTGCACACCCTGGTTTGCAGATACAGTCAGCTCTGCCTTGCTCCATTGAGGTTTGTTTGGTGATGGCTGTTTTGTTGTTTTGCTTTTTTTTTTTTTGGTTAACTCCTTATGTGCCCCCGGCTCATACAATTTGGCCCCTTGTGGTAGAAATCCCAGCATGTGCTCTATGCTTGCTTTTTTTTTTTTTTTTTTTTTCCGGCAAAGACTGTATGTTGCAGTTGCTGGGAGAGAGAAAAGCAGCATTAACTTTTCATCTCTGTTGTTGCTAATTTAAGGGGTGAGAAAGTGGCCTGGGTCTGTTTTTAAGAACTGGGCATATACTGATAGGAGCAGTGTCAGTACTGAATAACTCAATAAGCTGAAGAATGCAGCAATATCTAAAATTAAATCTGTTCTTAATTGCTGGGTTATAAATGGCAGCGTTTTCTCCAAATGGAATTAATTTATTATTTTTCGATTGCCAACACAAGACTCAGCAGCACAAACCCCACAGTTAGCATTAATACAATAATAAGGTACTTCCAAAAGGTGCGTTTGGCATTTGTAACACACAATGCAATCTAACAAACTGTAAACTATGTCAAAATACTATTAAGGTGGTAATTAAAACTTAAACAAAAAAAAAAGTAGAATAGATGAGTACATTCCAAATTGTGACTTTTCAATGAAGCTCTTTCATAAAAAACATTGTTTCTTGCCAAAACAAATTCAAAGGCATTTTTGTAATTTCTGTTGGGGAAAGGAGGAGTGTTTACCCAGCCTTTCATGTTGGCTGGGCTTTTGACTTATTTAAAAAAAAAAAAAAAAAAAAGGCAGTGCAAAAAGAGGTATTTTTGTCTGAATGTGCATTAAAAAGTCTTGCTCCTGTCCTCTTCAGTGATGTGCAAAGTGGGGTGAAGGCTGGAGGGATGCACCTTGGGGATGCAAAGCTCTCTTTAGCATCATAGCTGAAATCCAGCGGGGATGGGATCCCTTCAGACGTTGCGTCTGGGGCAGACAGGGGCCCAAAGTGGTTCCCACCAGCACACGGATGTCAGGGGTCCAGCTGATATCAGTGGCAAAACTCCCCTTGGCTCTGGTGGCTCCTGCTTTTGGAGGAGGAACCCCCCGCGGGTGCTTGGCATGGGGACAGGGTTCCCCACTTGCTTCGCAGAGCATCTTCTGCAGCGACAGGCATCCAACCAGCGCACAAAGCAAAACTGCTTGAGGTATTTATAGTTTTTCCTTCTGATTTTTTTTTTTTTAATCTTTCCAATTTTGGACACGTTTTTGACAGCTTTTACCTGCTGAGTCACCATTCATCCTCTTGCATGGGAGCTACTCCTGCCATCCCAATTTCCCGAGCAGGCTTGAGCAACCATCATTTAAAAATAAATCCTGTCAAGGAAGTGGTTTTTTTCTCCCCCCCCCCCTTTTTTTTTTTATTTATTTTTTCATATCACCAACTGCTTTTCCTGCTGTGTGTTTGCTTTCTTACTCAAGATGGCTATTTTATAGATGTGATGCCTTCACGTTGCTAAGGATGGCTTTATGATTTGTCACATCCCGCCACGGCGTACAGTATGGAGGAACTGTATGTTGAAACCAGATAACGGTGCAACTTTTGAAGATAACCATATCTGATTCTGCAACAAGTGCTCTGGTTTTCCTAAGATGGATTTTATCGCTGGTAAACCACAACTTGAGCACAAACTGTTTGATTCTTGTAGCTCTGCTTAATAAATAACTCCCTGTCCACGGCAAGTAGCCATGGCTGTTACTTCTGATAGATGGGAGGGGAAGGTTGGCCTTGCTGAGGGCAACCTCGATATCCAGGTCAGTTTTCTTTCCCACTTACCAGGTTCAGATGGCAGGAGTGTTTACAGCTGTTTTTGCAATGTTGCTTAGTGCTTAATCTGCAACACTTGCTTGCAGACTGCCTGTTGGCAGCCAGACTGCGACAGCCACCTCTCTAGAAACCACTTGGAAAGACTTTGGATATGTGCAATGTTGCTCATTTAGGGTATCGAAGCATCTGCCTTCCTGTCGCTTCGAGTCCTTTCTGCCCCCAAAATGCATCTTGGATTTATGTGCTCTGCTTTATTTGGTGTAGTTTTGTGCATTGGCTGGTAAATGTCAAGAATATCATTAGCTCCTTCCTATTTCTATATTCTCCCTGGCTGGAGCCTGCGTTGATGCTGCAGATGAAGAGGGATTGCTTTATGGTGTGCGTGGCTGTTCTGCCTGGGTGGCGTATTCCTTATTTTGTGGGTGTTCCCACCTTCCTCCTTTCCGGGGAATACACTGCAGAAATTAAATGTGCAGTCTATTTATAATCTATATATTAATCCGTCTATATATTAATCCTCCAGGTGGTTGCATTTCACTGTAATACAGCTGTTAGTGGGATGTTAATCTTGGTGAAAGTCTATTTTAGTTTTTGCCTGGTTGTACAGCACGCTGTCATCCCACGGGGCAAATCCTCCCCCAGGAAAGAGGAAGGGAGGCTATTTAAGGAGGAGCAATTTGGGAGGGAACAACTGCAGCTGAAACTGAAGCCAGGTTTGGGAGGAGGAGGCTGAGAAGGAGCTATTTCAGGGGATGGCTTGCCTGCCCACGTTGGTCTTGGGCATGGAGGTGTCCATCCACCTTCTTGTGTCTGATGATCAGCACTAGTTTTGACACGAGTGGTTTAATGCCTGACTGTTTCTTGACACGCTTGCATGGGGAGATGCAGAAATATCACATGCCGCTGGTGGTGTAGGTGCCTTGCTCAGCTCCCTGGTGGTTTGGGGGTGTCTGGTAGGTTCAGTGGCATCCTTTGGGGTCCTGCTGGTGTGCAGCTACATCCTGCATGCACTGCAGGTGTTAAACATGGTATGTTTTCTGCTGCGTGCCTGCTCCTTCCTTAAAGGTGTTTAAATTTCATCCTGTCTTATGAGAGGGTCGGATCACAAGCAGCATCTTACCCAAACTGGAGTCTTCATCCTGCTTGCGAGCATAGCATGTATTTTCTTCCCTTCTCATTTCTTCTAATGAGTGGCCTGTCTTTTTCCGTAACTAAACTTCTTAATTCCCTGGGGATATGCTGTATCGATCGGCCAGTAAATCTTTGACCTCCAATTCAGCGGGGCAGCTTGAGTGGGAGTGGAGTTTTAAGTGTGAAACCCATGGGATACATTTGCAATCCTGGATGTGATGCTCTAGCATCCTTGCCCCTGTAGTTTTTCTTAACGACACAGAAGACGACAAGCTTTGTACTTCTGCTGCTTTTAAATCCGAATGAGTAATTCAATAACGAATAGCTGTCAGTTCATTGCTTTCATGTAAAGGAGAAATCCTGTCCTTTCAAAGCCTCTTATTTGAGAATTGGATAGTGAGCTAATTTCTAATCTTGCGCGACTAACCAGTACTTGAACATAAGGCTTCCCTTTATCATTGCAGTCTCTTTTGTTATAGAAATCTTCAGCATATGTTTTTTGGAGAATTTAGCATCTAGCTCAGACACACGGTGACACACTCTTTAGTCCTCTCTGCGCATGTAAGTCTAAAAATGGCCTTTTTTTAAAGTTTCCAGGATGCTTGTGAGTAATTAGTGCTAGAAAGGAAAACAAAAGGCCCACCAACATCAACAGTTTTTTGGAAAAGAAGGTTTCTAAAAATGCATCTCCTTCTAGCAAGGAGAGCACGTGTGCCTCAGCTATGACACAGAGATTGTTGACATGTTGTGCTAAATTTGCTAAGGGTTTTTCAGTGCTGGGGATTTATTTAACAGTTGGAAAAAGCTTGTAAAACTGGGGAATGTATGCAGTGGTTTTCCCTCCTTTCTTATCCCTGCTGCTGCTTCTTGCCGGACTCTCCTGAGGCTGGCCAGCTTGCCCGCATTGGGGTCCAAAATCATCTTTTTGGTGTCTGTGGTGGTCCTTGTGCATTGAGCCTGGGTGTGAGCTTCCTTCTTCTGTCCTACATCTTTCTGCCTGTTTAAGATGAAGATTTTGTGTTTATAGGTTTTTCTTCCCTCCTTATCAGCCTCTGCAGGGACTCAGGGGTCAAGGGGCTCATCATGTCCTGCATCCCAGGGGAGAGCCTGTTGCTGCTGGGGAGGGAGCAGGGGTGCTGCAGCCCTGCTCCTGTCTGGCATTTGCTGCTTTCAGCAGGGTCAAAACACTAAAATTTACTTTAGGGGAAAGGGAGCCATGGTGGCATGGGCTGTGCATTCCCACTCCTGAGCAAAAAGGGTTTGTTACTTCAGGAAAAAACTTTCAGGGTTGTGAGATGGAACTGGATGATTGGGTCTGGAGCTGGGGCTGCTGTGGTATTCCTCCCTCTCCCAAAGATTTTCACCTGATATATCAAATAGAAGGTGAATTGGGCTGTGCAGTATTTCAGTTGTTTTTGAAAAATCAGCTTTTTTACAGTTACTGTTCATCCTTCCTCTCGGATATCCCTTTGGTTGGTGATGTGTGGTAAAGAGGAGAAGAAGAAAAAGGGGAAAATTCTCCTTACGGATAAAGAAAAGCGTTTTGTCCCTAGTGCCAAAGCCAGGCAGCAAAGCGTGAGAAGGGCTCGCACGGGATTCATTGCGGCCACTTGTTTCTCAGCTTCAGCCATTTTCCCATCAAAGCAGAAGCCACACAAATATCTCGGTTTTTATTATTGCTGTGATAGAGGAAGCTTTTTCTGTGGGAAGTAATAGCTGTAGGGGACTCCTTGGGTACTTTAGAGGGATAAGCGAGCCTTCTGACCTGCCCTGAGGCCACAGGGGCTCCTTGGAGTAAAGGCTCTGGACTGTATGAGTTCTCATGTCACGGCGGATGATGATGGTGTGCTATGGAGTATCTGAACCTCGCTCAAAACACACAGGTTTAGCTTCATTTTTCTTTTTTTTTCCAGGGGTTTTACAAGCACAGCTGGCTTTGTATGCTTCCTCCTTCCCGTGCATGTTGGTCCATGCACAAGCCGGGCGCTGATTCCTGGGGCAGTCCCCCCGTCAGCATCCCGAGAGGAGTGGGATGAAGGCGTGCAGACGCAGCGGGGTGTGGAGGGGGGGGCGTGCAGCACCCCTAGTTGAGGGATCCCTATGCAAACCCCATTTTGTGCTGTCATCCAGCACAAAAGCGAGTCCCCTCTGCCTCTCCCCTGGTGTCCTTTGGAGACCCTCCAGGAGAGCATCAGCAGGGAGGACCCCGTGCAGCCAGTGGGGATGGTTGTCTGCCAGCTTCGGCTCTGGGAGGGGGAAGGATGGGAGTTCACGTGTGTTAGGATAAGGAGGTGCCTGCCTCCCTTTGGAGACCCTTTGGCTTCAGGGAGGATCCCTTGTTGCACCCCATGCGCCGCGGGATGACTGTGAGAGTGATGCCCCTAATCCACCCCTCTTCAAGCTGCTGCTGTGCTGCTTCCAGAGGGCAAATGGGGAAGGTTTGGAGAAAGGCGCAGTCTGGTGGGTGCCAGAGCTGCTCTCCCTGCTCCAAGATGTGAGATAAGCCGGAGGAAAGCGTGGGGATGTATTCCCTCCCTCCTCCAGCACACACATAACCCTGAGGTTTGGCTGTTGTTTCAAAGCTGCTCTCAGGCTGTTTTAAATTTAGGAGCTGGCTCACGCAGACACGGGCTGTGAGCGGCTGTGCCGTGGGGCAGGAGCAGGACAAGGTGTCCACAGTGACCAGAGCTGCTGCTGCTGCTCCTCTTCCCTCCAGATCTGCCACCCTCCATTTCCCCCTCACCTAAGACCTTCCCGCTCCCAAGACAAGTCATTGGGAATTAGGGGGTTTTGTGGGGAGCTTTTGCTGTTGGGGGAAGAGAAGCCGCAGTGAGAGCGGCTCTTGTGGGGTCTTGACGTCTGTGCACTCACATCCCTGCATTCCCAACGTACAGTCTTGTCCTGTAACTGCGTTCGGGCTATAAAACCTGCACTTTTTGGCTTGAAAAGTCACATTGGCATGGACTTGCAGAGCACACAGGCTCCTGCCTCTGCAGGCATGGGGTGAATTCAGAGTATCAGCATCTGTCTAGATGCTTGACCTTTTGTGCGTTCTCTATTGCAAACACAGGTTTTTTTGCAAATGTGGGGGGGAAAAAAAAAGAAAGAAATACATACAGGTCTGTACTAAAGGCAATCCTGGTGGGATGGCTTCATCTGTAGCCCCTGGTTGTTTCTTCGTCCTCTCCTCTCTCTGTACGAGGAAGATAATCTACCTGGCAAGGGTACTGGGAAGCTAAATTAATTCACGCTGAGGTCTTCGGATAGAAAACGCTGCGGTAAGCACAAAGTGTGGGTGTCGGCACGGTGCTGTATAGCGCTCAGATGGCGCCTGTTAATGTACACATAGAAATGTGCTGATATCTTTCAGCGTGGCATTAAAAATCACCAATCTTTGGAAGTGTAAATATAGGAAGAATAATCAGCCCAGCTGTGCTCTCTGTGACCTCCAGCTTCCCAAGCGAAGTCTTGTCTTTCCCTTTTATTTCTGTACCCATGTCCTCGTATCACGGGTCCGTCTGCTCAGGACGTGTGCTTGCAAGTCTCTCTTATTTTTCCCTATCTGACAGCCACGGAGGATTGTGGCTCTTCCTCAGGTGGCCCTGACTCCCCTGCTGTCCTCAGGCAACAAGGTTTAAATAAAAGGAAAGTTTATTTGGGGGGAAAAAAATAAATAAGGATCCACCTGAATCTCCTGGGTGTTTTAGTTTTGGGTTTTTTTGACAAGAATAGCCTGGAATGCTCCTCGCTAGAAACAAATAAGAGCTGAGCTGTCTGAGTGGAGTATAATAATTTATTTGAACAATAATTTAAGCGCACTGTGGAAGCAGGACGCTGCAATAGCTTTGCAATCCTTCATGTGGGTGAAGGGGGGAGAGATGGGGATTTCTGCTTTGGGGTGTACATGGATGTAGCCATGTGCATCTCGCTCAAAAGATGTGGGATCCCCCCGAGTTCATCCAGCATGCAGGAAGCATTGCTTTGCCTTCACCACGCAGATGGTGAGTAAAGGTGGAATTTCTCTGCAGACCCCTCTTCTGCCTTTGCACTGAGGTTTCGTTGCATAAGGCTTGGTTCAGCTTCTTGGCAGAAATGGGAGTTTTCCCCTGTAGGAATAGGACTCTCCTGAACAGAAGATCTTTGAAAATAAATAAGTATGTTTTTGGTCTGGAAAATACTTTCTGATCCTTAGATCCTCCAGCCAGAAAGGAGCATGCTGATCCTCTGGTCTGGCCAGACAATTGCGCTCCATCATTCCTGTAGCTGAGCTCCTGGTTTTTTGGGTGAGCTGGATTTTTATTTTGGCATTTTCCATCAACTCTGCAAAATGGGGTCAGCTCTCACCCGCCGCTCTCTCTAGTGGATGATGTGCTCCTCTAGCAGGAAATCCTCTCTCCTGTGCCTCCCCTCGCTGATGGTACATGTCAGCAGCGTGCAGGGCTTTTATCAGGAGATGAAAGCAGATGCTCAGCGCCGGGCAGGAAGGTGGTTCCTACGTGTTTGGCTCTCGCCATCCCATCTCCCACCTCGGGAAGGGATGGTGATGGGTAGCAGCATCCCTTCTTCCTTCCCATTGGCTGCCTGTTTCCAGTGGGTCCCATCTGCATCACGAGGGGCAAATAAATAAATAAATAAACAAATAAATAAATGCAGCCTGGGGCTGTCCCCACTCGGAGTGACCGGTCGGATTGCAGCCGATCTATAACACAGCTTGCACAGACTTCAGCTGGGGCCAGTGGGTTTTCTCCTGCCAGGAAGAGCCAGGTTGAGCGATAAAAGGCCCCCTTGTTAATGCATATTGCCTTAAGCTGTGTTTCCACAGCTTTCCGTCTGTTTACCGAGAGTATTCAGACATGTAATTCCACCGGATCTGGCTGCTTACGGAGAAGGCTGGATTATTTGTGTTTCATAAATAAAGCCAGAAAACCCCAAGTCCAGAGCACTGAAAGCCAGCTCTGCCTCACTCTCTTTTTTTGGTCCCTCTCTTCTGTCTTTTGCTTTTTTTTCTAAATTTTTAACCATGGTTCCCCTTCCCTCTGTCCTGCATGTGCCCCATTCTCTCCCAAAACATAATGAAATCTTGCAAGCCAACCATATTGCCACAGAAGAATGCATTTCTGCTCCCTTTGCACCCCTTCTGGTTTCGCCCTATGTGCTTTCAGCCCCACAGTCTGCAGGACACAGCCCGGCAAAGCTTGCTGCTGGAAGGAGGAACAGCGTGGGTCTGCTTTTTAGCATCAGCTTCTGCTGCCTTAAATCATTTGTGGCTTCACAGCCAGCTCCTGCCCCTCCAGAAGAGAGTCTTCTATGGGCACCTCTCACCTGGGGGGGTCCTTTTCCTGATTTGATCCTGCTAGTGGTGGCTTTTTGGTATGGTAAAACCCTACTTCGAGAGGAGCTAGGATTATGGATGATGTGACCTGGGTGCCCCTGAGAAAGGGAGGAACAATCTGTTGGAAGGAGACGGTCCCAGCGCATCTCCTTCCCAGTGTGGTGGGGGGTTGGTGGAGCTGCTCTCATCTCATGAGCTTTCATGTTCCCCACAACCTTTTCCCAACTATCCTGTTTGTCCTTTTGGCCATAAAACCAGCAAAATGGAGAGTCTGGTTTACACTGATGTGCATGAGCTGAGAGCTCTGTGTCCATCTGTCCCCCTTGGGGCACAGCATCCCTCCCTCATCTCTGTTGGAGCCCATGGGAAAAGCGGCTCCCTGAAGGTAAACGAGCAGTTTGGTTAATTAGAGCTCTTTTCCAGCTGGATGCCTGTGGTAGCAGCGGATCGCTTGTGTCCTCAAGCTGGGCACCTGGACCACGGGCTTGCACCCGGCCTCTGCAGTGATGGTCAGGCTCTGCAGGGGGAAAAAAAAAAAACCCTAGAGACTGGTTTTGGGTTTTTTTTTTTAATATAAAAAGGTCTGTAATGATAGTTTAGTGGTCCAGCCTGTCCTTAAAGCACCTTGTAGGAACTATTAAAGTGAGAGCAGTGCTGGTACAAACACAGCCATATGTTCATCTGAACAGGGAGGTGTCAATTCAATTGGCAGAAGTGTTTGGAGGAACATCTGTGAAGAGGTAGGAGAGATTTCCTGGACCACCAGCATGGCAAGTCCTGTTGCTGTCAGACCTGTGCTTGGTCTCCAGAGCTGAGACAGACTCATCCTGTGAGTCTGTCTCACCAAGATGCTACTGTTGCTCTTAAAAAAAATTAAAAAAATTAAAAAATAAAAAAAAAAAAAATCAGTGTTTTTGCAGTCTGCCCTGCTGCTCAGGGTGGTTTGCAGGACAGCCGACGTGCACAGCAATAGCATGGCCTGTCCTTCAGCCAGGCAAGCCTTGGTTTTCCGAAGTTGGAAAGAATTGCTTTGGATAAACTCTGTAAAGTCTGGATTCACGTCGCGTTGGAGTTGGTGAACAGATGCCCGTTGTTTTATGGAGCTGTGGATGAAATACCTGAGAGCTTTCCTTTGGCTGTAGTGTACAGGGCTCACAGCTGGGGATGCCCCAGGTATGTGAGCAGCACCAAGCTGGGGTCATTTACCTGCTCTGTAATCCACACTTCCAGGACCCTCGGTGCTGAAATTGGGGAGATTAAAGGTAGTCTGTGTGTGCATCGTCAAACTCCTGCCGTACCCATAAGGTTACCAGTATCCCTTGGCCTAAAATGTGCACAGTGCCACGTCCTCAACCTGAGAGGGGATTTGGGCTGGGGACATCCAAACGGGATGTGTGGCCAGCCCTTGTGATGACTGACTAGCAGATATGTGGGAAATACTCCCAGTAGCAAGGCTTGTAGTGATGCTTTCCCAGTGTAAACTTTCATTTTCCAAAAACCCAGCGTTTCTGAGAACTTCCTTAGGTTCCACCCAGACTGACTGGGCTGAGATGTAAGTTTGGGTGCGGACTCCATAAGCAGAAGAACAAGGGGAAGCTGTTGGGTTACTTCTTTTCTAACAAAAAACAGACTTAAGGACTTTGTTGTTCTGGGGGAAATAAATGAGTCTTTGAAGCTTTGCTTGCTCTCTGTCTGACTTCTCAGCATAGCAATTAACATAACCCCCTGTTCTAAATGTATCCTCAGAGAAGACCATCCATGGTGTTGGACCAGGTTTAGGGATGATGGATCATCATGACCACAGCAGTTTGGGGATGATGCAGACTGCACTTGGCAGCTTCTGCATTTTCTGGTCAGGGCTGCAGGAGGAGATGGGGCTAATCCTACAAACTAACAATGTGCGCAGGCTCTGCACTTTGTATCTTCAAAGCATCACACAGCTGGAAACCAGTTAACACCAAACTTTTATCTGCTCTGTCACAAAATTGTGGACCAAATTGTGAACCGCAGGAGAGCGATGCAGACCCCAAGTCTCACCTGGGCTTGCTCTTCCCCTGGCTTGATGTGCAGCTGGATATCGTGTCACATCCCAAAAGCAAGGAAATATTTTGAGTCCATAAAATGTTTGACACCCAAGATGTGTTTAGGAGGACGTGATCTCTAGGCTGGTCTGAATTCGTAAAGAGTGGCACATGAACAGTATAGCCAGCATAATCTTCAAGCAGGCTATGTCCAAGGGACTCTAGATGCTGATAATAAACCCAATTAGACTCTTAACGGTGTTTTTTTTAAATTCTCCATGTGATGTTTCCAATGGCATTTTATGTATCAGATTTCTTTGGTAGGACAGTGGTAGGATCTAGAAATATTCGAGGCATTAACAGTGTCTCTGTCTCTCTCCCTCTTCCCATCCAAAGATAATAAGAGCTGCAGGGCTAGCCCTTCCCCCAAAGCTGCAGGGCTTGTGTTGCTTTTCCTTGCATATTTTGGCAGGGAGAAAATAGCCTTGAAGTATGGTAAAAGACAGAAATATGCTGGAGCATCAGGAATCAAACCAGCCTCTTTGAGGATGGAGTAAGAGAACATAAAGATTTTTCTTTCTTTCTAAAGACATTACGTGCAAAGCCATCGTTTTGGGGGATTGAGGATCAGAAAGCACTTTCCTGGGCTGGAGAAATTATTCAAGCTGACAGATTTCAAAATGAAAACAAAACTACAGAAAAGCTGCATTTTTAAGAACTACTGTTCGCACAGTTGAAAAACAAAAAAATGCATTTGCTTTGCAGTTTTGATGACACTATTTTCTAGGCTGTGCATTAATGATTTGAAGGTAGCAGTAACTTCTTGACTATTCCATTGCTTTTTAAACCTGTTTTTGCTGGACGGGGTGGCTGGTTCTTCCCTTTTGTGCCCATTTACATCAGAGTGGTCACTGGGGCTCTGTGCTGATGGGGGGAGCTGGCGATCCCCTAACAGAGGAGAAACAGGAGCATGGTTTTGGCCGCTGCAGGCTGTTGTGTGGTGCAGAGGGTGTCTTGGGCATTGAAAAGCCTTTGGGAGCAAGAAGTGTAGGAAATGAGTAAACTTTCTGCACTGCACGGACAATTTTGGTCCTTTGTGGCATGTGCTGGTGCCAGGAATCTCTCAGCTTCATGCACTGAAGATACATGCAATTTAAAAGAGTGTGTAAGTGATTTTAGATTTGGTAGTGTCACTCAGCTGCGAGTGCAGAGAAGATAGAGTAAAATCAAATTAGAAAACCCCAAATGGACCATGCATCTTTGCTCCTTTATTTTTTTAACTGAGATCTCGTTAGCTGGTAGCACTGGTCCCTGCTGTGGTTTTGCAGAGGGGATCGTGGTGGGTCTAGGGGAGGCAGAGTGAAGGGCTGCAGCAGGGTCCCCGTCCCCTGGTGACACTGAGCTGCAGGTCCCCCTGCATGGGTGTCACTTGTCCTCACAGTGGGCTGTCACCTGTAGGGAGCAAGTGCAGGGCATTTGGGAGCTGGCAGGTTGCCTTTTGCCTTTTCCCAGTCCCCTGAGCATCAGTCACAGAATCATCTCTGTTGGAAAAGACGCTGAAGCTCCTCCAGCCCAACCATGAACCTCACCCTGACCGTTCCCAACTCCCCCAGATCCCTCAGTGCTGGCTCAGCCCGACTCTTCAGCCCCTCCAGGGATCCCGGGGACTCCCCCCTGCCCTGGGCAGCCCATTCCAACGCCCAACAGCCCCTTCTGCACAGAAATCCTTCCTCAGAGCCAGCCTGACCCTGCCCTGGGCAGCTTGAGGCCATTCCCTCGGGGCCTGGCGCTGGCTCCTTGGCTCCAGAGACTCAGCCCCCCTCTCTGCCCCCTCCTGGCAGGGAGTTGCAGAGGGCCAGGAGGTCTCCCCTCAGCCTCCTCTTCTCCAGACTGAACCCCCCCAGTTCCCCCAGCCGCTCCCCAGCAGACCTGTGCTCCAGACCCTGCCCCAGCTCCGTTGCCCTTCTCTGGCCACGCTCGAGTCATTCAATGGCCTTTTTGGGGTGAGGGGCCCAAAACTGAACCCAGGAATCGAGGGGCGGCCTCACCAGTGCCGAGCCCAGGGCTCAGATCCCTTCCCTGTCCCTGCTGGCCACGCTGCCGCTGATACTCAGGACTGATATGAGGTTGTGCCCTGCTTGCCAGGGATCCTGGCTCATCCCTGGGGCCGTGGTGCTCCACTTAAGCCTGGCATGTCTGCAGTCCAAAAAGAGTCGCCAGGCACAGCACCCTCCCATGGCATCGAGGACATCCGAGGACCGGCTGTGGTGACACTCGCTCCCCGGCTGTGGCACCACTTGCCGAGGTCTGTGCTCCTGGTGTGCCTGTCTTGGTCTTGGTGTGGATGTTTTATTTTCTGTCATCAGCCGCAAATAATACTCTGTGCTCCCGGATAAGTCGCTGATGATCTGGCACGGCCACGGCTCCTGCTGCTCCCTGTGAACCTGGCTCAGCTCCATCCCGAGTCAGTCACGTTGCCCGGGGCTCCAACCTGGTACAGCAGCACAGTGCTGAGCCTGGGAAGAATATGTCATGGACTGGCATGGAAAAGATACTTTACTGCGTTATTTAATGGATATTCAAGTTTTTCTACGACTGCATCTGTCACCGTGACCCTGGAGTGGCTACGTTCAAGCAGTAAGTGCAGTGATAAACGTCAGATCCTACCAGAGCAGAGATCTTGAAGTGACCGATAAGTCCCTGTTCATAATAGAACAGCGCTGTAGGGGGCTTTGGGGGGAGAAAAAGAGGCAAAGAAATACATGATGTGTCAGTAATGCCTTTAGAAAAAAAAAAATTAAGGTTGTACTAGATAGCAAGGTGTAAGGAATCTGGTGCAGAGCTTTTTGCGGTGCTTCTGGTGCACATCACGCGTTGTTCCCTCTCTGCTGTAGCATCTTTGTTTTAATTCCCCTGCAAACATCAGCGCATCCGTGCTGCAGGTTTACTCCTGAGCAACACCGAATTACATCTGTCTGCGATTTGTCTTTCTGCAGAAGGGTGTTTTTGCCAATTTAAAAACAGATCTTCAGTCTCTCAAAGATGAGGTGGCTTCAGACACCCACGGGTTTTGTTGGATTTTTTTTTTTTTTTTTCTGGCATGCACGCTTCCAAAAACAAGCGGGAATCCTTCCAGACATGAGCACTGTAACTTCAGCTTTTGGAAAGCTTTTTTTTTTTTTTTTTCCTAGTTCTATACATATTTTCGCTCCTTAGTGATGGCAGAGAGCCTGCAGGTATTTATCACAGCATCAGCCATCCAGCTTCTCCGCAGCAGCTCCCAGCCTTTATATAATGCTGGGGAATTCAGGCAAAATGCAGGATGTAAATACAGAATAGAGCAGATAAAATAAATGAAAATTAAGAAAGGCATGTTTGTTTAAAGCATATTTTTTTAAGAAAAGAGTGAAAATTAAACTTCAAATGATGATAGTCTGCGTTAAGCTAAAAACATACCATGAGTTGCTGTGCTTCATATTAAATATTCAAGCACTACTTGTTTGCTGTTAGGGTGTTAAAGTCAAAATGTTGAGGGTGAGGAGTCAATAGCAAAGTACCTGTAAAGAGGTTATTGAAGTGGTAAATTTTCTGCTTTTCTGTTGAATTGTTCAGTTCTGTTCAGTGGCTGGTGCCTTCAAGCAAAGAAAGTCATCAGGGGCTGAGACAAGGCTGGGGATGTTTTACTCTTCAACCCCCAAGTTATCATGAGATCTGTTGCTTCTAAACTCTTTGAGACTGACCAGAATTTTTTTTTTTAAAATAATAATAAAAAATAAGGGGGGAAAAAAAAGCGAGTAGTCTGAAATACAAGTGAAATAAGCTTCGATCTCCTTGCTTTTTCCATACATATTTCTCAGTGCCGAAGCTACCTTGTCATTCTGCTCTTCAGTTTCCACTTGAGCGAAGTTTTAACACATCGCTGCAAAGAATGAGTGTGTAGTAAATATAATGATTCATCATTCCTATCGTAGTGAAAAAGGGAGGTGGGGAATGTCTGTCAAGTTCCCTAAAGTCCTTGAATTAAATGTGTAGGGATTTTGAATAACCTTCGAGTTAACAAATAAAAGCACTAATTTTAGTGTTGAGATGATATTTAATTGAAAAGCAACCAAAGGGACATACTCATTTTTAGGCAACTAACAAAAAAGTATAAATACAAAATAAATTTAAAATAAAGTAATTGGAAATTAATTGAAATTTAATTTTAATTAGGTGCCCGAAATTGGATTGTCTGGATCCCTGGGGGTACTATCTCTGTTTCTTCCTTTTTTTTTCCCCCCTCTGTAAGGCAAATGCCAATTAATATTTTAAAAGTGCTTTAAATAACTTCATGTTTGCAACCTGTTGCAGATCAGTGTGATTCAAATGTTCAGAGGTTTAGCAACCTGCATGCAGTTGTAGTTACAGAATAGCTGCAAATGGAAGCAGCATTCAGGTCTTTGTGTGTCGTAGGTGCCCAGTTTTCCTTAACAGCAGAAGAAAAAAAAAAACAAACAAAACTGTTTTGCTGTTCTGCTTTGAACTATCACTCGTACTGGTTTTCTTCTCCTGGCTGGAGAGCAGAGGGCATGGTTCAGACCTCTTAGTGAAGGTCTTGCGTGGTTTTCTCCGAAGCACTAGATGTCTGGAGGTGTGATGGCTTGCTTTTCCCGACACCTCCAGCTGCGGTAGCCCCTTAAGGCTGGGCAACGGCACAGGATCAATCCTCTGCCCTTGGGGGCTTGGTTTTCATCTAGCAAGGGTTCTCTTGGGCATCTAGACAGGCTTTCAGTTAACCCTGGTGTCCCAGGTGTCTTGCCAGGCGCCGCCTCTGCGCAGAGCGCTCCCCGGGCTGGAGGAGATGCCCGAGCATTTCCCTGCCGTAGGGGACGCGGGTGCCAAGACTTCTCGGGGCATCTTTTGCTTTCCTGGGAAGGTCGGGATGCTGTTTCTGGCCGCCCCCGAGGGATTTCACCACGGATCCTGCCCTTGACAAGTGAGGACATAGCTCATACCAGCCGCCGGGCTGGTGGTGGGGCGAGGAATGCCCTCTGTCTAGACGAATGAGTCTGACTCAGGGAGCACGTGGGTTTGGGAACGGCCTCACCGGCTTGGGTAGGGCTCAGGTGCACCAAACTGCTGCTATTTTTGTCCCCGTGGAGAGAGAGAGAGAGAGGGGAGGCTCGTGGCTCGTTCAGGCAGCCCAGCAGCAAGATGCTCCAAATTCAAGCAGACCCTGGAGCGCTCCCCCATGCTCGGGCCAAGCTGTCCCCTGCGGTGGCATCCCCAGGTTGGCCTCGTTGGAGGAAGAAAGGCTAAATGGGTGCAGCCTGCAAGCCCCTGAGGTCTGCCTGTGCTGGGTGCAGGGCGAGGGGATGGTTTTGTGGGGAATGCCTGCACCTTTGCCACCTCCATCGCATGCCAGGCCTGGTCCCCGTTGGGTTCCTGCTGCTAGCGAAAGCTGGCAGCGTGTTCTGGCTCCTTGCCGAGGATGTATCTTGGTGCTTATTGACTCCAAGATGCCTTTGTTGTGCTCAGTCAGAACAGCAGTGTCTAAAAGAGGTGTTTTAATACACGTGAGGAGCTGTCACTTAATGGCTTGAACTGCAGAGCTTGTTATTGTTGTGTAAAAAGGAGGAAAAATTGAGGAAACAAGGAAAACCCAAGTTTTCTCGTCCTTGTGCTGCATTTGCGGGACCTGAGCCGCTCTGCACGGCTGCTTGCATGTGTCGTATGTGCACAGGCTGGGGGGTGTGTGTGTGCCTAGGGGGTCGGGGGCAGCCTATGGAGAAGAAGGTCTCCATTCCCCTCACCCAGGTGTTGGGGAGTTCGGCTGCTCGCGGTCAGCTCCTCAAGTCGACGCCGTTTCCTTCCACCCCTCGGAGCTCCAGAAAAGATGGGTTTCGCTCAGGAAGTCAGGGCGGTTGTGTTATTTATAGAAGAATTATTTGTTTGGACGTGAATAACCTCGGCATTTGTTGGCAGCGAGTTGGAGATCAGCTTCCCTGTCTGTTATGTGACTGCACCTTTGCTTCCTGGGGAGACCCTGTTGGATCCTGGGGGTTTTTCCTGGGATGGATCCCTTCCCCCCTCTACCCCTGCCCTCCCTCTACCCCTGCACCCTCCTGGGCACCGTCCTGGGCTATCTCCTCCGCACCGGCTGTCCCTGATGAGCCCTGTCGGTGGTGCATTTGCTGGCATGCCGCTCAGAAATCCTCTTTAAAAGCATCTCCCCATGCATATTGGGTAAGGCAGTCCCCCCAAAAAAGCTGATAAAACCCCATTTTTTAGTGCAGGCTTATGAAAAGAGGCAAGCGTATGTTTAGCTGCATCTTACTCATTTTGCTGGTTTCCCCATTTCAGCTCCGAAGTGAAATCATCCCTCAGCCTCTAACTAATGGAAACTTGGTTTGGGTGCCAAGATAGAGGCAGCAGAACCTGAAACTATTTTTCCAAAGCATTGGAAACATTGTGCAGTTACGGCTACCATAGGGGAGGCAGGGTGGAAACGTTCACATCAGGTTTGTCACCTCTGATACCGATTTTCCAGAGATAAGGTTTAAGTCCCCTGTGTCATTCTGCAACAAAGTGGATTTGTTTGTTGCTTTGATATAAGGATTTTTGGTTTTAAGCTGAATCATCTTATTTTGGCTGAGCGAAGGACCCTCAGAAGATAAATGGATTTCTTCTGCACGCTTCCCCTTGCTCTTTTTTCATCGTCAGAGCAATGTAAAGACTCCTTAGAGTAATTAGGAATCCAGCCCTTCATTTCTCTTTTCTTTTTTCTTTTTAAAATTAGGGGAGAGGGCTCATTCCTCCTACTCAGCTGAGAGTCCACGTGAAATAAAATCTCCCAGAGTGCGTTGTAGGGTTGAGTAATGTCATGTGTAACGCTGACTTGAGCATCTGCCTCCCCGAACACACGAATCGAGAAGAAAGCAGATTATTTTTTTTTCTTTTTTTAAAACGAGGTGTGTGGTTTGTTTGTGGAGGATTTGGAAAAACCTCTGGAGCTCCTTTGCATGTATATGCAATCCTCAGGCATACTTGTCTGACTGTCCTAGCTGCTAATTTAAAGGTCAAAGTCTTGGAGGTTTCCCAATGTATATCGTCTACCATAATTATTTTTTCTATATTAAAAAAATAAATAAATTGCCAGTGATGTTTAATTATTTTCCAATTCATTTAAGCTCTTGTGGAGGGGTTTATGCTTGCACCGGCTGTGTATTGCCTGAGCAAGAGCAGTGTGTCTTGCTGTTTTTTTTTTTTTTTTTTTTTTTAAAAAATTCTCTAAACATGATTCGAGTCTCAAGTACGAAAGTCTGATGAGGGGAAATACTGCACCAGAACATTTGCTTGTGGCTTTTTTTCTTCTCTCCCTCCCTTTCCCTGTGCGTGCCTGCGAGAGAGGGAGAGCGAGGGTTTGTGTGGAGGAAGGGGGAGGCACCAGCCAAAATTTTCCAGCAGGGAGCTGCTGGGGCTTGGCACGCCTGATGTGCCGGCTCCTTGCTAGGATAGATACAGGGAGGTGGAATAGCTCAAACTGGGGTTATTGGGCTTTAACCTACTGCTGTACAGACAGCAGCTTCTCAGGAGGAGCAGCTCGCTCTGCCTCTCCTTTTGTTACCTCCCCCCTTTTCCCCTGACCCCCTCTCCCCCATCATCTCCAACCATTTTTACTCGGTCCCAGATGGGATTTGTGTTTGGGATGGGAGAAGATGAAAAGGGGTGGCACTGTGGGATGGGGAAGGAGGTTCCTGTGGGGAAGGAGTGCACCAGCTCCAGGGGACAGCCCCCAAGGTGGATGGTACCACATGCAATTTAGCTATGGCAAGGGCTGCTTATCCCAGATTACCCCAAAGGATAATTATAGCAAGGAGCAGAAGTTGAGAGAATGAACTTTCTGGGTCTGACTCATCCACTTTGCTTCTCTCTGGTGAAGCAGAGTGGGTGGGGATGTCCCCGGAGATGCTTCCCCAGCCTGACGGTGTCCTTGGGCACGGGGCTATGGCTTTTGCTGGGTCTCTGGAGCGATGGGACGCAGCCAAGCTGATGGCCCTTTGGCTCCAGCCAATTTTGAGGGGTACAGGACTTGCGCTGGGTCATGTTTACAGTTGAACTCAATGATCTTAAAGGTCTTTTCCAACCTAAATGATTATGTGATTCTGTTGCACAGCCCTGGGAGAATCTGGGCAAGTCCCCTTTCCTCTTTCAGGCATCGGTTTGGGTTTGGAGTTGGGGTCTGAAGGGAGGCAGAGGGTTTGCCGGCGTGACCCCTTGTGTAACGCAGGGCTGGAGATCTCCGCTTGGCAGTTCCCGAGCGTGTCCCCTGCCTGTTTGAATTGGGCTATCTGCATCTAATTAGGGCAGAGTTTTCTTCCAAAGAGCTCATTCTTGAATGAACGCTGTTGAAAAGTGCGTTCATTATATAAGTACTCGTCGTAGGTCCTCCCGGGCCATCAGCAGTAAGAGATGCCCCAACGCCCATCCAATTATTTAATCTTTATTTCGTTCAGGGCTACACCTGCTTTCCCAGACCCCTTCATTAAACGCCAAGAGAATCAAAATGTCAGATGTAACCCCCACACACCCCAAAGCTCGATTTCCGTTGCTGCACTTTATAACTGGATAGCAGTGATGTACCCACGAAGGAATGCTGGGAACCGCTGCCGTTCGGGATCTTCTCCCAGCCCACGGAAACTCCGCATTCTTCGGCCAGCTTGCGGCACGCCAGCGCATTCCTGCTCCATGAGGTGGAAGCAATACTGGTAGTGTGAGCTGTGATTTCTGTGGCTGGGGTGGGGAAGCGCCGCTTTAAAAAGCCTCTTAATTATATTCTTTCTCGGCAACGCATCAGCGCCGTTTTTAGCCCATTACGAACTCGGCGATTTTTCTCTTAAATCACGCCTATTAGCTGATTGACCTAGTTGTTCTTTTTTTTTTTTTTTTTTTTTTTTTTCCATCACAAAAAGTTCTATTTTCAGGCACTTTACAGCCCTTGAAGAAGAGGAGGGGAGAGAAAATAAGGTGTTCAGCCCTGTTTTATACCCATCTCCTCACTCGCCTGCCGATGGCAGTGTTTGGTTCTTCACCTCGAAGCGCAGATACAACACAAGTCCTTGCGCAGCTTGGTCGTAGCTGCTGCTTTGGACTTCTCCATAATCCCCTAATTTCCTCAGGCAGCGATGCTGCTGGCAGGACTTGCCCCAGGCCGTTATGTTGCTGCGTGCATCTGTCCCTTGCTGGCACCCAGCGTCACGGTTGTGCTGCAGACCCGCTTCTTTGCTCACTGGGAGCTGGGTGAGAAAGGGTGCTGCTCCCATCACTCACCATGCAGGAAAAATCAGGAACACCAGGTTGGGGAGGAGTTTCTCACAAAGGTGGAGGTGCGAGCGAGGTTTTACCTCTTTGAGAGCTCCTCCACACCGTTGCACCCCACAGTGCCGTGAGTCACATCTCCCCCAGGATACTCAGTACCAGAGTTGCACAGGGGTTGCGTGCCTCGAGGAGAGAAGGATGGGAGAGCTCTTCCCTCCCAGTTCTCATCATAAATTCCCTTGTAGCAAAACCAGGCTTTGGGGAGGTGTGTTGGCTGTGGACTAGGAGAGGACCGACTGCTGCAGACACTAATCTGGAGTCAGATGCGTATGAGGGTGATAGACCCGCTGCGTTTGTGATCAGTACAATAGGTGTATTTATCATAATTCCCCCTCTTGTCCTTAGACCTGGCAAGTCATAGCCCTGCCAGCAGTGACCTGCCCTTGTTTAAACGCTGATGAACTTGGAACGGGAAGTTGATTTGTCTGGTTTGCATATTAAGCAGCGTGGATGCCGTTGGATGCAGTCGTTACCGACGATGTGGGAGGTCAGGACCTCTTCGGCCAGGGATAAAGCAATGAATAAAAGATGAGCTGCCTGGGGGATAAATCTCTGTGTTAGTCCCATGTCAGCAGATAGTGCACCTGGGAGAAGTATTTGTGACAGCCTGCATTCAGGGGAACGATTAAGGAAACTCAGTCTATTTAGTTTATCCAGGAGGACGGGGAGAATTGATCCATCTGTGTATAAATACCGACGCGGGTGGTTTCAGCAGCGGTTGGTAGCCTGTTTTAAAAACACAAAGGCTTGGAAGTGGATGCTGTAGACATTCAGGCTGGAGATGGGGTTTGGGATTTTAGCTCATCATATAATTAACCTTTGCAGCATCTGACCAGGGGCTCGGGTGGATTCTGCATGGGGTTGAAGTCAGGGATGTCTGCTCCCTGCAGGGTACCTGGTGTTGATGCTACAGAGCAGAGTGCAGGGCTCCCTGGGTGTACAGTTCTCCTTACTGCCTTAATTCAGCTAATTGGAGTAAATTACCACAGGACACCTTTCAGGCCCTCACATCAACTGGCTTGTGAATAGTCTTATAATGGGGTTTTTTGGTGGGCTTTGTTTATTAAGCTGGCATGGGAGGCGTCTTTCCCCACACCTGCGTTTCTTGCCTAGGTTCCAGCCTTGTCTCAAAATGCATCTTCTGAAAATACCGATGCCTTTTTGGGGAGAAGACGGGACATTGCAAATTCGTGGCAGGCCCTTAGGTTACCTGGTGGTGACTGTGATCTCTTCTTTACTTAGCTATGAAGTTACCTTTATGCGGTGCCTGGCAGGACCTTTCTTCATACTCTGCGTTCAGATGTGCGTGTTCTAGGTTGCACTTTTTTTCCCTCCCTATACTGTGACAAGCAGATCAATAACTTTGCTTTCAGTAGGGTTTTTGATCCCGTCAGCCAGGGAAGACTCTGACTCGTGCTCTTGCAGGTGCACTCCTCTCTCTGTGGGGAGCACGGTGTTGTAGGAGACCTTCCAGCTACAGCCACCGTGCTCATTTTTCTTGCAAAAGGTGTCAAAATGAACCCAAGGTAGTGATGCCCAAGAAGCCTGTCCTATTGCTGGTTTCCCAGGTACTGGGTGCAGCTGGGAGAAGCAGAAAAGCTTGCTGCTGCTGCTGGCATCACCTAGTCATTCCCAAGGATGTTGATTCATCTTGCAGGGCTGGTCTTTCACAGTTGCAGCCTTTGGTAGGTGTGAAGAGATAAAACAAAGAAAATCCTGTTGCAACGGCTTCATCCACCCTCCCCCTGGTCTATTCTTGGCCTGCTGTGATAGAGTGTATTTTTAGAGCTGCGGTCATGTGTTTGCTGTATCTTGTGTGCTGCTGTGCCTCCTGCCCAGCCGGTCACAGGGATGCGGGCTTCCCTGTCAGGTTGCCAGTCTTGGGGGTCCTTTCCCTGATCATGGATGTCTGGTTAAAAAAGATAAAAAAAACCCTTAAAGGGCTCCTAGCAACCTGTTGGGTTTTTTAATTGACCTGTGAAGACAAAAAGATCTCATTCGTAATAGTGCATCCTGTACTAACGTATTATAAGAATGCATTCCAATACAAATGTGCTCTGTCTTCAGATGTTTAGAATGATCTTTTCTTAGGAAACTTGCCTAATTGTCCAAATACACATTTTATTTATACATATTAGTTGAGACTGCACGTATCAGGCCTTTTTGTTAACTTACTTTAATCATGGTGGTCTTGCCTATTTATTCTAGCTATTTGCAGATGACTGCCTGCCTGCAAACTGTTTATCTGATAAAAGTAAAATTGTCAAGTTGTTGGTATCCTTTTTCTCCTTGTGTCCCAGAGACAGGTGTTTTCTTTTGAAGGATGGTAACGATGGGAGGTCTGATTCCTTTCCTGTTGAACACATGAAATCCACTTGGATGGACACCCTTTTTTCTCCATATAGAGTCTTACCTGCAAGCTGCTGTCTTACCTGTGCAGATGTAAAGATGTGAAAGGAAAGGGCAGCATGAAACAAAGAGATTGTCAATAAGATAGCTATAAGCTAGAATACATCCACTCAGAGTGATGGAAAATCATTCATAAATCACTGCGGGATCACACATACTCCAGAGGAGCTGCTCTATACAAGTTTCCTACATGCCAGGCAGATAGATGGGAGTATAACATTTGCTCGGGAATAAGAAATGGAAAAACCTCACCCCAAACTTCTAATACTCACTCCTCTAAATCACTTTTTTTATTGACTTGTTTAAAATGCGATGCCGGCAAAATCTGTTTCTCAAGAGTGACTTATGCTGGAGTTAAAAACCAGAAAGCAAATTCTGTCTGCCAGCCAAGTAAAACTTGGATTGGCTATTAAAACCAGGATTTTGTTGGCTAGCATT
Organism: Athene cunicularia; assembly: GCF_003259725.1. Taxonomy (NCBI): domain Eukaryota; kingdom Metazoa; phylum Chordata; class Aves; order Strigiformes; family Strigidae; genus Athene; species Athene cunicularia. Next base: position 4,314,754 of record NW_020799101.1, read on the forward strand.
GTATCTGATTACATGAAAGTGTGGGAGCTAATGCTTTCTAAAGCTATTTTTCCAGCCTTTCAGATGTTCAGTCGTATCACCTACTGTAGCTGTTCAGCA
>NW_020799101.1:4314902-4327667 GCF_003259725.1 Athene cunicularia
CCCCAGCCATACGCCTTCTAATCAAACCCGCGTGCCTCAGGAAGCTCAGGAAAAGCACTTTTTGTCCTACATATTTATTTTTAAGTAAACGTAGCTGTCATTCTAGACAAAGGATCTTTAAAACAATTTTGCTGAACTGCAAAGGAGAAAGAGAAACCTGATTGTAAGCATCCCACCAGCTTACATGGTTTCAACTGCCAGAGGTGAGAAAGTGTCTCAGCAGGTGTAAATTATCCTGTTTCTTCTGTTGGATGGTACCGAGCCGACAGTCTGGCTCAGCTGAGGAGGGTCTCTCCACCTCTGCGTGGAGTGGTGTTTAACTTCACCTTTGCAGAAGGCGCATGGGAAAATGTACAATCCTCCCTTGCTTTGTAGGGGGAGCATCAGTTGATGCGTGCAGCATCCTCAAGAACAAACAGAGCAGCTGCCCCTTACCCGGTTAACTTTCAGTTTTCTGAATGAATGTTTTTATCTTTATATTGTATATATAATTACTGAAGGTCAGTCCTATATAGACTGCTGGAAAGAGCTTCGAGATGACTTACCTGTCTTTTTGCACTAGTAATGTTGGGCCATTTTGGACATGCTTGCTCTGAAACTCTTCCTATGAAGAAGATTGTCCTAGCAACTTGGTCCAGTGCTTTGGTGCTTTTATTGCAAACAAAGTTTCCCTGATGCATAAACTAATGCTCATCCCATCACACTGGACCAATTAGTCTTTGTTTCCTGGCAGCTAATGTTTCATTACAAGATGAGGGCGAGTCTCTGGGAGCCGTAGATTCTGCAGGACACCTGGGGCTGTGGATTGGAGACTGAGGGCGTTGGACTTCTCCGTCTTAACTGGAAATAATTCTGTGAGAGCGTTTGCTACCATAGGTGCTGGTCAGTAGAAATGATGTTTTCCAGTGCTGCTTCTCAGGGTCGTGAAGAGCCCTTCCATGAAGCAACATCTTTGGGGCTGGAGTTATCTTTCTATTCTGTGTGATAACACACTTAGCAAGAGGCAGTCTTGGCCAAAGCAAAAGGTATGCTACAGTAATGCAGTGAGGATGATGAAGATGCCATGACACACTTTTCTGGAGGACACCAGCATTCCGATGGCTGAGATGGTGATAGCTAGGGAGGATAAGCAAAGTTTGGATTGGTGCTGTGAACATGCTGTTTATTTTGGGAAATTCAATAGCAAGCTGAGATGTTTGATTACCCTCTTTGTCCCCTGGGCTAGATTTCACTTATGAAAGACAGGTTTCATCAAAGAAACGCTACAGGCATAACCTGAGATCAAAAGCAAGTTTCTGAATGCTGGTTGCTGTGGATTTAGATGATTTCATACAGTGACGAAGGTATTTGCTACTTCTTCCCTGCCTCTTCCTCTGCCAGCACCGAGGGTTTTCTTCTGCTCTAAATGTGCAGGAGATGTGATTCTCTCAGATGGAGCGAGTTGGTGGCAGGTTTCTCTTGGTGTGACGTGAGTGACCAGCATTGCACCAGAGTCTGCTTTTGGGCAGTGCAGGACAACATTGCCCAGGTCCAGATCTCCAGTGCTCTGCAGGGCTGGGCCAGGGTTGGGGACCATGTGTTCTGCACTGAAAGAGTAACACTGACTACCTGGTGGGCTTAGCTTGGCTGTTCCTAAAATAGTGGTCTATCAGATGGGTCCTGTCTCACCACGCTAGCTCATCAGTCACGGCACTATCACAAGAGCAGCAGTTTTCAGGAATATACAACAGCCGGGCTCTGCTTCAAGTCTGCAGCAAGGTTGACTTTCCTGTTGTTGGCTCTTGGGTGAGGTCTTCTTGCCTGTTGGTATTGAATTTTCAAGGGAGTTGGTGCCCACAACTTTGATCTCTGTAGGTGGCTGCAATCACGTTGCCAGAGAGCTGTTTTTGTTTTTTTTTTTTTCTTTTAAGGCCTCACCCCATGTGCTGTGAAGGTGCCTGGGGCATAACAGTAGCCACAAAGCTTGTGAAATAGGCCAGGAAGAAATGACAAACACATCCTTATTCTAAGTTATGCATTAGCTTGTCAGATGCTACTTCTTATGCCGGCAGCATTGGCTTCTTGTAGAATTTTGGGGCAACTTGCCTGGCAAGATACCAGAAAAGTCCCCACCATCACACAGTAGCAAAGAAGGTGCCACAGGACCGAGAGCTCCTGAGGACAGCCCAGCACCCACGTCACTTGGATCCAAAGAGCTATGATGGGTCTTCACTATGTGAGGTGGAGAGGTGTTTTGCACTGGAAGGTACAAATTATTCAGGGCTTTCTGGGGCTCATCAATCCACGGTCAGAAAAGGACCAGCAGCCAACCTGTGGTTGTGTAGCAGACGGCTGGCTGAATTGCATCCGTCACACAGGTTTGTCATCACCAGCATCAGCTTGACCTCCTTCATGGTTTTGTCCAGAAAAATCCTTCAGGAGGAGGCTGGAAGATAAAACCCCCACTGTGAAAGGCTAGGAGACTTGTGGGGGAGAAATGGTGTGGAGAATTGCCAGCCCCATTCATCTGGAGAATCTCAGAGGATTTAAACTGTCCTATTCAGGAGAAGAGGGTGGGTCCAGGTCTCCTCGTCCTGGCCTGGAGCATCCCACTGTGGAGGGCACTGCTAAGGGAAAGCCATTACTGGAGTGCCCTGATGCTGCAGATTAATAATGCAGAAACTCTGAACAAGCAATATCTATAGGAAGTATTTGGAAAGATGTTTTATCTGTAGAAGCAAGAACGCTTCATTAATCTCACTGAATAACACCGAGCCATAAATTATATTCATAATAGACGTATTTACATAATGAAAAGTAACTTCACTTGGTCTTTACATGAATAGAGATAAGAAGCAACTGTATTTTCAGGCAAGCCCATCAGTCCCTTAGAAATAGTGTGCTGAGAGCTCAGACGATGGAAGGAGCCAGCTGTGCCCCAGAGCCATCTTTGTGTCCTCCCACACCACAGCTTGTGTCTCTTCTGCAATGCCACGGAAAATGCGCTGTCAAAAAAAAAAAAAGGGGTTAAAGAAAAAATTGCTGCGACTTGCAGTGTGCTTGCCTTGCTTTCAGCATCCGAAAATATTAAAACCAGCAGCCCGTACAGTCCAGACCACAACAGAATTTAGAGGCCGTGGTGCAAGTATCCAGGAAACTGTTTTCGTATGGTAAGGGCACATATCTGTAACCCAGTAATCCCCAACGCTGGCAGAGCTGGGTTGCATTTCAGTGTGATGAAGTTGTTTAACCAGGCTGGAGAAACCGACTTTTTCTTGCAAAAGTGGGGGGAAAAAAGCTTATTGAATGCAAGCTTTGCACAGGACACGGCGGCTCATGGGTCTGTTGGGTACCTCCAGTTTCATGCAGAAAATGCCTCAGATGAAACAAAATGGTAGAAGTGTTCTCAGAGGTTGGGTTGCTTTTTTTTTTCACCCAACATTTAAATGTTATTTTCCTCTCTCAAAGCCCAAACCTTGCACATCCCCTTGCCACACTTGCAGTCCCTCTCCTCCAGGGGCGGGTGGGCAGTGTGAGGTCCCTGGCTGGGCGAGGTGAGCTGCCACAGGAGCAGTTTTGGCTGATGGGCACCCATGTTAACCCAGCAGGGAGACTGGTCCACAATCCCATCAGCAGTTCGGAGCGCCCTGGAACACCAGCAGTGGGTGGCTGGCGATACATGGGTCCTCCTGGAGATCACCCACCCAGAGGCAAATCTGAGTCACAGGGAGGTGATTCTTCACCGCCTCCTTGGGCTGGTACTTGCACCAGTGAATGGGATGGTTGAGGGTGGGGAGTGGATTTGAATCCAATTCTGCGTGCGTTTGGTGTGGTGGAAAATCACTGTGATACGGAGCAATGGGAAATGGCAACCTCCGTGTCAAGGAGCTCTGACTTTGCCACTCATCTTCCATTGATGAGATGTCCTGCCACATCTCCTGTGCCACCACTCAAAGGCGCAGTGAGCTTTAAACTCCTCTCAGAGTACTTGAAAGAGAGGCAAGGCCGGGCTGAGGATGAAGGAGATGCTGGCGAGCTCCAGCCTTGCAGCTCTGCAGCTTTTTGCAGGTAGCTCGCCGAACGCTAACGAAGCAGCGAGATCAGTTCGTCTGCACTCCTGTGAACAGGAATCCTCAGTGCTTCTGAAGGGCTGTCAGCATGGCAGAGGGGAGAGGAATGTAGGAAGTCATGCAGGGTGTGAAAGTCCTCTGGGATCCCGAGAGAAATTCCATTCCATTCCATTCCATTCCATTCCATTCCATTCCATTCCATTCCATTCCATTCCATTCCATTCCATTCCATTCCATTCCATTCCGTTTTAATTCCTTTTTAATTCCGTTTTAATTCTGTTTTAATTCTGTTTTAATTCTGTTTTAATTCTGTTTTAATTCTGTTTCTATTATTCTATTCTGTTCTGTGATAATTCTATTCCCCTTCCCCTTTCTCTTTCTCTTCTCTTCATTAAAATTCTGTTCTGTTCTGTTCTGTCTAGCGTTGATCAGCCCGATCCCGTCCGGGTTGGTGTTAGTGACGCAGAGGCTTTAAGAGCAGGGCAGCAGGTAGTGCCAGCGCTGCGGTCCAGGCAGGTCCCTGGCAGCTGCTTCTCGGGGAGAGCAGCGAGACGCTTCTCCCCACCTTTGTGCCGGCTGCCTCGAGAGCCGATCAGGTTTCACCCTGATATAACTTTCTTCTGCAAACAGTGGTGGCCATTATAAGGTCTGAAACCTGAGCATAGCCTCGCACTGATTGCTTTAGCAAGCCAGGAATTTATTGCATCTATCATCTTTCCCCAAAAACTGCTTTCCAGTGTTTCCCCAGTGATATTTGGTGGGACTGGGAAAACAGGGCTTCTTACTGCCTTTTCCACCTCCTCCCTGTGCTGCTGCAACCTGGTCCTGCTGAAGCTGGTGTGGTTTCACGTTCTGAAGTGACTGTCAGCATCTGATGGAGAAGCATCTCTGGGAATTAACGTTCCCTCCTGTTGCGTTTCCATATATAAAACTTAACACTGTTATTTTGCAGCTTTTCTTGTCATGCTGCTTCATGTTGAGAATTGCAATTTGTTGTCCGGTGACCATATGTGCATGTTCCATGGCAGCAAAGGGACTGTGGAAAGTCGCAGGTCAGGGAATTTGTTCCTGGTGTCCAATTTTCTGCCTTTAACAAGTCTCTTGCTGTGTTGTTGTTTGCAAAGTATCCCAGAAGAGGAGCGGAGGCTTTGCAAGCGTTACTCGTGAATGATTCTCTTTATGGGATTGCCAGCATGCGAGAGAGCGGCAGCCTCCAATTCCCCTCTCCTAAAGGCATTTCTCCTCAAGGAGTAAACCGGGAGTTGCTGGTGGAAGAGCGTTGTCTGCAGGCTTTAGTGAAAGGCTGCTGACTGCAAAAGCAGTCCTCTACATGAAATACTGTGCTGGGTTTGCATTAGCTAAGAAATACCATCTCCTCCTAATACCAGAGGGAGACACTGTGGAAGGGTAGAGGAGATGATAACTCAGAGTTGTATAAAACCCATCCTTAAGTTGCCCTTCACAGCACACAAGGAGAGCTGGAGACCTGGAGGATCTGAGTATTTGTAGGCATCTCTTTGAGCTGGGAAGCGCCGGAGCATCGCTCTCCCCATGGGGAACTGGGATGTAAACCAGATCTCCTGCTGAGATGGAGGTTGCAGAAACTGCTGAGCGGGATGATGCTGTCGTCATACCGTCATATAGCAAAGCCATCCTCTGTCTGGGCTGTGCTGGGTGGCTGCTGTCTGCATCTCTCCAGCCAGAGTCTGAATTTCTGGAGGTATTTGGCAATCAGGTCCTTCTGCGGGGTAGACTTGCCTGCAGCAGAGCCCAGATGCATGGGAGAGAAGCGATGCGAAGTGATTTCAGTTGGAAGAGACCTACAGTGATCCTCTAGTCCAACTGCCTGACCAATTCAGGGCTGACCAAAAGTTAAAGCACGTTATTAAGGGCATCATCCAAATGGCTCTTCAACACTGACAGGCTTGGGACATTACCACCTCCCTAGGAATCCCCTTGCAGTGTTTGACCAGTAAAGAAATGCTTCCTAAAGTCCAGTCTAAACCTACCCTGGCACCGCTTTGAACAGGGTTGTGGCACCTTGACCTTCCCCATGCTCCCCTGCAGCATGTAAGCTACTCCTCCCACCAATGCATCTATATTTTCGGTTGCTCATCATCTTACTGCATTTTTCCAACTTCACTTCTAGCCAAGAAAAGCTTCCAGCACCATTTCTGAGGATCCAGCAGTATGCTTTTCTCGCCACTCATTTCTTCATGCTGTTTGCAGGGATGCAATTACGGCTTGAGGTATCGCAGGGACAACTTACAGTGACCATAGTGCAGAATTTACTCACTGCAAAATCCCAGAGAGAATTTCGTAGCTCTCCTAATTGACGAGATTTGTGCATGTTTACCACTGTGTTGCTGTAGATCGGCTCGGAGCCGCTTGAGGAGCGCAGTTGCCCATCGACTGTAATGAGTAACCTGGAGGGTAAGAGAGAGGGGTCAGTGGCTTCCAGAAATCCCGTCACTTCTTGTGGTCATCACTTACGAGTAGTGTAGGTTGAATCTTTCCATGTGGCTTACTGCAACATGTTTCTGCTCTTCAGGGGAGAACAAGATACAGGAAGGGGTTTTTCCTCTGCAGGAAAACCTGTTTCTCCCTCTTCCTCCACAAAAATACCTGGTTTCCATTTTGTTGGAAATTTCTTCCCAAATATTACGGAATTCAGTCAAGAAAATGAAATCTCAAATCCTTCTTGTGTTTTTTTGGTAGTTGAAAATGGATGTTTTAGCCAGGAAGGGGGGAGGAGGAGGGTGGATTTTGGTTTGACTAAAAACTTGCATTAACTGGTAAAAGCTTTTCAGGTTTCAAGCACTAAGAAGTGTTGAAGTTGTTGTTGCTCGTTGCTGGGAGAGCGGTTGGTTTTCTACATCAGTTTTAAGGCTCAAGAAAATAGTGTTAAATGGAGATTTTACAATTGATGAACAGAAAGCGTGGTCCCACCGGAGCCTTGCGATATTTCCCTGGGTGTTTTAAGGATGATTTTCACTTTCTCTCCTCCTCTGCTGTCTACGCTAATGCTGATGGTCAGCACTGATAGCACCAGCCCTTGGACCACCGTTAGCTGTTGGGAGCTACATCCATGCTGCCAAACATCCTCAATGCCCATTAGTATATAAACAGTGTCAAAATGGGGCTGTATGAGTTTTTTGGGCTCCTCAGTGTAACTTTGGGGACTTCCATGGGCAGCAGCAGTTATGGGAGAGGAACCAGTGGCTCCAGCACCATGCATGGCCAAACCAGCCAGCCGAGCAGCGGGAACGTGTAATTGCAAGGACTGGTGTTCTTCTTTGTTCTCTAAGTTAAATGTCCACGCTGACCCGTGTCATGTTGCGTTCACGGTGGAAAGAGCATCATGGAAACCTTCCTGGTGAAACTGCTGTGACTGCAGCACCACCAGATTGTTTTAGTACCACCCCCTCCACCAAAGCCTTGCAGCTCCTGGGATGTTTTCATGAAATACAAATAAAAATTGGGCGAACAGCAGTTTTATTCTGAAGGAACAATGTCACTCTTTGTTTTGAGGTCCTGCAGCAGTTCGTGGGTATACAAGAAGCAAAATGTGAAGCTGGTTATAAAGGAAAGACAAGCTGGCTGCCTGTACGTGCCAGCCACAGGCGGCACTGAAACGTGGTGAATTCCCCGGTGAAAAGTGCATTTTAAGCCGGTGTTTCTGCCTTGTGAGTTCTTGTTACAGCTGGCAGAGATACAGGGAGTCAGCCGAGTGCTGGTACCGCTGTTCTGGTACAAGCTGTCAACTGATAAGTTTTTTTTTTTTTAAAAAAAAAAAAAAAAAAAAAAAAAGAGTTTCAGTTTGCTTTGAATATGTCTGTTATAGATGCACAGATTTTTCCTGTCCTCCCTTACTCACCCCTCAGCTCTCCCCTCCCTCCTCTTTGACGTTGGCACTTCAGGGCAGGATCGAAGTGGGTGAAATTAGAAAGTCTCCTCCTTACGGTGATTCATCGCTGGCTTTGGTCAAGTGCTTTGCACTGGGTGATGTGAACAGCAGAAAGTAGAAGGGAAGGATGTCTCCACTGCCTAACTCCTCCTGCACCCAGACCGTGCCACGTGGGGGGGCATATCTGCTTCTCCTCGCTTCACAGCCAAGCTATAGTAGTTTTCTGGTCATCGTACTTTATAGCCAAAGCAAAACATGTCACTTTTTACCCAGGGAGGAAATCTTGTTGAATCTGAGATCTAATCGGATCAATTACATTGTTTTCTCTTTTATTTGCTTCAGGGAGTTTGAAGTGATGAGCAGCTAGGTGTTTCCCCTGGCTCCCACAGGGCAGAGAGCTGTGTCCACCCAAAGCCAGAGTTTGATTTTTACACCTCAAGCGCTGCACAGAAAATTTCTTTTTTTAAGCCCTGGGTGTGTTTTCCCTGTGAGGAGCTTGACAGCATAACAGGCTCTTGCTCTTCAGTGTGCATGCAGCAAGAGGGGCACCCCTGTACAGATGTTCTCTGTTGTCTAACTCTGGTTTCCAGTAATAGACTCCATGCCCCTGTAGCTCCTGAGGTTCGTAAGAGAGCTGAGAACCAGGACAAAACTCAGACTGAACCACAACCTGTCTCATCTTTATTTAAAAAAAAGTCTTGAGAGAGTTGCACAAGCTTTGTGCAACCTGGATTTATGCAAGAAGCCAATTTATCATGGAACGGGTTATGTGGGGGGCAGGAACACTCCTTCTACTGCTCCAGACACTTGTGAAAATTTTAACAGAGAAGGGAAAATAATAATTTTGTGGCTTGCAGATACAGATTCAGCCTGTTACCCTACACTGCCTGCAGTCCTGCTGAGTGGTTGTGGAAGCCTTTGGCTGGGACATGGAGGAGGATCCAACATTCATCCCAGGAGGTGGGCTGAGCCCCTGGCATGGTGGGGGTCCCCCGTGGCTTTGCTGTGATTGCGAGGCTTGTCCTCATGCAGCTGCAGCTCGGGGGGGTTGTACAGTCACCCCAACCAGGAGCGTTTTGTTGCACGCTCAGACCCACCTGAAGAAGCCAACCTGGGGCCACCAAGGAGGTTCTCCCTTCCCGTTTGCTGTCTACTCCAGGAAGAAGCGTTGCTGAGGGGCGCGGGCAACTGCTTCAGGTTCAACACAGAGAGTTTTGAAACATCAGGGCCAGTAGACATGGACACAACATTGCACACAACCTTCTCCCCCAAGCTCCTGGTCTCCTCTTTCTGCAGTGGCTTGGTAGTGCCTGGCAGGACCAGAGGCAGCTTGGGCACGAGGGGGTTTTGTAGAATTTTCATCCAGCATTTTGCTAAGAGCAGCAGCAGATCATGATGGTGACTTTCATTCATAGCACTTAGATGTGTATAAAAGCAAAACTTTCCTTAGAACTCAATTTTCTCCAGGCGTCGTGTTTCCTCTTAATACATGGAAATTACATTATTGGCCAAGTGCGGTTCCAGCATTTATTTTTATTTTTAACATTTCCATGTCTGCTGTGGGACAGGAAGCAATGGTAGCAGTCCCTAGCATCCAAAGATAGGAACCAGTTTGTTTTATCTTTACTTTGGCCACGTTAAATTTTGCTGAGCACGACTTGGCCAAGCTCCAGGATGCTGGACTAAGCCCACCATATTCAGAGAGAAGTGAATAATTACTACTTTGTGGTAGTAACACAGGAAGGAACGAAAAAGTGTTTGCAAAACGCTTTGAAGATAATGACACCCCCCAGTTTTATGAGTGGTGGCATTACAGAGCATGCTCTAGATAGTTCGTTAATGCTCGGTGATTAGAGGACTGGACAAGAAACACCATTTCCAGTGGTGCCCAAATTGGACTTCCTTTAAGAAGGGAGTGGTGAAAGGGAGGGCTTAGCCAAAAATAAACGAGCATCTCAAAGGCAGATGGTCCTATTCACAGACCTAAAATTACACCAGCAGGATGAAAGGAATTAGCATCTGGTGGCAAAGGGAGGGCAGTGTCACTGCGAGGGGTGGGTGACCAGATGGCCCGGGGCTCTGTCGGATGTCCTCCTGCAGGCGGTTTCAACCTTTCCCCATTTGCAGACCTCAGTCTTTTTATTTTTTATTTTTTTTCTGGGGAGGTGCAGATTCCTCCGGAGCAAATGTAGGCTTGCTGGCAGGAGGCTCATGTCTCCCAGTTACCTTTTATGGACCTGTTAACACCCTGCTTCTGCAGCCACTGCAGGCTGGAGCGAGCCAGTGCCGAGGAGCCTTCGGCTCAGGCTGGGATCTTTCGGCAGCACAGCACCGTAGTTAATCCCGGGGATAAACCCGTGCCCGTGCAAACCTCATGAAGTTCAACAAGGCCAAGTGCAAGGTCCTGCACACGGGTCAGGGCAATCCTCCACACAAACCCAGGCTGGGCGAGGAGGGGATTGAGGGCAGCCCCAAGGAGAAGGACTTGGGGGTATTGGTGGATGGAAAACTGAGTATGAGCCAGCGATGTGTGCTGGCAGCCCAGAAAGGCAACGGTGTGCTGGGCTGCACCCAGAGCAGGGTGGGCACAGGGCGAGGGGGGGATTCTCCCCCTCTGCTCTGCTCTGGGAGACCCCCCTGCAGGGCTGGGTCCGGCTCTGGGGCACCAACAGCAGAAGGACACGGACCTGCTGGAGCGGGGCCAGAGGAGGCCACGGAGATGCTGGGGGGCTGGAGCACCCCTGTGAGGACAGGCTGGGAGAGTTGGGGGGTTCAGCTGGAGGAGAGAAGGCTCCGGGGAGACCTTAGAGTGGCCCCCCAGGGCTGAAAGGGGCTGCAGGAAAGGGGGGAGGGACGGGATGAGGGGTGACGGTTTTAAACTGACAGAGGGGAGATTTAGATGAGATGTAAGGAAGAAATTCCTCCCTGTGAGGGGGGTGAGGCCCTGGCACAGGCTGCCCAGAGAAGCTGTGGCTGGCCCCTCCCTGGAAGGGTTCAAGGCCAGGTTGGACGGGGCTTTGGGCAACCTGGGCTAGTGGAAGGTGGCCCTGCCTGGGGCAGGGGGTGGGACTGGGTGATCTTGAAGGTCCCTTCCAACCCAAACCATTCCATGATGCTGTGATGATGGACGTGCCAGCCCTGGCTTGGGGAAAGCTTGTAAAGGTTCAAGCACCTGGTTTCTCAATAAATGTGCAGCCAGTCACCTATTTTCTGTGGAATCCTTAGCTGAAATTAGGTGCAATGGTTGTGGCTGCTCCGGATGCTTGGGGCCCTGTCCTCCTGCGTCCTGCACGGATGCTCACCAGCTGTTTCCCGGAGCAGTGTTTCGGGGTGCAGAGGGGCCAACACTTGTTTAAAGGATTGTTTTCCCTTCCCAGATGGAGCACCAAAAGCCTTTTATAGAGCCGTGCTCTGAATCCCATCAGCAGCCTGATCTAAGTTAAAATGACCTTTTTTAGTTTATTTCCCCCCCTCCACCCCCGTGTTATTTTTAGCCTGGAGGAGGCCAGTGTTCATGGCACATCCCCACACACGGTTGCATTGGAGGGGTGGGGATGTGGGGCCCAGTGCATGTGCTGGTGTAAGGGGAACCCCTTGCACCCTATTCCCTGCCTCAACCCTGTGCTGCAGGTCACTGCAAGTGCATTTCTCTAGCCTGGCTTCAGACAGGATTTGAAAACTCGTAAGATTTAAAAGCACCCTTGCAACGCAAGAGAAAAATCTAAGAGCTAAGATTTAAATCCCTCTCCCCCTCCTCGTGTATATGGGGGATTTGGGGAAGGATTGGATTTGGTCCCGGGTTTGTAAATGTTAATTGTACAATATATCATACCATTCTGCAAAGGACGGGTCAGAAATCTCTGGAAGAAGTCGCTGACTGGTGGGGGTTTGCCTTCCTACATAGCCACATTTATTTTTATTTTACTTTTGAGCTAGTATTCCAGGAAAGCCCATTAAAAGCTGGCAGCCGCCTGCTAGCAAGCAGCTTGCCGGAGCTGAGCGCCGACGTGTGATGCCGGAGGAGCCGCGCCGACGGTTGGGGATGACTGATGGCGCGAGGTGTCGGTGGAAAGGAGGGGGAAAAGGGGATGTTCTCACTCCGCTGAACTTCCTTCCTTTGTGTTTCCTATTAAGCCGAGGGAACCGCGCTGATGCGGCTGCTTTTGCAGCCTTCCAAGCTCCAATTTAATTGTGGATGATTTCATCCTGGCCTTTTTATGTTGAAGCCAGTGGCCTGCGTCATGCAGCAGTGAATTTAGGCAGGTTTTATTTGCATGTGAGTCACTGAGCTTTTCCAGCTGAATGTCACCAACTTGGAATTTTTGTCTGATTTTGTTGTTGTTTTTGTCTCTTGGTGTTTTTCCACGGGGCTTTTTCCTTACCCCTCGCTGCCTGCACCCCTGCCGTCCCTCCCCCCTTTCCTGCAGCCCCTTTCAGCCCTGGGGGGCCACTCTAAGGTCTCCCCGGAGCCTTCTCTCCTCCAGCTGAACCCCCCAACTCTCCCAGCCTGTCCTCACAGGGGTGCTCCAGCCCCCCAGCATCTCCGTGGCCTCCTCTGGCCCCGCTCCAGCAGGTCCGTGTCCTTCTGCTGTTGGTGCCCCAGAGCCGGACCCAGCCCTGCAGGGGGGTCTCCCAGAGCAGAGCAGAGGGGGAGAATCCCCCCCTCGCCCTGTGCCCACCCTGCTCTGGGTGCAGCCCAGCACACCGTTGCCTTTCTGGGCTGCCAGCACACATCGCTGGCTCATACTCAGTTTTCCATCCACCAATACCCCCAAGTCCTTCTCCTTGGGGCTGCCCTCAATCCCCTCC
>NW_020799101.1:4327717-4350783 GCF_003259725.1 Athene cunicularia
AAAAAAAAAAAAAAAAAAAAAAAAAAAAGGAAAAGGCTAAATGTGAGTTTGAGTTGGCAGTGCGAAAGGACGGGATTATGAATGTTCGGGGAGGGGGGGGAAAAAGGATGCTTTATGTCGCTGGGAGGGAAGGACCGAAGCCAAGTCAAATTGAGGGCTCTAATTTAGGAGCGGTGTTATTACAGGTCAGAGGGAGTCAGTTACTGGCTAAATTGGGAGAGCTGTCACATGCAGGAGCTGTAAATGCTGCTCACATGGCTGGGGCACACAGGCTCTTGGACAGCTCGGTTTGATTTTGTTGACAACGCTTAAAAAACCCGATAATAATAATAATAAAAAAATCTGTTTATTTTCCCTCAGAATATAGGCTCTGTAGCAGTGGCTCTCTGCCTCCGCTGCCTGCTTGTCCCGGCCCTCGCCTGCCCTTTGCACAGAGAAGTTTATAAATAGAGCAACTCCTCCATTATGTGCAGCTTCAGTCTCTTTATTTTTATACTGGAATCTATTCAATGATTAACAGTTTAAACCATGTGCTGTATATCAATACCTTACATACCCTTCATAACTTATTTTTAGTATTATTTTTCCCCCTTCTAAATCCTTTATCCATGTTAGGCAACACAGTTATGACATTCAGATAATTTTTTTATTATCTTTTTTTTTTAGCCTTTGAAGAAACTTATCTGCATTTCAATTGAGCTTTTGCTAAAAGGCTTTTTGCAATTGAAATTAAGAAGTCAGAGGAGTATTTCCTCCGTGCCTGTGGTTGTGCCTTTAGTCTCCTCGCTGAAAGCCAGGAACATTTGGGCGTTTTTATGGATTAGGCTCAAAGAAGAGATACAGAAATCGCATGTTTTATTTCTTTGGCTTCCTGTGTCCTAGGAAATTCCACTGAAAATCTGGATTTGAGGGCGTGTGGACACATATGAGCAATATAACCTCAATGTAAGTGAAAGCAGGCAGTGAACTCATTTCCCACCTGTACCCCCATGTCCCAGAAGGAGTAAAACCAGCAGTGTTTTGCTGTTGCTGAGCTCACGAGCTCAAAGAAGCAATGGGACTTCTGGAAGCAATCTGTAGCCCCCTGTTTAATTAGACCTTTAATCTTCACTGACCCATCCCATTGCCCTGGGCTGAGCTGCCTCTGTGGGCCGGCTAAGCTCAGCTAACTTTGCACAGCAGCCAACAAAAGCCACTTGACCCAGGATCTCGTCGGGATATCTTTGTCCATCAGCTCTGGCATGACTGCTTTGATATTTCTGTCTCCATATTGCATGCGCAAGGGCTGATGGACTCCCCTCTGCTCCGCTGTCCAAAAGAAACAGCATTTTGGTGTCAGTTCTGCTGCGATAGCTTTTTTTCACCCACCCTGTAAGCTCCTGCTTTCTGCTCCTCTCCTGCACCAGTCGGTCAAGGTGGAGAAACACCTCAACTGATGGTGTCCACACCGTTGATGGTACTTTTCCAGTTTTGCTTATACTATGGTGTGTCCCAGGCACTATTATCCTGTGCTTTAATAAGACCATTCTCCCCATCTGAGGCTTGAGAGCGTGATGCCCCTGACACCCAGGAGCTTGTCAAGTAAAAAGGAACCGGCACTGTGAGTCCTTGTCCGGTGTCAGGTTGGCTTCGCTCTTCAGGACACTCTTGTAGAAGGTTGGTTTGTCTACCAAGCATGTCCTCCTCCTGGCCTTCAGGTGAGAAACAAGGAGGTGGTACCTCATCCTTGCTGATGCCCCATCTGGCTCTGCATTCTTATTTCTGACGCTGAACTATTTCCCACATTTTTCTATCCAAGTGCTGAGTACTCGGACAGAACTTGTGGGATTTTCACTCTTTTTTCACACCCATTGGCACCAGCTGTCATTGGTGGAGTCATCACTCCACGAGACCACGCCGGCTGGACTGCAGATTGTGAAATCAGTGAAGCAAATTAGTCTTTCCCAAAGTGTTCTCCTCAGCCACGTGGCGTTGAGGAGCTCCAGTGCTGTCATACATGTGGTGTATGTTCCCTTGGCACCTATGGGGTTTTTGATAAGGTTTCCCAGCGTGTTGTCTTTGCTCTGAGTCAGTGAAATGCTCTCAACGTTGCAAAGCTCTGCACTAAATTAAAAGTCATGTTGCTAGGGAGTGTTGTGATAATACATGGTATTACGCTCTGTAGCAAAAGTGTGCATCAAATCTGGCCTAGAAAACAAATCCATAAAACCTCCCATCAGATGCACAGCATGAAAATTGAGTGTACTTCAGCTTGGTATTAAATATGTCATGGAAAAAGATTCCCGCTCCTTCTGCTTTGGGCTGAAAACTGTAGTGGCTGCAGCCAATTTAGAGAAGGAAAAATCCCTGCTCTTGTTGCTGTCTGCAGAAGCATGCTTAATGATCGTGCCATGCGATTCTCCAGTGCTAAAAATATATTGCTTCTGGGTTTGTACAAACAGCCTCCTAATAACTGGAGCTCTGGCAAGCTCGTGAGGTAGAGGGGGAAAACAGTGTAAAAAATGCGAAAATCTCTTCTCTTTCTACTCGCTTGCAGCACGGTAGAGGCAGGCGCTTCTGTTCTTGTGACTCTCAGCATGAATTAAGGGATGTTTTGTTGAGGGATGTCCCAGTTTGTTCTGCTTCTGACCAAAATAACGGGCATTTTGGTCCCTTTTGAATTTACAACTTGGATGGGGAGCGTTGAGCTGCCTGCCCTGCAGCTCGGTCTGCTGGCGGGGTTTCATTAGCTTGTTTGGGGTAACAGGATGAGAAGATTGAGGCTTGTCTTTGAGGCTGGCTTCAATGCCAAAATTGCCAGCTCATGCTAATGCTGTCCCTGCTGTGAGATCGAGCAGTCCCAGCTTGAGCTGCTCAACCTGGGGACATCCTTTCCAGTCATTTCCACCACACAAGGAAGGGATTGATGCTACAAATGGACACTTGATGGGGCTGCCATTGCTTTGGAGAGCTTGATGCAGAGGGGAGATGCCAGTAATAAACAGCTGAACTTGCTGCCCAAGCAGAACTGCCTTTAAAAGGGCAACGAGTTGAGTAGAGCTTGTGTCTTATTCCCCCCAGGGTTTTTTTGTTGGTTTGTTGGGGTTTTTTTTTCCCCCAGAAGCTACATGTCATACAGTTGCCCGCTCCTTAGCCTGCCTTCTCAAGAAGAGTTGCAAGAAATTGGCTGTTCTTCAAAAGTGAAGTGCATTCACGATGCAGCAGCCAGCTCCCAGGTGCTCATCCACGTCCACCTCACCTCTGCATCAGGCTGCCTTTGTTTCAGAGCACTGCCCAGCAGGGACACACCTTTTATGAAGCACAAAAAATAAGGCCAATGATGGCCAACGAGCCTTTTGCAACCCAGCTGTGCCGGCAAACTTGTCCATGCAGCCTTGGCAATGGCTGTTGAAGAACTTGCCTGTTGCACGCAGGGGGATGTTAGGGATGGTTGAAAGAAGGTTGTGTCTTTTGAACAGAATTGTTTTCAATGATTAAATCCGCACTGTTACGTTTAACAAGTCAAAGAGATATTGAGTAGTTAATTTACACAGAGCTTCTTAATCGTGGTCATTAAAAATGGAGAAGATGCTCCTCGAAGTCCTCTGTGCTCCTGTCAGTGCTGAATCCTGCAGTATGATCAGAAACACTTTGCTTTTGCTGGCTGTATGGCTGGTTTTGTTTTTCCAAGGGACGAGTAGTGCCTGCAGCAGGGACTTCCCCGGCCACCTCCTTTTGCGTGACGTGCTGTGCCTATTGCTCCATTTTTATGGCATTGCTTTCCTGCATCCACACTGGTCTGTTCACCTCCCCTCCTGCTCAGAGCTTCTCTGCAGCAACTGCTTGGGTGGAAAAGAAACATTAGGAAAGTACTTAATGTATTTTTAGCCTCTTAGAATGTGATGTAGCTGCTGGAAACACGGAGGAGAGCCAGCTCTCTGTGAACCGATAGGTTGTTGCACATCACCAGCAAATTTTCTGTCAAGCCCTGGTGCTCCTTGGCACCGTCGCGGAGCCAGGGGGCAAGGTGAGTTATGGGTGCTGATGAACAAAAGGTCCTTCTGTCCTTCAAAGAGGTCATCTGCACTAAATACATACAGGAGCTGACCAGCTAGGGAAAGGGGGAATTCAGTGATTGCCTTTTTATATCTTTTATAGACCGAAGATGCTGAGGTAGTGCTGAGCTGCACAGCCACCTTGGACCCAGAGGTTTGTAGCTTTTAGGGTGGGTGCTTTGGGAAAGCACTGAGCCCCAGTTGCCACAAATAGCAGTTCCTGAGCTCTCCTGGTGTCCAGGGCCTTGTCTGCAGACCTGGCTTTTGCCAAGGCTTGTTACAGGGCGAGAGCTTGGCCACTACTCCCCAGGTTTCTCCCCAAGCTGAGCTGTTAGACCTGCTTGGGAGGGAGCAAAAGCAAAAAAAGAAAAAAAACACATTTGAGAAGTTTTCTTGGCTTTTCTTCTGTCAGATCCTGCGTTAGCCACCAGGATTAGTGATTCTGAGGACCTGGGAAGAACCTATCCCTGGGATGCAGAGCTGGCCTTTCCTGGCTGCTGCAGCACAGAGACACGGGAGGTGCCAGGAAGCCACGGGTGCCAGATTCAGCCGGCGCTGATGCTGTTTGGCACGGCTCCTGTTGCCTTCAGACGTATAGGATTAGGTCCTCCTGCTCCGTGCCGAGGTCAGCTCTAGCGCAGGCATAAATTCAAACCCATTTGAACGTAGCAGGGGGAGGTTGATGGGGTTTACACACCACGCTGCAGCCTCCTGGCCCGCAGAGGCGCCTAGAAACATCACCGGTGTCTTCTTGCCTGTGTTAAACGTGGTTTTGCATCAGATTGGGGTGAGACGAGGAGCAGGTTCATCGGCATTTCAGTGTCAGCTCTCATCTCCATCTTGTGCAATCGGCAGGTCTGAAATAACCTTTATCGTTGAGATTTTTTTCCTTTTAATTTGCAACAGCAAAGAGGCACATGCTGAAATTCTTATTATTTGGCCTCTCATGGAGGGAGAAATCTGCCAGGTTTAACAGCAAGGGTACTGATGTGCTCTGAATGGGGTACAGAGAGGGTTTCCAGCAGGGTTCTCACTTTGTTTTCTTCAGTGTTGGTCTTTTGAGTGAGGCTGATTTAGGAGGAAAATTATGTAAATTCACCCAAACAAAGTATTGTGAATAGTTCAGTGTGTAGGTGCTAATTGCTGCAAATAATAATCTAAATCCCTTCATCTGGAAACACGCTGTAGTTTACCTTGAGTTGAGCTGCTGCAGTGGGAGCCAGGGCAGAGGTTCATGTCCACGGCAGCATTGGAGAGATTTGTGTGAAGGGTGGTGGGGAGTTGGACCATCTCACAGACCAGTAAATCCAGTTGCAGGAAGGCTGGGACTAGCAGCAACCTGCCCTTGGTCGATAACACTCGGTGCAAATTCAGACCTGGGGTTTGAAATCTCTTCGTTTTTTGCTCTTCTGCTTTAACTTCACCGCAAAGCACCCTGTGTGAGATGGGGCATGATCTCTCCACCCCACTCGTGCTTTTCACCAAGCCGAATAAGACCTGATTCACATGGGCGCTGGAAGGCATAGAGCCAGCAGAAGTGTTGCCGTGGGCTCAAGATGAATGAGCATAGAGCCATGACACGTTAGAGACAGGACATTGAGTTTCTGCTGAGCGTACCAGTAACAGGAGCAGAAGGTGATGTGAGTGCTGATGCCTGAGCACCTTCATTTGAGAAAGTGCAGGACATCAAGGAGCTCTTTAATTCCGACTGGAATTTATCTGGAAGCTGAAGCCAGACAAATTCAGGCTTAAAGCAACTAAATTAAACTGGAAGTGAAGGCAAACTGAAGTGCTTGGGAGACATTGGAAAAAAAACAGCCGGTAGATGTAGGGTTGGAGTTTGTCTCTTGGTGGCTGTTCACTGGGAGATGGATGACATTTGGGGGGCTGCGTTTGTATGCAGGGTCAGGTTTCTTGACCCTTTTTGCCCTGGTGAAGACACCCAGGTGGCTGTAATCGGTGTTAGATACCGGGGCAGACTCTGGCGATGACCTCGGTTACCGCAGATTCTGATGGTTTGGATGGGGATGGAAGTGCAGCATCTTGTATGCATGTATGGAGGACCCGGCAGGTACTGACGTGCTTCTGGGTCTTCATGCAGCAGGAGGAGCCCAGGCACTGATTTTTCTGCCTCTACTGTAAAACTGGGTGTCTCCAAGCAGCTCTGCCCATCACCCAGAGCTGGTGCTGCATCGGTAATGCAGGAAACGGTGAACAATGGGAACCTCTTCTGGGAGCTGCTGAAAAAGGCCTCCTGCAAAACCTTCCTCCAAACCCAGAAATAGCCATTGCTTGCGCCAGGGACGCTGATTTCAGGCTCACTTGAAGCAGTTGCAAGCTGCCTAAGAACAGATTGTATTTCTGTTTTGCTGTTGGCCGTCCAAGACATGAAAACCTCAGTGTTGTCCATCCCTAGGAGAGCTTGGTTGCCGTTCAGGAGCACCCAGTTCCTCCCTCCAATCCCTAATGCTGCAGCATGTCCCTTTGCAAGATCAGGGATCCCAGCCTTAATTTTTGGTACAAACTCCTGGTTTTTCTGCCCAAGTTCATCTGAGAGTGCTGATCCATTCAGCCCTTGCTGTGAAGATGCTCTGTTTGATGGGTGCTCTTCAGATGTGCACATCTAACTCTTAATCATTTCTTGCTTGAACAAATTATCTGAATGGGCTTTTGAGAACTTTTAATGGAAAATGTTGTTAAACTGAAAACAAAGGCATAATAAAACAGTAATTTAAGAGCAATTTGCTGACAACTGGAGCCCTTAAATGCACTGACTTACATTGTGGAGCAACGATACCAAGCCTACTATTTGAACGTAGTCTTTGTCACTTGGAAAATCCTTGGGCAGTTTTTAAAACACTTCCAGTCTTTAATTGTTGTCCTTGTTACTCATAATAAGCTGTTGCCTAGCTCATAAATTACACATCATTCATCTCGCCTGCTTCATTGAAACCCCAGTCTACATATTTGTCTGCTTCACTTGTGAAATGTGGTAAGTTGTATATGACAACAGGAGGATAACCCAATTTCTGCTTTCAAAATGAAAAGGTTTATCTTGGTTGAGGTTGGTTGTTTTTTTGGGGTCTTTTTAAGCACTTCAGAGGTCTCCCACATTGCCATTGTTCCTTGGAGACATCTCACGTGGTGAGGCACACGCATTCGTGTGCCTGTGCTGACAGCTCCTCCCAGCCATCCCTCCCGGCAGGGTCAGTGTTTTCGAGGTAGGAGTCAGAGATCTGTTTGCAAAAATCAAAAATAGAAGAAAAAAACAGTCAGTTAGGTTTCTAAATGCAGGCACCAGGGTGCCGCCCGAGTTGTTCTTTGCGGGCATCCGCAGGGACTGTGTGTATCCCTGCCTTTGTCCATCCAGACTGGCTTTACCTTTGGAAAACTGCAACTCTTCCCCAAGTACACCATGAAAAGCTTCAGGAGCTCCACGTGCCTTGCTGGCGGTTGAAAGAACAATCTATCTGGAGGCAGGTTCAAAGTAAAGGCAAGAAGGTCCTTCACGCAGTGCGGCGTTAGAGGTGGATCCGGCAGCACCGGACACAAAGGCAATTAACAGTTTGCAGGGATCGAGAAGTGATTAAGCACATTTGTGACAGAAAGATCTGATGAACGCTTAGTAAACAGACAAACATCACCTCTTTCTCAAGCCAGAAAGCCCCAGTTTCGGGGATAGTATTTAACCTATTGATAGCACAGCACAGGTTTCAGCCTTGGAAGCAGGACCCGGCTATATTCGGTGCTATATTTATACGTAGGCACCCTGTGCATGCATCAGCTGTGCTGTGTGGTAGCAAAATTACATCAGATAGGTAATCCTAAATTAGAAAGTAGTTTCATATCCCACCTTCATTCAGCCTCTCACCCGAGAAAGACTCTTGTAATAAAAATCAGGATTTTTCTCCTTCCCAGCAGCTCCCATCCCTTCCCAGTACAGGGGTCACAGGGCTGGGATGGGAGCTGGCTCCTTAGGGTGCTCATGATCAGTTGTTATTTTAGCTCATCTCCAAAAGGAGATGTCTCTGCAGTGACAGCAACGGGCAGGACAGGGATTTGGGGGAGTTTCAAAGCAGCAAGGTGGAGTTTCTAACTTTGGGGCTTTATGCTCAGATTTGCCTGCGGCAGATATCAGTAGTCTTGCCAGCCCTTACAGCAGCAAAAGCCTTGTGACAGAAAGCATCAGGCATCCTTGAAGCAGCACACGAGGGAACTAATGAGGCTTTAATGTGATTAGTGCCTGCGACCCCCTGCACAACCACGGGTAGCGTGCTGGGACCCCGGGATGTGGGAGCCCAAACCCAGGACCCATCCTAACCGTGGCTGACCCAGGGGGGCTTGTTGTGGCAGTGAAGGGTGAGACATCCCAGATGTCTGGGAGTGCATGGCAGCAGGTATGGAGCTGAAGGGGGGCTCCTGCATTCAGGGAGAGGGTGGAGAGGGGTTTCAGGGGGTGGCCAGCCCCTGTCCCCTTGCCCAGAGGCAGCTCCAGCTTTCCTCCCATGCTGCCCTCTCCAGATCCCTCTGTTTTCTGGCAGATAGGATTAAGCCTGACCTTCTCCCCCGTCTCGGAGAGAGCCAAACCTCTTTCAGATCTAATTATTTTCCATTTTTGTTTAATTTTGCACATCCTGGTGCTGTCTGAGAAGAAGAGCAGCTCCTGACAGGGCAAGGAAGGGCACCTGGCCCCTTGCCAGCCGTAGGCTTTCGGACTAATGCTCCAACTTTTGGGGTTGTTGTTTCAAACACCCAAATCTCTTGGAGGCCCAAGGCAAGTTTCCCAAAAAGGGGCTCTGGCACCATCCTGTGTTTCTCCAGTGGTGACCTTCACGCTCAGCCCCACACTGCAAAGAAGAGGAGCCCGGCCACCGCCACCTGCCTCCCCTATCCTCCTCCTCCTCCTCCCCTGCACCCAGTTTGCACCAGGCTCTTTTTTTTCTGCGTGTATTTTGCTACCTAGTTTCTATGTGCAAGTGATACCCACTTCTTTTAGCAATGCATTGCATGCGTTCTTTTAATGATCTTTTGATTTCTCTGTTTATCTGAGCTGCTGCAACATCACTCAGCGTCTCCCCACAGGCAGTGCTGGGCTGGGGTTTGTTGGTGCCAGCCTGAAAGTGCTGCTGAATCGCCCCAACGGCAATGATAAAATGTGGGGGTGATAAGGGGATGGGTGACATCCCTCTGCAGGAGGAAGGGAGAAAATACGATGGGTTTTCAACCCGCCAGGCAGCTGGCTGAGAGGCAGGGAGAGAGAGGGGATGGAGAAATCAGATTAAGCATGACAGAAGGTTTTGCCTGTACCAGTTACATCTGCACATGGAAAATACGAGATGCTCTGGTAGACCTTGAGTCCTGCTATGCCAGCGTATTTTTGACAACTTCACTTAGGTTGAATGTTGCTTTTCCAAATCCCATTTTTTAGCACCAGAACAACCTCACAGCATCCTTGTGGGCACAGGAGCATGCCCAGAGTACCAAAACTCGCTTCTGCTGCAAACGAAGCAGTTCCTTCTCCACCAAAACTCTAGCACACCATGTCCCTTGCACCTCTCAGCACAACAGTATGAGATGGCTCAGGCACGCCATCGCCCGGGTCGGGAAGCGGCTTGGGAGGAGAGGTGGGTCTGTGGAGAAGTAAATACCACTGCAGAAAGTTCCAGCGAGAGCCGTTGGCGTTTCCAGCAAGCCATCTAGTGGCTTCCTATTAAAATGGTTGCTTGCCTTGAAACTGGGAAGACAAAGCTGAAGGGATGAGTGCTTCTCACCACAGCAGTTGTGTTGGGGAACCGACATGCAGGGTTTGGTCCCAATTGGGAAAGGATTCTACTGTAATAGCTGTCTTCTGGGTCAGGGGGTGGTGGAAGGGTTGGGTTAGCTGCTGGGTGGCCCAAGAGCAAACCTGATGGGTGATCCTACAGATGGACATCCAGATCTTCATTTCACTGGTGTGGGTTTGGTTACCCTAGCTCAAAAACACATGAAGGATATAGGGATAATCAATAATTTAGAGCAGCTTCCTCTACAGTATGGATAGGAGACAGCAGACAGGGAGGAAGAACATAAAGTTTTGGGGTCTTTTTAATAACTTGAGAGCTCAGGGCATTTCACCTAGTGAAGTTTTGGGAAGTGGGTTTAAAGCAGACAGAAGGAAGTCCTTTTGCACCAGATGGTTCAGTTGTGGCGCCCTTAGGCACATCCTGCTAGAAGACAGAAAGTTTGAAGGCTTCATAGACAGGTTTCATAAATGCTGGAAGAGGGACTGACCCAGGGCTGGGAAGCATCAGTCGGGTGGTCTAGGTATATCCTGAGCCATCCTTGTCTGGTGTTTGTATAAACTGCTCAGAAAAGCCTCCAGTGATGGAGATTTCACATCTGTAAGCAACCTCTCTGCGCATCACTAGCCCTACCTGTGGGAGGTGGTTTCTTCATGTCCAACCTCGTTCACCTTTGCTGCAGTTCAAACCTATTACTACGATCCCCAGGAGACATGGAGAGCAGCTTGTCAACGCCAGTCTTCACCTCTCAGACAGATGACAGGCTGGCTGATGCAGTTTTTATGTGCAACATGGCATTTTGACTGATGTTCAGCCTGTGATGCTTCCCGACCTCGGGCTCTTCCCCACCTGGTACTGCACAGTGATTTGTTCCCACCAGCATGCAGATGTTTGCACCTACTTAATGCAGCTATTTTTTCCCCACTTTTCTCCAGGTCTCAACACTGCTTGACTTCTAATCCAGTTTTCTGGAGTGTTTTCATTTCTCCTAGCGTGATACCTGCACATCGAATACATTTAGCACAGCACCCGGAACACCGATGACATACTGGGTAGTGTCACGGCCGGGCCGAGTCCCCTTGCTCAGCACATCCTCCCAGTCTGACGGTGAATCACCAGTAACGACTCTCTCCGTATGGTTTTCTGATGAGTTGTGTGCCCACATTAGAGCAGTTTCGCCTGAGCGTGTTTCTCTGGTGTGCTGCTGAGGAAGCCATGTGTGGCAACACCTAATGAATATCAAGATATACGGTGCTGACTGCTTCTCCAGCTATTCACAGGCCAGTTACTCTGTTGAGGGAGGAAATTAAATTGTTCTTGACAAATCAGTGTCAGCAGTCACTTATCATCTTGTTATCTTCTAAGTGCTCACAAATAGGTTGTTTCATTATTTGTTCCATCAGTTTTCCAGGAGTTGGAGTTAAGTGACGAGTTTGTAATTCCCCGACTTTTCCTTTTGCATATTTTTAAAGCTAAATCCTATGTTTGCTTTTTTTACTGGTCTTCTAAAACCTCTCCTATCTGCCACAAGCTAACAGAGGAACAATAGCTCTGTGGCTGCTTCAGCTGAGCCCTTCTTTCAATACCTTTGGGGCAGCTTATCGCTCCAGGCTGGCGGGGGGGGCCAACACCCCAGTTTGGTTATTGCCCTCCTGCTGGGATGCTTCTTCTCTTCGCCTTCTGTAGCTCTTGCCTGTGTTAGTTCATTTGAGTCTTGACCCTTTGATTTTCCAACCAGTGCTTTTAAAAGGTTTATCCACAAAGTGCTTTTGTCTAGTGTCTTGCGGAATCTGCAACAATACAGAAAATTTGGGCCAGATTGTGACTTAGATTAACATTAGGACAACAGCAGTGGAGCTATGTGGCTGTAGAGGTGGGTGTAATTTGGCTTTTATAGGGATTTTCGGGAGCATCTGGTAACTCTGGGTGTTCAGTTCAGCATGTCTTGCTGTGACCTTGATTTTCAGAGAGTGGTGACCCCCCTGACTGGGAGATGCTCAAGCAGTGGCATCGCACACACAGGCATCCCTTTGGTGTGTCATATTTACTCTGCCAGGGTCTATTTATTTCTTTATTAGCCGTGTTTGCCGATTTCTCAATTCTCTTCTTTTTTTTTTCCTATTCCTTCAACAGGAATCATTAACCAATGGCAACAGGAATCCAAGGATAAAGTGATTTCCCTATTGTTAACCCACCTGCCTTTACTGAAGCCTGGAAATATTGAGGCAAAAGTCGAATACATGAAACTCTTGCCTAAAATCCTGGCCCACTCGATCGAACACAACCAACACATCGAGGAGAGCAGGCAGCTGCTGTCCTACGCCTTGATACACCCCGCCACCTCCTTAGAGGACAGGAGCGCCCTGGCCATGTGGCTCAACCACCTGGAGGACCGCACGTCGGGTGGCTTTGGCAACCAGAACAGAGGTCGGTCGGATTCGGTGGACTACGGGCAGACGCACTACTATCACCAAAGACAAAACTCCGACGACAAACTCAACGGATGGCAAAATTCTCGAGACTCGGGCATAAGCGTCAGCGCTTCCAGCTGGCAGGACAAAAACCTGGCGTGCGAGAATGGCCATCTGCCCCTCTACTCCTCCTCCTCCGTCCCCACAACCATCAACACCATTGGCACTAGCACAAGCACCAGTAAGTACCCATGGGAAGCTCTGGGCACGGCCACCCACGGCCGCTCTTCACAGCATGGTCCCCCCCATTCTGCTAGAAAATACTACTTTTCCATGGTTATAGAGGGGCTAGGTTCATCTAGGCCATAGAAAACTTTTTTTCTTTCTTTCCCCTACCTGCTTTTTTATTTCCTGCCTGCCTTTTTTTTTCTTTTTTTTTTTTTTCTCTCTAGTCCTGTGGGATTTTAAAGACCTGGTAGCTGGAGAGGGGGGAAAAACAGCCAAGCTGTAAGAGAAAAAAATGTGCGTTATCAAAGAGAGCCCCTTTTATTTCATGTAGTTCCATCTAGATTTGCAGTTCATGTTTCAAGAGTTCCTAAAGCAAGCGGGGAGATGATGTTTCATGTCCAAAAGTGAGCTGAGCGGCTTGAGGCAAGTCCAGAAGTGAGTTAGGGGACTTCAGCCAAGTCCAGAAGTGAGCTGGGGGTTTACCGGGAGAAAAAGAGATTGGGCCCCAAAGCACAAGCATCATTTTTGGAAGCAGGACTGCGATCTACAGTCTTCAGGGCATGTCTGAAAACATTCCCTTCTGCAACACATAGAGGAGTGAAACTGGTGGTGATGAGGGGGTTTAGATGCCCAGTCTTCAATGTTTTCCAGGAGGGCTGGGTAGCTCTTCCCCTCTGGAGACCCTGCCAGGCTGTGATGGGAGCAGTGGATGATGCAGAGTCCAGCCCAAGGCTCAGACACTCAGAGAGCCTGCAGAGCACTGTGGCTGGAGATCTATCACTGGTTTTGTGTGAAGATGCAGTGTGGCTAGAACTGTTTTTAAAAGCAGCCAGTGATGCTTGCAAGCCATCCTTGGGAGAGGAGGAGCAAAGCATCTTCTCAGTGGGGTTCAAGAGCTCCTCTGCCCACCCGTTCCCTCTGTCACCTTGGGTGACAGCCACGTTCTCGCCTACAAGGCTGGACGTCCTCCTTCGCTTCAGAGCGTTCAGGAGGTCTCTCTCCAAGAGACTTGGCATCTTCCTAGATATAAGGGATGCAGAGAGTACTTGGGGAGGAGACGCTTCTTGCGGTGAGGGCGCTGGCTTCTCTATCAGTGTGTGGAAAGCCACAATTAAATAGCTGAAAGCTTTAAAATGGTCACTTAAGGCTTCTGGGTTTTTCCCTCTCCTGTAATAAGCATTTTTTTTAGGTGGTGTTTCAAACCGACAGTGATATGCAACACGGCTCGGGGTATATTGCTGTAACACCCTGGTCCCTGCTTCTCCAGTGTCCATCCTTTCAGGCAGCGCTGCCTGCTCTGCCACATGGGGATTTAGCAGAAGGGTCTCAGCTTCTCCACCCGCTCTGAACATCATGCCCATCCTGTCCCCCGTCTTTGAAGCCCCGGCTCCTACTGCCATGGGAGTTTGTGAGGTTCAGCTTCTCTGAGAGCTGGATCCCTACGCTGCAGAGCAGAGCTGTGTCAGGGTGACCAAGCCCCTTGGGAAAGGCTTAACAGGGAGGCAGGGTGAGAAGAACCATGAATGTAGTTGCAATTGGTCTGTTAAACCTCTCCAGGGATTATTTTTTGGGAGGTTCTTCCGTGTGGTTTTTGCATGCCTCGGGGTTTGGAGGCTTCGCACGCCAGGGAGGCAGTGGGAAGAGGTGGCTTCAGAAGGGATCTGGTTCCTTGTGTCAAGAACTGGAAGCAGGGAGGTCTGATGGGTGCAACACATTCATCATTGACAGTGGTGGAGCTCTGCAAGATGCGTTAGGTCTTGAAGGATGCTTTTCCAAAACCCCTTTGTGTTTCTTTGAGCCTTCTTGCATGCAGGCTTCTCTTGTAGCAGAAGTAGTGACCCACCTCTTGCCCAGCAGGGTCCTCAGGTAGTAGCAGAAGGTGCCAAAACCCAGGCAACAGCCAAATTATGCAGCAGTGCCCGAGCTGCCGCACTGCTGAGGTTTTTCCTAAATTCTCCAGAATTAGGTGTGTGCAGCACTGAACAGGAGCATTTTTGGGTCTGTCAGCAGGGGTTGTACAGCTCTGCACTTTACCTTGGTCTTTTGCTGGAAGATCACGTCGCTGCTCCATCTCTGCCACTTGCTTTGCCACAGCATCCCATGCCCTAAGTCCAGTCCTTCCCAACATCCCACAATAGCTGCTTTTTGTGGCACCAGCTCACTCACACTGTCTTGCTCTGAGCTGCAAGGTTTATAGTGTCCATCTTCAGGGAACCTTTTCCACAAGCATCACACTGGGGTCAACACATTGAGGAGCTTTGCCGAGTCATCTAAACACATCTTCAGCCCCATCTACTCCTAAATGTTAAGCTGTTGTAACTCCTGCTAATGCATTTTGGTGGCAACACGTTCAGGCAACCTGTGGGCTGAGCTGGAGATGACCCAACCACTCTTCATGTGTTAGTTCATAAGCTTCCTTAACGCAATATTTGCTCGGACACAAGCACAGTAAGTCCACAGACAGATGCTAAAAAATAAACACGGCTGTCAGCCTTTGTCCCAGCCCCTTGAGTCAATCAATACATCTATTAATCTTTTATTCCAAAGCAAAGCCCTCGAACTGTTACTGTTTGCTAAGGTTTTAGCGTTATTATTTTTAAATTCTCCCTCTGACTTGGAGGTGTTTATCTGGGCAGGGACTTAATTCAGCAACACCCTCCAGGGCACAGCTTCCCCAACCCATCCCTGTAAAGGCACTGCCTGTTCCTGATGCCAAAATGGGGCAAAGTCTTTCCCGGAGGAGTAATGTGATGATCTTGCCTGAGGTACTTTCATCTGGTTTTGTGGCATAATTAGGTGTAACTCTATTACGGCATCAGGTTTAAATATGGGTAGGTGAAGTTCATGTAACAATTTGCTTTGTGCTCTCCTTGTCTTTGACTCAACCTAGACCCAGGCTTTGAGACTTGGTTCAGGCTTGGTTCGTCTTCAGCTCTCTCTTAACAGTGTTGGCTGGTGTTAGCCAAGGTTTGAGGAGATGTTGTTGGACTTCTCCAGCCTTTGCAGGGCAAGTCTGGAGTGTTCTGAAGATGTTGCTCTGGATTTACACCAGTGATGGTGATCCAGAAGCATCCTAAGTGATGGGTTTGGGTGTGGAGCCATCTGAGGGTCACGTGGTCCTTCCCATCCACTGCATCACCATAACTGTTTTCTCAGCCCATCCTGCAGAGCTTGAGCTGCAACTTTAAGCCAAGCTTTAGTGTGCCAGGAGTAAAGGTAGCCTTGGTGTGGGCTGGGGAGAGGGGGTGGGCAGGAGGCCAGAGCTGCTCCAGGCGTGGTGGGACAGGGTGAAGCCCTGGCTCTGCGGTTGAGTCAGGCAGCAGTTGCAAAACTGGTGGGTTGCACAATGTCTTTGCAGTGGAGACGGGGCCTGGAAGCTCTGAAAGGACAGAAACCAGCAGCTGGTTTTCAAAGCTGCAGACCAACAGCTTCTTGCGTGAGGGCTCCAGCTCCTTCCTTTCCCCTGTGTAATTGATTTCGCTTGAGCGTGATCTGATGGTGCAGGTTTTGGTTGTCAGATGGAAGTACAGCCTGTGTTTTCTGCCTACTCAGAAGGGAATATGTGCAGAGGAGATGAGGGTCTGCTCTTTAACAGGCTTGTCCAGAGCTGAGAAGGTGGGGTGCAGGTACAAGGGTCTGATTTGGATGTAAGGTCTGCAAGCAAGAAAAGAGAAAGAAAAGCACAAGGTTTGGCAGGAGTGCCAGCAACTCCAGTTTCAGTAGTAAGCCTGTTGAAGCACAGCTACAGAGTTAAGAATTTGGTTCCTGGCATCTGCTGGATGAGTGTCTTGGTCCTCTGCTCCCAGTATATAACCTGGGGATAACAGTATTACTTCTTATATCAATGTATGGTGGAATTTTCCTGTGCTCCCACCTCTGGTGTAGTGCCAGGGCACTTAAACTCCCCATGGAGAGCAAGTTCCTGGGGGCAAGTCTCTGCACAGGGGCAGAAGGTCTTGGTTTTACTGCGGGAGCAACAGTAACTTATCCCAGATATTTGAATTAAGAGTCAGGCTCTTTCTGGCAGAGCAGCAAGAACCTACTTATGCCAGTACGTGTCCAGAAGAAGAGGCAGCTCAGTGCCAAGCACAGGTAGCACTTCAACCAGGGTGAGTGTCTCCTGTTGTCACCTTGCCTGGGGGACAGGAGCTCTGCCCAGCCTCTCTGTCAGCTGTAGTGCTGCCATAAAGCAACGGCACGACAGGTTCCCTGGAGAAGGTAGGCAACACATGGTCTTACTGGAGCCTTGTGTGTCTAGGAGTCAGTCTCCTGTCTGTCCTTGCAAAAAGAGAAGGAGGTCCCTGGCCTGGCTGGTGGTGCCCCGCAGCCCTGTCCTTGGGTGAGCACCCGCCGTGTCCCTGGTGTGCACCCTGGGTCGCTTGGAGAGGCACCAAGACCTGGAGGTGCGATGTGGGTGGCACCAGGGGACAAGGTGATGGTGTGGATCACAGGTCAGTGATGGACACGTACAGTCAGAGACCTTGTTATGGAATATCCTGCAGAGCAGAAATCCCAGGCATTGGGACTGTCCGTACGGGAGAGATGTTACGGACTCTGGCATTTTGGTGTCGCTGTGCTGCCTGGATTCCCCTGTGAGTGAACAGAGAGGTCCTTGGACCAGCAAAGCTGTTTGCCAGCCTGCAGCCACCCTTCTGTTTCTTCTCCACCCAGAGAGATGCTGAGTGCTCAGGCCTGCTACACCCTCCCCATGCGAGTCTCTGCCAGAAAACTATGTTGTTTGTCTATGAGGATGGAGAGAAGGAGAGCAAGCAGTGCCACGCAGGAGAAATACTCACCTATATAACCTCCTTGTCCTGAAAAAGAAAAATCTCTTATGTTGTCCTAGAGCTGAAGAGAAGGAATAAATCAGCGTACTTCTTTCCACGCACAACAGTCCACATTCGTGGCTCTCCCCCTGCACCTGCCAGCTCTCGAGAAATGCTTTCCTCTCAGTCATGCTCAGGTGGCACCAGCAAGATGTGCTGGTGACCAAACACCCAGTATCACAGGAAAAGTAGAGATGTTGGTGACAGCAGGGCAGCCTGAAGGAGGAAGGACTGTCCCGTGGACTCATGTGAGGATCCCACCAAGGGCTGTGGCTCTGGGACAAGCCCAGTGCTGGCTTGTGAAGACCCTCCTGTCCTGGGAAGGGCTTTCTGATGTGTTGCTCATCCTCAGAAGAGACTCAGTCCCAGCTACTCCCTACAGGCAGATCTGCAGCTACTAAACCGTATGTCAGCATGTGTGTGTGTGACACGGCTTGCTGGATTTTGCCGACATTTGCCCCAGTTATGAGCTGCCTAGTTAGAGAGCAGATGAATAAGATGGTGAAGCTCTTCCCCAGGTCAGCAGGGAATTGAGGTGGAAGAAACAACAGCAAGACTTGTCATGAACAGAGTGAGGGTTTCCTGACTCTCCCTGCCCTACACTGTTGTGCAACAGCTCACTGACTACCACTGGAGATGACCCTGTTGCACTCACTATCCAAACCGAGCTTGATAATGAAATAATTGCATGTTTTAACCTGCAGGAGCACCCTGATCTGTGCTGGGTTGATGGGCAGCAAGTACAACACTCTTGTCTCTGTAGGTTTGCAACACCTGAAGAGGATTGTGTGTCCTCAGCATATGTTTGACTTATGCAGGGTAACATGTTTCTTCCCATGCAAAGCTAGCAAAACATGCCCTTTTGTTTACTCAAAGATAAAGAGAGCAAAAGTCTTAATAAGGTTACAACAGTGAAGCAAACAAATACACTGTTCTAGCCAGGGCAGGGATTAGGTTTGTACTCGGGAATTGCCTTCAGAAACTTGCTCCTCTGTTGGCTGTGCAGTGTACTGGGACTTGGCACCCTGGCCCTCATCCTGCCAGGGGACACCTTTGATGTTGTTTGCTTTTCTCTTACTGATGGACTGAGAAAAGCTCGTTGGCCTTTATTACACTTCAGCCTTTCAGCAGTGGTAGACGGGGGCATCTGTTGTCTTGCTCCTCATGCCCTACAGTGTTGCATGTAGCTGTCAGAGAACATTTCTAGGAGTCACCCACTTTGCCAGTGCCCCATTGCTACAATATCTTGCTAATTCTGTAGCTTAAAAAAAGTCATAGTACAGAAAGTGAACGTGTGAGCAGAGTTGTGTCCTCATACCCATAAAGAAAATGCACAAATACAACAGCAAACAGGACTGAGAGTGAGGACAACATAGATTCATAGAGACACTTAGATTGAAAAAGGCCTTTAAGATCATCAAGTTCAACCATAGTCTTTTATTCAGCTCTGAACAGCAGATAGAGATTTCCTGGACCCTCTATAAATTCAAAGTATCACAGAATCACATCTCAGTTGGAAAAGCCCTTGAAGCTCCTCCAGCCCAACCATGAACCTCACCCTGACGGTTCCCAACTCCACCAGATCCCTCAGCGCTGGCTCAGCCCGACTCTTCAACCCCTCCAGGGATCCCGGGGACTCCCCCCTGCCCTGGGCAGCCCATTCCAACGCCCAACAGCCCCTTCTGCACAGAAATCCTTCCTCAGAGCCAGCCTGACCCTGCCCTGGGCAGCTTGAGGCCATTCCCTCGGGGCCTGGCGCTGGGGCCTTGGCTCCAGAGACTCATCCCCCCTCTCTGCCCCCTCCTGGCAGGGAGTTGCAGAGGGCCAGGAGGTCTCCCCTCAGCCTCCTCTTCTCCAGACTGAACCCCCCCAGTTCCCCCAGCCGCTCCCCAGCAGACCTGTGCTCCAGACCCTGCCCCAGCTCCGTTGCCCTTCTCTGGCCACGCTCGAGTCATTCAATGGCCTTTTTGGGGTGAGGGGCCCAAAGCTGAACCCAACCATGAAGGTACAAGTACTTGGTCCCTGGTCTGTAAGGTCCACAGCTCTGCAGACCATCACTCAGCAAGCAAGGAGCTGAACCTGTCCTCAGCCTGGAAGCCATCAAGCATTGGAGATGGTAGTGCTGGTGGAGGACAAGAGCGATGGCTTTTTGGGGTGTCAGCAATGCTGGACGGAATCTGCTACTGCTCTTGAGTGGTCACTGCAGAGCTGTATTTTATAGCTGATGACCCTTCCTGGTGTTGAGGCCATGTCCCTCACCCTCTGGTTAGCAGCGAGGTGTCCAAAATCAAAACAGAGCAAGCTGTGCCCATTCTCCATGAGCTGGTCTGCTGGCCAAGATGTTTTGAGTTGATGGACCAGCTATGTGTGCTCATCCCACCATCAGCCCAGCTCCCACGCTGCCCAGACCTGGTCTCCAAGCAGTCAGCCAGGTGAGCCATCCCACCCTGGGAGCACTGCAGCCACCAACGTGGTCACTGGGTGCAGGGAAGGAGGCTGCTCCCCATGTGTCTGGGGGGTCTGGGCATACAGCACCAAGATACAGGCTGGGAGAATGGGTTTGTCTAAATGGAAAATACCAGGGCAGCCCCATCATACAGTCCAAGTAACAGGTGATAGGTGCAAGAGGAAATGGCCTCAAGTTGTGCCAGGCGAGGTTTAAATTGGGTATTAGGAAAGATTTCTTCCCCAAAAGGGTTACCAAGCACTGGAACAGGCTGCCCATGGAAGTGGTTGAGTCACCATCCCTGGAGGGATTTAAAAGATGTGTAGACATGACACTTAGGGACGTGGTTTAGTGGTGGACTTGGCAGTGTTTGGTTTATGGTTGGATTCGATATTTTTAAAGGTCTTTTCCAACCTGAATGATTCCACAATTCTGTGATCTCCGCAGTGCCCTTGCTTGCAGGGGCTCAAGGTGAAGATGTTTGATGACACTTTGGGCAGGAGATTGGTCTGGCTCTACCCTCTGGTCTGTCACCTTTCAGTATCCGTGTTGCTGTGTTCAGTGTTTCCTAACTCAGTGAATTGAAGTGTCTTGATGGACTCTGGTACTTGAGCAACGGTCAGAACCTGTTCTACCCTTGAGACTTCAGTTTAGCTGCCCCAGCGCTTTCTGTTCCTCCTCTGAGCCTGTTCTGACACGTTTCCTTCTCTTTGCTCCCAGACACTTTCTCCTCTCTGTGTGTTTTTTGGCCAAAAAGGGGGGTGGCTGCCAAAGGGCAACGTGGTGGTGACATCCCACCTGCGGTGCATCTCCATGAGGGTCTTAGATTGTCACTGAAGCTAATCAACCTACCTGTCATCTTCCCAAGCGTCACACTCTGCACTGGAAGGGAAAAATACAGGGGATTCACATGGCTTTGAAGGTTGTCCCCAGGCCAGTGTCTGGGAGGGTGGCTCTCCTGTTCCCATCAGCTGGGACTTGCCGTTCACAGCATCACTCGCAGGGGACGTGCAGCCACGCAACCTTTGGGGCAGAAGAAGAAGTTTCTTGGCAGCAGCGGTTGGTTTTGGGGGGGATGCAGATGACTCAGGGGGGGATGAGGTTAGCGAAGCAGAGCTGATGTTGCCCCAGGCAGCAGAGAGATGGGGACGAGGTCCTCCCCGCCTGCCTGCTCTGCTCTTGCGCGGGAGCGAGTGATGACGGGGGGCATATGTGCAGCCTACGGCAGGCAGCGCTTGGGGCCGGGCGCCGGTCCTGCCGTAGGCTGGGTGTCGAGCGGGTGCTGGGGACCTGCTTGCCAAGCAGAGGGTGTAGGCAGGGAAGCGAACGCGTTTGCCACGAGCGTGCTGCAGCGAGTGGGTTTTCACGTGGGTGGCAGGCTGGATCTTGTGGTCCTGCCTCTGCTCGGCCTGTCATCAGCCAGGATGCTCGGAGGCAGAGATGTGACTGAATGAAGGAGGGGCCCTACTGCACTCCCAAAGGGAAAGAGGGGAGGGGACCTCGAGATACATAGATGTCACAGGTTGCTCTTAGCTGCTGCTACATACAGACGCACGCAGGTGCTCCTAAACCAGCCCTCACGACACAAGAAGATGCATCTAGGCACTTAAATAATCCACATAATCCAGCCTGCCATAGCCCTAGCAAACAGCCCTGTTGTCAGGGAAGTGGTGAAGGGGGGATGGTTGGTCTGTGTTGGCTGGTGAAGAGGAGGGGGAGCACCGGGTGCCAGCAGGTGACACGTGGTTGTCCCCAAAGAGGGACACGTCACACGTGCATCCCCTGGGGCAGCTGCTTCCTCCAGGGTTTGATCCTCGCATGTGCCCACACATCTTAGAGGGCACCGCTCCCAAATTCACGTACCCCACACACGGAGCGATGACCCCGCAGCTTCCTGGCTGGAATGAGGCCACCTAATTTGGGAACCTCTATTCCAGCAGCACCCGGGGACACTCCCACCCTCTCGGCTCGTGAAATCCCGGCG
This sequence comes from Athene cunicularia, assembly GCF_003259725.1. Lineage (NCBI taxonomy): Eukaryota > Metazoa > Chordata > Aves > Strigiformes > Strigidae > Athene > Athene cunicularia. The sequence continues at coordinate 4,349,427 of NW_020799101.1, forward strand.
CAATCACGAACCGTGAGCGCTCAGGGGCAGGGACTGCGTGCCCTGGTTTTGCACAGCCATTAGTGCGTTGCTTGTCCATTGGCAGTGGGGGGTAGGACACCAGCCTTGACCTGCAAGTTGGGGTGGGGGGAACTTGAAGCTTGTGGCTCCTCCGCTGCCTCCACTTCCCTTACAGCAGCCCGGGTGTCTCGGGGAGGGGCGTTAAGAAGGAGCAGTGATGGTTTTGTGCATTATCCTACAGTCCTTGGGATTCCTGTCGCCAATTAATCATCCTTCTGACCTGGAAGCGGTGCAGAAGCCACCAGCGCAGCTGATTGATGCTCTCCGGGCTGTGCAGCAAAGTCAGACATCCCCAGTAATTCTCTCAGACCCCTCAGCAGTCTCCCGTGTCAGTTGACCAGGATGTTTTGTTGATGGAGGGACCCTCCTAGATATGGGTGTATTTTGCCAGCCACCCTGGTGCCTGTCAGATACTGGCACAGACGACAGTAAACTGTGGTTACTCACTGCACAGGAGCTTGTTGCTCTCTCAAGGGAAGTTTTGCTTTTCCCATTGCCCCGTGGGCACCCGTGGGTCCCCGTCTGCAGTTGGATCACTGCCAGAGCCACCATCGGCGTGGGGCCAGCAGCTCCGTCTGGGAGCCAGGAACCCAGGGATGCTCCTCAGCACCTCTGCTATTATGTCCATAAAGTGCTTGATGAATAATGTCTCCAGCTGCCTCCAGCTAGGGATTGCTCTCATCAGCTCACCCCTGAGCTGCTAGTTGCCAGCAGGTATTTTGGGGTGCCCAGCAGGCAGCTGCAGAAGGAGAGGAAGGGTCCATGCTGTCAGAGGCATGCAGCCGCCCCAAAACCCCTTTTTGCTTCTCCACAGCAGCCTCCTGACACCACCTTTCCACAGCTTTCCCTCGCAACATCATGAAAATCAGATTTGTGATGTTTTCCTGAGCATCTTCGGGGGGTGAGAAACCCCTGGAGACAGTTGCCTTTCCATCGCTCATGCTTTGAAACTGTGCAACTCCAGGCTTTGGCAAGTAAAGAAATGGAGACAGATGAGCTCTTCTTCCCTCCCTCCATCAAACAGCAGCTGCAGAGAAATGGCAGGAGGGCACCAAGGAGGGACGGGAGTGCTGGGGTTTAGATTCATCCAAAGCGACTCCAGTCTCCTTCCCGACTGCACGGGGACTTGCTGTCTTCTGACTCAGTAACATGCTGCTGTTTAATTAACTTTTGACTTCTGGTTTAAAGGAGCAGTGCACAAAATAGTTATTTACTTCATTTGGAAATTCTTTTAATCGTTACCATAATTATAGCTTCTTCCTCTTTTCTTTTTTTTTTTTTTTTTTTTTTTTTTTTT
>NW_020799101.1:4350833-4359591 GCF_003259725.1 Athene cunicularia
GGGCCCCTCACCCCAAAAAGGCCATTGAATGACTCGAGCGTGGCCAGAGAAGGGCAACGGAGCTGGGGCAGGGTCTGGAGCACAGGTCTGCTGGGGAGCGGCTGGGGGAACTGGGGGGGTTCAGTCTGGAGAAGAGGAGGCTGAGGGGAGACCTCCTGGCCCTCGGCAACTCCCTGCCAGGAGGGGGCAGAGAGGGGGGATGAGTCTCTGGAGCCAAGGAGCCAGCGCCAGGCCCCGAGGGAATGGCCTCAAGCTGCCCAGGGCAGGGTCAGGCTGGCTCTGAGGAAGGATTTCTGTGCAGAAGGGGCTGTTGGGCGTTGGAATGGGCTGCCCAGGGCAGGGGGGAGTCCCCGGGATCCCTGGAGGGGCTGAAGAGTCGGGCTGAGCCAGCGCTGAGGGATCTGGGGGAGTTGGGAACGGTCAGGGTGAGGTTCATGGTTGGGCTGGAGGAGCTTCAAGGGCTTTTCCAACCCAGATGATTCTGGGATTCTGTGATGCTGCATTTGCCCCTCAGAGGTCTCGGAGCCCCAACAGGCTTTTCTTCTCGCCTGGGGCTGGTAAGCTTTTATGCTCTTGGAAGAAGAAGGTAAAAGAGATGGAATAAGAAGTTGCCAGCCCAGAGGGAGGGTGCTTAGGATGGGACATGTGAGCCCCCGAGAGCTCAAGGCTGGAGGGGGCCGATAAAGCTGAAATGCAGGGGAATTTGTCCTGCCAAATCTGGGCCATGGTGCTTATAAGAGAGAAGTACTAAATGGCTTTTTTCAATGAGTGAAAGCAGGTAAAAAGAGACAGGGGAGGAGAAAATCCCAAATAAGTTAGTGAGGATGGAAAAGGTTATAGTGCTGTAGCAAAGTCTTTCTGGGTGAAATTTCCTGGATGATGGTGGGGACGACTGTGGGACGTACAACTTGTGAGAGGCACATTGTCCTCCTGCATTTTGTCACTCCTGAAGGTGCACCATCTCCCTGCACTCACCCCACAGATTTGTAATGACTATTTAGGGGTTACTGGATCCTGAATTTCTTGGGGCAAAACCAGACGTTTCACATTCACCCCTTCAATTAGCTTAAGACTCTTCTTACTCGCAGTTTCCCACAGGTTGCCTATTGCTACATAGACGATGTACATCTTCCAGCTTGGCCTCTGAAATGATTGTAACTGATGGAGGGGTTTCTCCGTCTGAAGTGTAAGGTGTGGTAGAAGCTGATGCTGGTGGCAGTCTCAGCAGATGCTTCTCAGACCAGGGAGCTGGTAGAGGCACTGAGGAGCACTGGCTGCTGCTTGAGCAGAGCAGATGCTCTTGGACATTTCTTCTGGGTGGAAAAGGACCGTAGGAAAGAGAGTTTCTGTGTCCCAGCACTGTTTATCTCGCCTGATTCATGAGCAGGGGAAGAATTTCCCCCGGGAGGCTCCTAGCAAAACAGTGAATTTGGGGATAATTAGAGAGGCTTGGTCCAGCACAGCAGTGTTGTTACTAACGGACCAGGATTCCCCAGGGCCGAACACTGCTTTTTCTGTGATTTGTCTATAAATGTATGAGAGAAATCACCTATTGTCCTGGAGATCAGGGCATTGCATTTACCCAGAGAGCAGCATGGTTTAGGGCAGCACCTTCTTGCAACGTGCCTCTAATCCTCCGTCCCCAGCACCAATTCCCACCTCCCCCAGGCGCCGCTTCGTGTATCCTTTTGTCTGCACGGGCGGGATTTCACACTTGGTCTGTCTTACTCCTGCCTTGCTGGATGCTCTGGTGGAAAGCCCCATACAAGGACCTCGAAAGCACCTCCCAAGCTCCTGCTCCTCAGCTGAGACACGTCAGGCTTCCTTCCAGAAGCACATCCCGTCGGATTGCTGAGGCCACCAAGACCTGCGTTTACACGCCTTTAGATGCAGCCCCGCTCCTGCTGCCACACAAATGAGTAAATAACAATAACAGCAATTCCTCCCGGAGCCAAACAGTGGCTCCACGTGTGCTTGTGCCGTGCAGGGACTCATAAAACCCTCTGCGGTCAGCAGAGACGTCCCCTTCCCCAGCTGAGCCTGGATGGGGCCTCACATGCACTTCTTGGAGAGAGCAGCAACAAATGGGTTATTGTTTCTCTGTTTAGCTTCTTGAACAGGAAACCATGCTTAAAAAACGTCATTTTTTAAAAAGAATTTACTTGACAGGCTTTTCTGCAGTCTGTGCTTCTTTCTCATTTCTCTGCTCAAGACAGCACTCTGCTTATATATTTTTTTTTATTTTTTTTTTTTCCTAAAGCACACAGCTACCCAGTGCCTACTTGCATTTAGGATCCTTGTTTTCACCCCCCGTGGCTTATATCAGCCCCTGATTCAGAGGCAAGGACATGGTTTATCTGGCACTACACGAACACAGTTAAAAGTCACAGCCACAAAACCCAGGAAGAAGAAAAAAAAAAAAAAAAGGCACAAAGAAAAGGCTCCAAGGGTTAGGGGATGTTGAGCCGAAAAATGTTCCATCAGGTTCTGCTTCGGCCATGCTGGAGCTGCCCGCAGCGGCGTGGGGAGCGGGTGAATGAGGTGCCCAGGAAGGAGGCTGGGTGCCAGCCGGGCAGCGTGACCCACCAGCAGCTGTTTCCAAGGGTCCTCGGCACAGAAACGCTGGAAAAGCCGTGAGCATTGGGCTGCCAGCGCGGAGGAGCCTTCCTGGAGAAGAGGATGCTTCGTGACGGGGGTAGCAAGCAGGAGGAGAGGACCGAGTTGAACTTGGTGGTTGCTTTGCGGGGAGCATTGCAGGAGCTGCTCAGTATTCCCCCTCCATGGGGTACCTCCGGGCCGCACAAGAGACCGTGTGGATTAAAAACATCCCTGCTTCCTATGGCAAACTGGGGTCAAGATGCTGCTCCAGGTACCTCCAGACCAGAAAAGGAAATGGGTATGATCAGACGCTACATGAGGATGCACCGTAACCACATTTGCAGTCCAGAAGTGCCATTTGTAGACTAAAACAAAAAAAAAAAATCTCCCAAAGAGTTCAGCATGCACCTTGCAGCACTTTTTCTTTTCTCCAGCTACGTGGAGGACGTTATTCTGAGTTGTAATCTGCTGTTTGGACTGTGTGCTGGTATAAAGGATTGTGAGGTTGTTTTAAAGGTCCTCTGGGTGTTGGGGACCCACTGAGGACCGTGCAGTGGTGGAGGGCAGACTGGAGATGGTCTGAACAATCCTTTGTACCCAGCAGTGGGTCTGGCTTTTGTTAGAAATGCTCACATCAGCCCCACGTGTGTCTTGTTAAGGACTTTTGCAGCACTTTAAGCCAGATTTAATGAAGGGTGCATGGGGGCAGAGGGAAAGCGAGCACCTTGTCAGCTGTCACACACTGTGTGGAGGAAGGTCTGCCTGCAAAGCCCAATTGCTCAGCTCTAATTACAGGAATTGGGTGGCTTTTCCCTTCTCAGGCTGAAAAAATTGGCCCGAAACCCTGAGAAACCACAACACAAATGTCTGACGCTGTTCCTCATGGTCCTCAGCGAACAAAAACCCTCTTGAAAGTAGTCCTTGCCTACCAAAATAGGCAACACCACTTCAAAAAGGAAGAGAGAATAAAAAAACCCTATACCCAGGGCTTGATGAGGAAAGCACTTGCAGCCTCAGAGTTTCTATAAGCATGTTGTCGTGCCTGCCAGCCCAGCCAGTGTTTGGTCTGTGATAAAGCTGGTTTTGCCCAGGGAGGTGGTGGCCCCACAGGGATGCTCCTGGCTGCTCCATCCCTGCGGGTGCAGCCGCCTCCTGCGATGGGGAGCCCTGCGTGCCACGACGGTTGCATCACTCCTTCTTCCATCCTCTTAAATTTTTTTTTCCTCTGGGAATATTAAGCAGAGCTTGGTTTGAAGCCTGAGGACACTTTGGCAGCACCTTGTGCATCTCAGCACCGTTAGCTTCAGGTTGTTTTATCATGTTTTTCCCTCGGATGCAAAACATCCCAAGCTCATCTCAAAGGCATTATATTTAGCAGTAACTGCTGGGTTGCAGCTGACCTTGATCTGGAGGCCAAGAGGAGCTTTCTTTCAAGGAAACAGAGTCTGGTGTGGGCTGAGCACAACCCCTGCAGCCATTCAGAGCCGTGGTGGTGGAGCAAAGAGGCGACACTAGCCCGCTTATTGTGGGGAGGACCGTGATCTGCTCTGGCCCCCGTCCCCTGGGATACTCGGGTGGAAGGAGCTGGCAGGAAAACACTTCTAAACCAGAAGTGGGACACGCTTACAAGTTGTAGGGGATCCATGTGCCAGCGTGGCTTGCACTTTGGAGCGGTGGTTTCCTCTCTTTGTTCGTCCAGCTTGCCCTGCTGCGGCGCTCAGAAAGGCAGGCGTGCCTCTGGCCACCTCCTGGAAGCTTATCTGACCCTAGAAGAATATATTAGGTTTCCTTTTTAAATTAAAGCTTAAGATTTTTGTCATTTAAAAAAGAAAAAAAAAAGGGGGGAGACTGAGTGTAAGGTTATAAAATCACACTTGGTTTTCTTCTGCTGAAGTTAAAGCACACATGGACCTTTTCTTGTAGTAAGAGACTGAGTGACTTGTCCCAGCTCGCCCATCAGCAGCCCTGGGTTTGCCTTGGACCATCCAAAAAGCACAAAGCAAAAAAAGCAGGGGAGAACCTACACTAAACTGTCACTTGGAAAATCATTAGGTACATCCTCTATATCAAGAACTTGAGGGCATGAACACAGGCAGCAGCATTAATAAATATGCACATTTATCAATCCCCTTCCTGAGGGTTACAAATAAAAAGAGGGAGAGGTGTGTGCACACACCAGGCAGGCACCTTCCTGGGGTTCACAGCATTTTTAAACCTGAGCGCTGATGGTAAAAGGGTTTGAGAGAAACCGTGTTGCTCACTGGTGTCTGTTACAGCCAGAAAAGGCTTAAGTGGAGCCTAAAGTTAGTCCCGTGCTAAGAGGTCTTAAATAATCTCTGGTACCAAGAGTAGCTGGGGTCGTTTCAAAGTGCTGGTGAGTTTTTCTGCTTGTGGCATCCTTTGCAGAGGAATTACCCTACTGCATCTCCTGAAGATGTGTGAATTGACTCGTAGATCAGTAAAAATGCTTGTGGTTTAGTAAAACATAGTCTGTCGGACTCCAGCATTGCGTTATCTCAGGGAAAGAAGTGGAACTAATTTCTGTATGTTGCACTGGATGGTTTCTAATTGTTCCTGGCCATCCTGTGGAGTTCATTATTTCTCCTCCAGCCGACACCAGCTTCTAATTAGAGGACATAAAATTAAGATGGAAGAGCAGCAGTTTGCAAGGGTATTGCTGCTCGGGAAGGAATCTGGGCTGGATTTAAGCCAAAACTATCCTCTTGTTTGCAAGATTTTGGTGGGGAGAGGATGGCTTAAATGCTGCAGGGTACCGGCTGCTGCGTACACCCTGTAAGAGGGAGGACTAACAGAACAGCCCTTTGCCTCCTGAAAGGGGGCAGTTGGCTCCTTGCCCATTCCCCTGCATCTCTTGTTCATTCAAAGGGCACAGATATTTCCTAACCCAGAGTTTTTCTTACAATAAATGCAGAGTGGCTCCTACCCCCCCAGCCACGTGACTGAAGGGGCTCTGGTGCTACAGCAATGCTCAGCCCTGGTGATGCATTTCAACTGATTTAGAAATATTTTTTTTTCCCATATTTCCCCCCATTTTAATTATTTTTTTAATTCTAAATATTTTTTTTCTCCCGGGAGGATGATGTGACATCTACAGAGCCCCATTACAGTGCTGCTTTTGGAATACAGTTGCAAAGCCAAGAGCTGAAATAGCTTGACCAAGACCTTCTTCAGTATTTCCCCATCAGGATGTATCTCAACTTTAGGAAACATAACACTGCTCTGAAAACAATCCTGGGTTCTCACTGACATCTTTTTCTGCCAGGAGACTTCTTTCTATAGTTATTTAATGGGAAGGGGACAAATTCTTTACCATAAGCCATTCCCTTGCTTCCCTGCACAGCGTGGTGTTAGTGTTATGTGCTGGTAGAACAAAATGCTTTCAGAAATAGGAACAACTTAAACATTGCAGGAAATCCACAGGTTTTTGGCCCTATCCATCAGCTGCATGTGGCACCAGCTGCTTTTTACAGGTGCTTAATAAATGCAAACGACCTCTGGTGTTTTTTCTCTCCCCTCCTTTTATAACCCTGCTACTTGCTCATTTTCATTCCCCTCCTGGTCAGCAGAGATGGCTTTGATGGCAGATTTTCCCCCGGGCTTCAGCTGGGAATTAAACCTGGTTTAACTTTTAAAGCACAGTACAACTGGCTGGGGGTTTTCCACCAAGACTCGTTTAAATTAGGAAATCACATGTGGAGAAACTGTGAGTAGTTTTGATGAACTTCTACCGGTGCAAAAACAGGGATTAGGGAGCTTTGGCGCTTTAGGAGGAAAAGCAACGAGAATGATGAATTTCCTGCAGGTTTTGTACAGAGTTAAGAAATTTGGTTTTGAAAGAAAAATTAGAAAAGTTTTTACTTTAGTTTCATATGGGCTGAAAGATCATTTTAACCGCTCTGCCTTCAGATTTCCCTGGAGCAAAAAATCTGCTTTTCATTTCACCTACCCCGCGATGAAGCTTACAGCTGCTAATTTTGAGAAATTACTGTCTTTCTGCAGAATTTGCTCACGTTTCTAGAAATGAGTCCTTGTTAACAGACTGGTGCAGATGTTCTGTTAGCGATCACGATGTGAACCCCACCTCTGTACCCAAGGGCACACTGAAAATAGCAGCGTTGGCTTGGGTTTGATGCAAACCAGAAGGGACCCTCCCGTAGCACTGGATCTGGATCTTGTCCCGGTTATCCCAGACACAGCTCAGCTGAGCAACAGCTAGATCCAGAGATTTTTTTTTTTTGGTCTCGATTATCAGGAAACAGCCCCCATGAACTTCAACTAATTTCATTGAGAGGAACTGCAATAAAACATTAAACAAGTGTTTAACATCCAAAATCTGTACATTAAAATACAGTAACTGCATTTATGGTTTAACCAGCAGTTTAGTGACTTTGTGAATGATGGAATTTGAATTTTGTTAAGCCAACAGACCAATCTTTTCATACCTTTTTCATTACAGGAAGCAAAGATAGTTTGTCCATCTCCATCTTTTCCTCTAAATATTACCCCTACTAACCAACGGACCCAAGGAAAAGATAACTGAATCTTTAAGGAGATAACTAAAAATGAGTGAGACAGTATGGAAGAAGAACAGTGAAAAATGGAGACCGTTCAGTAAAAATTGTATTTAAAAATCTATTCAGGTTGCAACACTTCTACCAAAACCTGTCAGAAAAATCTATGATTTGGGGTTTTTTTAATACTTTAGCCTACATAAGACATATTTCTGTGCTTGACTGAAAGGCAAGTAAATACCTACCCATTGTAAAGCCTTTCTCGAGAAATAACACCAAATCACAGGAGCTGGTGCATTGCTCTTTTCCTAGACAGTGTTAGAGTTATTTGTTAAAAACAAATTCAACTTGGTGGTATCAAAATTTCAGCCAGCAAATGCAAACCCGTATGCAGCTGGGGAGGAAAAACAAATCCAATGCTTTGCGAAGATGATTATTTTTTTTTTTTTCAGGGGGGGTTCAGCCTCACCTCTTTGTCGTGGGTGTGTTTTCACCACTGCTTTGGGTGTTTGTTTTTGTGGAGGGTTAAAAGGCATGTGCTTGGAAGGGCACCTACCTGATGGGTGGTTGAGTTGGGATGCTCCCACTGATGGTGATGGCTCAACTTAAGTGCAAGGTCTTAGTAGGACTTGATAGGGCTTAGGCACTTCTATGGATGATAAGCACCTCCGTGATGACTTTAGGCTTGTGCTTCAAAGCGTAAGCCAAGTCCTAACCCAAAGGGAGAAACAAAAGCAGCTTCCCCTGGGTCTGTGTGAGGACATTCCCATCCTGGGGATTTTTATGTCTTTCCCGGAAAGACACGGGTCCGGATGATTTTAGTGGGGCAAGTTTCATGGCTTCAGTGTAGTCGCTTGAAAATTCCCATTACGCCCGCAACAGCAGCGGTGTCTTCCCTGCAAGGCTCCAGGGTTGGCGAGAGGCAGCAGCCAAGCACCCACCACAGTCCCATCCTCAGGTTTGCTGTCGGGACGTGAGTCCACACAGGGAACACCTCCAGAGCTGCTCGATTTTTTTATTTTTTTTTTTTTTCCCTCGAGAAGCAATCCACCTTTCTTTAAGCAACCCGACATAGCTCATGTAACCTCATCTCCTTGCAGGTATTCCTATCCCTTTTGCTTCCTGGGAGGCAAAGCAGAGAGCTCAGGGTAGGGTTCAGCTAGCCACGGGCACCACGAAGCCATCAGCGAAGCACCGTGGTCAACCACCACACATTTTATGATTTCATTTAATTTTTTTTTATTTTTTTTTTTGCGGGGGACTTTGCTGTATCCCGGGCCGCGAGGGGGGAATAACCTCTTTGATTTTATTTTTTTTTCAGTTCTCTCAGGCCAGACACACCACAGCCCTTTGAAACGCTCTGTGTCCCTTACCCCACCCATGAATGTGCCAAACCAACCTCTAGGACATGGATGGATGTCTCATGAGGACTTACGAGCTAGAGGACCCCAGTGCATCCCTTCCGATCATGCCCCCCTGTCTCCACAAAGCAGTGTAGCCTCTTCGGGAAGTGGTGGGAGTGAACATTTAGAAGATCAGCCTTCTGCTCGTAACACATTCCAGGAGGAAGGGAGTGGGATGAAAGGTGAGTGAAAAAACAGATGCCTTCCCCCCCCCCCCCCCCCCCC
>NW_020799101.1:4359641-4378997 GCF_003259725.1 Athene cunicularia
CCCCGACCCGGACCCCAGCACCCAGAGGCAGGAGGGGAAAAGCCGTTTTCCCGGCAGCGTGGGGCTCGGTTGGTGGTTTTGGGCGAGAGTCCTGGTAACCAAACGGGGCCTTTCAGCGTTTCTTCCCAGCTTAGGACTTTAGGTTTAGGGGAATAAGTTAGGTTTTCTTTTAAGCAGCGGCTGGTCCTGATCTGACATCTTAACAGTTGGGTGCCGGTGGGCTGGTTTTGCCCCAAAATCCTGCAAGCTGCCACCTTTCCAAAAAGCTGGATTTTTTCTATAGCCTATATCTTTTGGCTGCCAGTGGTGCTCTTTTCTCTTTCTTTTTCTTTTTTATTACGGTGAAAAATAGCTTAGTGTAAGTTTAGCAAGCCATGTGTGATTTACCATTGTGGTGTTCGGTACCCACCAAGTATTTGGGGAAGTTTTAGATTAAGATACTTGTTTGCAGTTAATTTATTCTGTGTTTTTTTGGTTGTTTTTCCCATTATGCCTGCATTTCACAGAGACTCTTAGCAATAAATATATGTGATCCTGTTGGTAAACAAGGCAGAAACTAAACCCTTTTGCTGCAGTCAAAAGATGGAGAGCAAACTTCAGGCTGTAGAGAAATAAACAGATAGAAACTGGGCAAATGCACAGACTGTATATTCCTGTGACAGACAAAATGACTGAAAATAAACCCGCAGCTATCAGAAGTGATTTAAACAACTGCAGTTTTCATTAATGCAAAGCAACTCAATTGTGTAAAGACCAATGATGTATCAGAATAAGGAAATAGTTGTGTTTTTTAAGTAGTCGTAAGGTCTGATTTTATTCTAATTACAGACAAATCTAGATACGTGTAAATCTCTGTAATGTGGAACTGCGTTTGACTTGGCACTGTAGGACTTTGATGTGCAGGAAATAAAAGCATGAAAAAGCTCTCGTGGTTCCCCCGTGAGATAGATGCTCGGGGCTCAGCCCTCCCCCTGGCTGGACTTTGCACCGTAGCGTTGCCCTGGGGTGGGAGCGATGGGCTGTAGATGTCACAGGAGAGTTTTCTGAGCACGATGGCCTCACAGAGTTGGGCTTTTCTGCTCGCTGATGAACACCTCATCAGGTGGCCCAGCCAGGGAGTGTTTTGTCTCCAGAGGTGCTGTGGGCTCGGTGCCAACCTGTGGCTCTCGCTGCCTGCGTAACCCGGCAGGCAGGCAGGGTCGGAGGGGTCACCATCAGCTGCGATCGGTGTGAAGGGTCCACAAGGTTTTCCGTGCCTGGGGCTGGATCCTGCAGTCTGTCAGGCCAGGGAGACCCGTTTTGGAAGCCGAGTGGTGCAGAGGGGTCTGTTTAACACTATTTCTCCACATTTCTGCCAGTGGAGCTGAGGAGGAGACCATGGGGAACTTGGCTCCCTGTGAGCCACAGTTGCAGCTCTGGGACTTGCATGGTTAGAAACTTTCCAGTGCAAAGCAATCGATCTACGGCCAAATCTGCAGAACTCAAAGGTGCTATTGCCCGGGCTGTCCATGAGCAATAATCATTTAAATAAACTCTGTGTATTAAGACAGCCTGTGGCTGCTGCATGCGGCCCTCTGAGGGGAGGTGGCTGCCTTTCCTCGGGCCATCCCTTCCCAGGCATCCTCCTTCTCTGGAGGAAGATTTGCAGACGTCTAAACCTGATTCCCCCCATTGCTGTCAGCCAAATTGCTTTTGTCCCGCTGTCTGGGGATGTGCAAAACAGATGTCTACAGCCTCTGGTGCCTACGACTGTCGTGTCCTCCCCCTCCGCTGTGTTTTCTTCTGACTGAACCAATCCAGTTTCTTCCCAGATGGTGTTTTCTAAACTTGGGGTTGTTCGTGTTTCTCTCTGCTGGGTTTTTTTGCAAAAAGTCCATATTTTATTGAAGATGTGTTGCCCAAAACCGGACTTGGGAGCAGAGCAGAGACTTGCTTCCCATACAGACATCGTTCCTGTGACTGTATAGCTCATCGTCCTCAAATAACACACCACCGCGGGCTGCGTGTGACCCATTGTATCCCCACAGCTTTCCTGAAAAAAAAAAAAAAAGTACTGCCCGTTCCCTGCCCTCAGTTTGTGCCATTTCTTGTTCCTACAGAAACGCACAACTCTGTGCATTTTTATTGGGCTGCATCTTATTTCATCCAGACCGGTTGCTCAGTTTGCCAAGTCCCTTCTCTGAATTGCAGCCACATCTCCCTGAGCGCCTGCAGGCTCTCGTGGCTTGGTGTCACCCGTGCCTCTGGTCAGCCTGCTCCTTCTTTAACACCCTCCAGGGCATCCAGGAGGATAGTGGGGAAACCAGACCCCTGACAAAGGCCCATCCAGCCTGGCTTCCACAGGAGAGCCCCAACCAGCATAGCTTAGCAGTTCATCTCCCCTAATGTCACTTATTTCTGTCCTTTCCATCTACCTTCATGCCCTATTATCTCCTATTTCTCTCCTTACTATCTATGATCATGCTGCAGGCAAAGAGTCCTTTGGCTTTTTCCCAGGGGTTTCTCCAAGGGGGAAGACACGGAGCCCATCCGTCTGTCAGTCCATCCCTTCCTGGGGCACAGCTCGAGGTGCACTGGGAGGAGGGTTTGGGTAGAGCTGGGAGTTTCTGCGGCAAGCACGTCCATGGCTTAGCACGATGTGCCATAAGGGCACTTCTGAAGATGTCCTGTGTATTGGCGTGTCTGTATCCAAACTTCCATGCCAGCACCCAGATATACATGTGCCGGCCGAATTCAGGTGTTTAATGCCTATAGAGGATGATGTATGTGAGCAGCATGGAAGTCCTTACTTTACTGCTCACATCAGATGCAGCGTTTCTGACAGCCGTGCTCTGACTTTGCAATTAATTAGCTCCTGGTAATCGGTGATTAAAGAATAGCTCTGCGGGTGGGCAGCTCACTGCTCCGTGGGGAGCATTAGGGAATCTGACTTTCCAAGGACCATGAAATCGCCTCAGATGATGTTGCACCTCCTGGTAGCCTCTTCCTTGGGGGAAGGGGGAAGGCTCCACCACCGTCCCTCTGCGTGCTGGGGTGCTTCTTTCTCCCCTGTCAGCCCCCAGAATTGCCAGCCCCACTGGCAAAAAGGTTCTGGGACCATCATAGCCCCCCAAAATTAAGAGGTGGTCCAGGGAGTCTGATGCAGAGGGAGAGAAGAGCTACTTCTGTGCTCTGACCCTCTGCAAGGGTTGGAGATGGGTTTTCTGCAGAGTTTAATGTCTATATGAAGTTGCATCTCTCTTCTGAAAGTATCCTTGCGGGCTTCGCCATCAGCATGGCTGTGTACCAAAGGCACATGCCCCCACAGATCAGGTAGACTTTTAACATGACATCACCAGAATGATGTGGTTTTGTGTTAAAATACAGTTGAGATTCAAGCCTGCCAGTCCCACGCTGGAAACAGAGGGCTTTCTGCTAATAGCTTTTAATTTTTTAAACGGAATATCAGTTTAAGAGGTCTCTGGTAGCAGGTTTTAGGACTGTTGTATGTCAGGACTTTTGGAAAACAACAAAGTTCATTCAGCCTGTCCATGCTCAGTAATGGCTTTTCCTTGGTGTTTGGTGTGGGGTTGATCTGCTGTGCAGCATTTGAGGAATTGCATTGAAACGCAAGTCCTGATGTGTCAGAGGACAGAGAACATGAGCAAAATGTAACATTTTGGAGCCGAAGCGAGTGGGGTTTGGCATCAGCCCGGGCAGTGGGCAGCAGGAGACTTCTGGCAGATGTAAGAATTGCCTTAGGGGACCAAACCAATGGTCCGTCTTGCCGTGATCCCTCCAGTGATGAGGTGTTGGTTTGGGAAGAGGTCTGTGATCCTTGACTTGCATCTGGCACTCAGCAGTATGGGCTTTCTGGACAGAGACTATCCACACTGCAGGATGTCCTCCTCAGATTGTCTCATCCCTTTCCAAAGCAAGTCTGGCCTCACACTTTTCAGTCAGATCAACCTAGAAAACCTTCGAGGTTGGCTACACTAGTGAAGGTTATTGGACGTGGCCATTGAAGGTTGTCCTCATGCTGTCTCTGGGGATGCTGAGCAGAGCACCAGCACCCTCAGCAGCCCCAGTGTGGCAGCGGAAGCACATAGTGGGTAGAAAATGGTGCAGACCCCCATTCCTCCTCCCCCTTGGTGGGCACGTTGAGCAGACAAACCCTGTCAGGGCAACCTTGCCACCAGCCATCACTCTTTGCCCTTGGGCTCCCCTGCACCAACAGCCGTGGGGCATCCCCCCCCGACTCAACATATACCCCTTACATCGACTTGGGAATGATCAAAGAGAGGGGAGGTGTTGCTGTTAATTTGTATTTAGCCCAAAAAAGACATTTCCCAAGCTGGCTCCATTCAAGGTGTGGGGTTTGGGGCTGAAACACTGGGTTTTCATTGTTACCGCACCTGGCGTGGGCTGAAACAGGGCTCCTGGGCATCTTGCTGGCAGGGAAGGGGACAAGGACTGATGGACAAGGGAATTATTGCTGGGAGTGGGGGGTGTGTGAGCTCTGTAGGCTAAGGCAGAGCTATTGTCGGGTTGTAGGTGCTAAATAAAGCAGGTCCCAATTTGGCACAGCATTTGAAGCCTTTAGGATGCAAAGCAAAAGTGTCATCATGGGCATGGTGTTGTGCTGCAGCACAGATATCTGCAGGGCTCCCCTCTCCCTTCTGGGGTGTCACCAGGGCCCTCGAAATCCAGAGTAGCTGCTGAGCAGGCTGGAGCAGGGGAGGCTTGTGTCCCTTTACTTTCCCCATGGAGAACACCCCATCATGGGGTCTGGTGGGGTTTTGCATGTTGCAGAGGAAGGATTCCCCTCCCAGGTCTCTCCCTGTGAAACCACATTGAGGTCAGAAGGATGAAAGTATTTTTGGGTACCCATCCAGCTGGGCACAGAGGTGCTACACTGCAGATAACAACTGGAAAGGAAGAAATCATTTCAGTCGGTGCATTTTGAGGTCCCAAGACATCCTTCTGAAACAGGTTGTGGGACTGTGATGGCACTTCATTTTTCCATGCTCAAAAAAAACCTCAACCCAAAACCTCTTTATTTCTCCTTAAGCAGTCATTTAAATTTTCAGCACATACCATCTTCCTTCACACCATAAATCAGTGTCTGCCATCTGCAAAACAGCCATTTGTTCGTCCAAAGCTCAGCCACGCCGTTAGCTTCGGCAGTTCCCACGTTCCTGGGGAAAGGGCAGTGAGGAGCTTGGCGTGACGCCGGCTCCCCGTGGGCTCATTCTCAGTGGCTCAGCCGCAAGAAACCCAACCTCTGAGGACGTGTCCTCACGTGGGAGCTGGTCCCTAGCCATAGCACTGTGTCCTCCACAAGGTCTGTGCGGTTCAGTAAGGTGCCTGAAGCACCGGCGGGATGGTGGAGGGTGCCTAATCCGCTCCTGGTGTCGCTGGTGATGCTGTTGCGCGTGGTTAAGCGGTGTCGTGAACTCCACAGGAGCTCTCATCTCCTTACCTTTGTGCTGCAGATGTCCCAGCCTGGTTGAAGAGCCTCCGGCTGCACAAGTATGCTGCCCTCTTCTCGCAGATGACGTACGAGGAGATGATGGCCCTCACCGAATGCCAGCTCGAGGCACAAGTACGTCCCACGTCACTCGTAAAGCCATCGGCCGCGCTCCTGACGCGTGCGCTGTCGGTAGATGTGATGCCTCCAAGGCCTCTTCTGTGTCTCCACATGGAAGGCGTTTTGCCCGCTGGTGGTTGGGAAGCAGAGAAAGAAAATCTGGGTCTTGGGGAGTGAAAAAACCCCACATTGTACCTGAAAAAGGCCTTGTCCCAGATTTCTTACTGGAGTCCCAGCGTGGAAGTCCCATTACTAGGAGCTGCCCTTGGCTTATTTTCCAGTTGGGATTAAGTTCAGGAGTTTCAAGGGCACAGTCTGCAGTACCCAACTCCTTTAAAATCAGGGGGGCTTTGATGGCCAATTGCCTTGTTAACGTTTGAAAATGGGTCCAGTTCAGATTTACCTCTGCATTACCCTCGGGGTGAAGAGGGCCAGTCAGCACCTTTGCTTTCACTGTGTGAGATGTGCCAGGGAGGGATGGACTAGCTGGAAATCTCTATCTTCAGCAAGTCTCTGAGTGATATTCTGTGTCCCTCGCTAATCCCTGTGCTCAGAAATTTGAGTAATTTATAGCAGCCCTTTTTGCTTTGGGGGGAGGAAGGATTTGGGTTGACCCAGCTGTCCTGTGGAAGTGTTAATGCCAGGTTTCTGCTGTTTTTGCAGAATGTTACCAAAGGCGCAAGACACAAAATAGTCATCAGTATCCAAAAGCTAAAAGAAAGACAAAACCTGCTCAAATCTTTAGAAAGGGTAAGTAATCACAACCACCTTTGTATTTCTTCTTTTTTTAAGAAGCCAGGAATTAATTCTGGGGTGGAGCGCTCTTTAGTTACACATGTTGTTGGGATTTTTTGCAGAGAAATCTGTTGTTGGCTTGGCCACATCTGACTGATGTCTCCAACACTTCTTTATCAGAAGCAGGCTTTATTTGGAGCTGTATTTTGCAGAGTGGGTCCTAATCCATCTCCAGCACTCACGTAGCTGGGATGGATGTGCCCTGCAGCACTGGTACAAGCCCTGGCCAGCTCCAGGGTGCTCAGAAACACCTGAGTTTTGAGTGATGGAGGGCACCAGCCCAGCAGCACTGATGGGAAGGTGGTCGCCCATCTGCTGAACCGTGGTGCAGGACCAGCTGTAGCCACACCAGCCATCACAGTCCTCTCGGCCACTGGAGAGCCAACTGGGCAGAGCCTTTAACCCCTGGTTGTCTCCTTTCTCAATGCCACTGTCCCTCTCATGAGACCCCTCCATGCACGGGGTCAGTATAGGGACCCCCAAGCCCTGCCTCTACCTCTCTGTCCTCAAAAAAGAGATGGGATTTCCCAGTGTCTGTCAGGTCGAGGACCACTGTGCTTTTCTGGAGCATCATATGGGCAACGTGTCCCCAGATAAAAAGCCATACACCCACGTCACTGCCTGAACAGCA
The DNA here is from genome assembly GCF_003259725.1 of Athene cunicularia. Taxonomy (NCBI): domain Eukaryota; kingdom Metazoa; phylum Chordata; class Aves; order Strigiformes; family Strigidae; genus Athene; species Athene cunicularia. Next base: position 4,366,637 of record NW_020799101.1, read on the forward strand.
TCTTGAATTCCCAAGGAGAACAAACAGAAACTTCTTTGTCACTTCAACAAAAGCTTAAACTCTGCAGAAATGGCTGTCGGAGAAGCAGCAGCACCACAGACTTGCTGGGAGCAGCTCACCCAGCCTCTCACTATTTGTTATTGCAATATTATATTATATTTAATTGCACCGTCTTCACACAGCAACTTGCAGAGCCTCCCACTAGGGGCTTTTAAATACTCATGTGGTGTGTTGCTATTTATTGGTGTTTTTGTTAGCTCGCTGCTTCACTATTTATTTATAATATGGGATTGTACTCAAAGTATGGCAGGAGCTAATAAAGCCATATTTACCTCCGTATATTAATAATAACTATTAAATCCAAGAGACGGCCCGTTGGATTGGGCTTGCTTCGGCGATATGTTTTCCAGGCGATTGCACAGCCTCTTCCCCCGCTTCTCCTCCTGGGTTTTGAAATACGGTATTGATTGACTGGCACGGTGCGGGAGCTTAAGCTTGGTTCAGCTGACGCAACCAGCCACGCAGGCTGTAAAATACAGGAGATAAGGGGCAGGGACTGCTTTGGAGCCCTCGCGGGGTGGGTTTGGGCTGCGGGGATGTGACCGTGTCCCACTTCGCTGGGCCTCAGAGCTGCCTGTGAGCTGCTTTCCTTGGGAGGAGACGTCTCTGGTTTTCCAGGCTTCCCGTCCAATTTCTTTTTGCTAAACAAGAGCATGTGTGGGACTTACTGGTTTTGGGCAGTGTCTCGCTGCTAAAGATTGCTGCTTTCTTGGAAAGAGCTGCTCCACCCCTCTCTGCTGGTTAGCAGAGCAGGATTTTTTCCCCAAGAAATAGTGCCCAACAGGCTCACGCCAGGTCTTCAAGAGGAGTAGAGCTGAGAAGAATTAGGGTGAACAACCTTTTCAGGGCTGCAGCCTGTGTGCCCACTTTGTGTCTCTTCCCTAGGCACAGCCAGGACTCGCTCACCCCTAAAGCTGCCGCTTTCCAAGCAGCATCTCATGGGCCAGACTGTGCAATGAGGTGTTCTGATCCAGGCTACGTTAAAACCAAAATACAATTATTTCCCATCAGTGGGATGAGGATCTGACCATAGAAAGGGAGGTCTTGATCCACTCTGTAACCAAGAGCAAGGCTGGGGGTGTAGCCGAATTCTCTCCCTCCTGGGTCGATCTTCCCCAGGATCTCCAAGCTGAATGTTTGTGATCCAGGGGTGTAAGTTCACCTGAAGCCTTGTGCTCTCCCTTTCTGTGTCCGACCACAACCCACCCTGCTCCCCTTGAAACCTTCCCTTTCCCCTCTGCATCTGCTCCCACAGCCCGTCCCAGTGTGGACGAGGATGTCCCCACTTCGCTGCTGCAGGATGGGCCCCTGCGTCCCAGCGTGGTCCTGGGCTCTGTGATGGGCCCAGGGCGTAAGGATCCTCGGGGAAGATCTTTGGGGCAGAGTAGTTAATGGAGAGCCAGGCTTGAAGGCAGTGCTGGAAACTGGAGCCAAGCCCACGTTAAAAAGTGTAATTCCATTTAAATAGAGCTGAAATGTCACAATTGTGGGATTGCTGGGGAAGGAGCAAGATGCTCACTGGTCTGGGCATTGACAGGCTCAGTCGCTCTCATGGATTTGCATCTTCCTGATGGAAATTTGCAAAGACTGAAGCTGGATTATCACTGGTTTGGGGTCCCAGTTGTTGACGGCACACGTTTATCTCTGGGGATTCAGGTCTGAACACGTCCCTGGCTAATCAGACATGTTCCCTACAGCAGGTCCACACTCCCCTGCTCTAAGCAAGACATGGTGAATGAGCCACGGCTGTTGACTAGGAACTGCAGGGGGCTCCTAGAGCAGGATTTTCTGGGGTGTAACAGTAGGAATCTGATCTGTAGCCGATGTCCTGTTGTCCCTGCAGAGACAAACCCTCTTCTCTCCACTTGAATCCACAGGACATCCTGGAAGGTGGCAACTTGCGTGTCCCGCTGCAGGAACTACACCAAATGATCCTCACCCCCATCAAAGCCTACTCTTCCCAAAACTCGAGCACGGAGGAGCACAGTCGGGACGCGGACTCGCATCACCCTTCCTCCCTGCTCGGCTCTGACAGCCAAGGCTCTGACTGCAAGGACTCTGCCGCGGGGGGGATGCAGCAGCACCATTTGCCGGGATGCGAGGGCGAGTCGGGGGGGGGCCCTTTGCCCGAAGGTGACCTGCCTGGACAGTTCACCAGAGTGATGGGGAAAGGTGAGAGGCTGTCGCTTCTTACTGGCGTCCTCGCTGGGGATTGCTGCTTTGGGGCAGGGTGCGTGCGGTGGTGGCCTTGGCAGCAGCCTTTCCCCGAGCCCCTGCAAGCCGCAGTCCTGGGGGTGGTGAGTTTTTGAGGCCACATCATGCTGTGGTAAGAGGTAAGAGCGTGAGTGGGGAAGTGGGCAGTGATTTGGGGGATGGGACAGGCTGCCTGCCCCAGGTCAGAAGTCAATGGCATCCTCTCCCCAGCTCAGGGACAGATAACAGCCTCTCCCTTCCCATTCAGAGCCCTGGGAGCATCCCACCAGTCCAGAAGTGTTTTCACCAGCATCCCTTGGACTTGTTCTGCTTTTGTGCGGGTAGCACTGGTGCGTGGGCTTAGTGTGAGCTGTCCTGAGTGCAAATCAGCTGGATCAAAGCCTCTCTTTAAGCCCCAATTTAGATAGACATCCAAAACACTTGGGTGCCTTTCTGTGGCTGGTGCAAGGGTGCACGGCTTTGCCTTGGGATTAACGCAGTGTGAGGTGCAAGGAGCAGTGTGAGGTAGGGACCAACGCCCTGTGCCATGTACAGGGCTCGTCAAGCAAATTTATATGAGCTTGGAAGTGTCCTAACTCAGCCCGATGGGATCTGAGCTGTCGGTGCTGGCTGCATGGAGGGAGATCTCCCTGGGGAAGAGGGGAGGGGAGTCTCATCTGCAGGCTCACACAGGAGACCATGAATAGAAAGAAACTCATTGGGGTGCCACGAAGAAAAATCAGCTCTATTTTAGACCTTATTTTTTAAAAAAAATAGATGAGGTGTTTTCTATATAAAAACTTGGTGCAGAATTTCCCACGGGCTAATTGACTGCATGCACAGACAAACGTGGGTTTCTGGCCCCGTTTTAAACCCGCTGATGGATTCGGCTTGTGACAAATGCCTCCGTCACGCACGAAGCTGGACGTGTGGCACAAGCCTTGCCAGGACGAGGTGTCCTCCTCGACCACAAGGCATCTGTGCCCGGGGGCTGTGACAGGAGAGGGTCATTCCTCTGTGAACTCATTTCCACTTGCTTTCATGGCATTCATTCCAAAAGAGGTTAAAATCCATAGGGGAAGGTGGGAATTTGCAACAGGGGCATATTGGGGCTGTAGGAGCAGGAGCTCTCCCAGAACTAGCTCTTGCCTAGGAACAGGGAATAATCCTGTGCCCCTGATTTGCTCAGGCCTAATTTCGGTGACTCCAGTGGTGTTAATTTGGATTTACACCATCAAACAGAGAACAAAATCTGACCCTAAATATAGGACAACACAGCAGAAATTGGGGAAGGATGTTTTTTCTTGCTGATGAGAAAACCTGCCCATGGAACAAGGGAAGTGGGTTCACTGGACCCCAGTTCGGTGTCCCCATGCCCATTTCTCTTCTCTTTATTTTTTTTTTCCAGTATGCACACAACTTTTAGTTTCCCGACCCGACGAAGAGAATATAAGTTCCTATTTACAGCTCATAGACAAATGTCTAATCCACGAGGTGAGTCCTGACGGATAATCTAAAGCTGTTGTTCTCATCACTTAGAAACTGTTTCCAAAGTGTCTGTTTATGTAAACCTTTTGGTTTCTAACACAAATATTTTTGGGGGTATTAATAGTAATTCTGACAGAACAGGGCTGGAGCGGGCGGTAGCTCCAGCGTGGTACGTGGAAATGTTGTTTCCCCCCTGATGCTCATGTAATTGCCAAGACCTGAAGCTGAGAAATTCATCTGGCTCGTGACAGTCCGATCAGCAGCTGGGTGAAAGAAAAAAATCCCAGGATGAGTGTGCAGGCGGTTTCTATCAGACCCGGCGATCCCTTGGCGTTGCCGCCTCCTGTTCAGCAACACGTGGACTTGGGATTTTGCAACGGGAGCAGCTGGTTTTGCTCCTGACAGAGGATGACTTGGGGTGGCCGAGGCTGTGCCGTGGGGGCTCCGGCACACTCCTGCCCCGGCGGTAGGGGGGGGATGGCCGGGAGGCAGCCCCGATGTCCTGCAGCATTTCGTACCCATGCTAGCTGCACCTGGAAAAACAAGCTGCTTCTCATCGCCTGCCCATATGGCAGGGGTCGGGGGTAAATTGCACACCCTCTCATAGGAGCTGCAGGCTTTAAATATTTCCCAGTTATTTGTTTATAAAAAAAATAACACTGTCAAAGCACAGAAGAATCTCCTCTGGAGAGGGCTGGTGCCTGCAAACCCCAAAATGTGCTGCACGCTGCGTGGAAGAGGAGAGAGGCAGCTCACAGCCTCTGGCCTTGCAGCCGAAGCCGATGCTTGAGCCGTGCTTGTGCAAAGGTTTGATCCGTGTGTCTCTACAGGGCCAAGCACGTCTTGAATTGGAGTGAAATTGTTGGGTACCGGGCAAAATGCAAGTGCTTCATCCTCTTTTTTTTTTTTGAACTGTGCTCCTGGATGCCTCTGTCGATCACGGTGGGGGGATTCAGTGTGTTTTTCTGGCAGCTCCTGCAGTCTCAACCAGTATTTGGCCCTGTGGAGTACAGGGTGGTGGCACCCACTGTTGGGGTTTGCTGCGAGGCAGGTTTCGAGCTGAGGGTGTAGTCTTCTCAGTGCTTTAGGGGCTGGAGGGGAGAGCGTGTCTGCTCCTACTTGCTCCCCCCTTAGAGAGCCTGGAAATGGTGCCTGGACTCTCTGGAAGGCCGAGCAGGAGAGCAGAGATGTGAAGAGTGAGGATGGTGGGAGCAGCTGCCCGGGGCTGGAGGCAAGAAGACACAGAGCTGCGGAAGGGCTCATTTTCCAGGAGCGCCCGGGGTGGCTGTGGTGACGCATCATCACCCCACCGGTGGCAGTCTGTGTCCCAGGATCACCGTCTGCATCGGCTCCGGCGTAATCAGCGCTGGGAGAGAGCATCTCCTCCGGAGGGTGCTTCGGAGCAATCAAGTCAGGCACTAATTAGCCTCCAAATCATCCTCTGGAGACCTCCGCCGGCGGCGCAGAGACGTTGGGTGTCTAAAATTAGCTGTGGTGGGCACATGGGTGTCCCCGTAACCCACACCGTCTGCCTGGAGGTGTGGGGTGCTCTGGGAGGAGGTCTGTCCCCTGTGTGGGTGACCTTCGGTGGGACCCGGGCGGGTGACAGGGCTCACCCCGGGTGACCTCCCGCAGAGGCTGTCAGCGCCCAGACCAGAACCAAGCTCTGCCCAGCCCCAAGAAGGAGATGCGGGATGCCATGGAGCAGCTCCGCCTTCCAAATCCCAGCTTGGCAGCGTTTTTTAGAGCCACATCCAGGTGATGAGTGTCACCACACAACAGGGACCAGCCATCAAACCCCGTGGGGAGCTAGGGAGGATAGTGGGGGAGCTTTGGGGAAGCCCTGCTCAGCCCAGGGGGGCTGGCAGCCTCGGGGGCAGATCAGGCCCTCACTCTGAGGCTCAGGGGACGCTGCCAGAGCATTTTTTTCCACCTGAGATGAATAAATCCTTGAGACAGACCAGGGTTTCCCTCTGGACTTGCCGATGGGGCTCAGCTCACACCACCACCTGCTCTGGCTGCTTTTCTTCACACACACCCCCACATACACATCCCTGCTTGCTTTGTCCAGAAAAATATTCATGTTTCTTATTTTTCTCTTCTTATTTTTTTGGGCAGGCGTTTACAGAGATCCAGAAGAAGCGGCTGCTGTCATGGAAACAGCAGGTGCAGAAACTCTTTCGGTCTTTCCCTCGGAAATCCCTCCTGGAGCTGTCAGGCTATCGGCAGCAGAGGAGGTATGTGGCTTTTGGGGAGGGAGGGAGGGAGGGAGGGATGCAGCAGCCAGAGGGGAGTGGGACCAGTGTCTCCCAACAGGGAGGGATGGATCCTGCCAGGTTCAGTGTCGCATTTTGGAACGGAGGAAGGTTGGAAAAGCTTCAGCAATAAAACCAGGTGTTGGCTGGGAAGACAAAGCAGCACTAACTTTCCTTGTGTGTGTGGTCGGTGCCTACCCCGGCAATTCCCACCACAGCTCCCTGGCTCCAAACCCAGCGATTCCCAGCTGCACAGTGTATCCCCGGCACTGGGCGGCCAGCTCTGCCCCCGCCTGCCCCCCTTTGCTGATTACATCAGCACTGGAGTTTCACCAAAAAGGTGTCAACTGGCAAAAAAAAGGCTTGAAGCCTGCAGAGCCGGGGGGCTGTGGTCAGCAGGCCTGGGTGGGGATGTGTTGCCAACACTTTGCTCACTTCTACAGTGATGCTGGATTTCGGGTGATCCTAGAAAGCTTTAGGGTTATGGCAAGAACAGATATTTTTAGATCCGTTTTAACAAGAGCGTCAGCCTTTTGTTTCATTCTGCTAAGCCTGTTTTATTGCAGTCTTGTGCAAGTTCTTTTTTTCTGAAAACGAAAGGGGTTTGGAGATAACCGGGAGCGTTGGGACAGCAAGGATGTGAGTTCAGAAGTAACAAGCACAGAACCAGAGTGTTCCCCAGTGGAATTAAATGAAATATTTTAGAATGGGAAAACAAGTGATTTTGGTGTTCGTGGCAGGATCAGAAGCAGATTAGACACGAGCTAAGGTCTTTGTTGGACCCCTTTGGTCTGGGCTGTATCCAGTACATGTACATCTTTCCAGTGCAGTGGTTTAGCTGCACATCCAGGCTGACCCCAAGCACAAGGTAGAGCTGCTGGCTTGAAATAATGCCAGTCCTTTTCCCGGGGCTGCCCAGGGTGCTCTCCAGTTTCCTTGCTGCTTTCAAGCCGTTTTCATTTTTCATTTCTTCTGCTCCCGTTCCTGGGAAGTTGGGGGCGAGAAAGGAGCACGTGGCCAGTCCTGCTTTTCTCATGGGGATTGAATGGCAAGAGTGGGTTTTGGATGGGGTTTAAAGAAACCCCGTTGTATTTCTGCCTAGTAAATGTATCCAGTTTGGGGATCCCAGCATGTTAATGTTGTCTGAAGTGTGTTTGCAGCCACCCACACAAGCAGGAGAGATGAGGGCTGGGAGGAAGGTGAGCTGAAGCATCTACGAGGGTGATTTAAGTGCTGGAGAAGGGCAGGGGGGGACAGGGGGAAGCTGTGGGTTCACAGAATGCTCCTACCCTTAAACCTGATAACGGTGTTGCAGCCCTGCTGCAGACAAGCCAATGTTGCACAGCAAGGAGACCTGCACTGTGTGTGTTTCCAAGGATTACCTGATGATTTTTGAGTCATTTCTTTGGTTTTAAATGGCAAAAACCCACATGGGGAGGGGTGCTGGCGTGTGCAACTCTCCTCTCCAAGGAGTAAAGATGGTTTTGTGTCCTGAGATCAATGTCTCGGGATGTTTGGGCTGCGTGGTCTTGGGTCCAGATGGTTTTGCTGTGACTGCAGGGAGCTGGGTGGAGGTTTGCAGTGCAGAGACAGAAGCAGGTGCAAGAGCCCGTCCCACCTCTGCAGGAACGTGCCTTTCACTCAGCCTCTCCCTAGGAAATCTTGGGCTCGTGAGGTCGTTTTAACCAAGTTTTTACAGAACTTGAGAAGTCTCAGAGAGGACTGTGTAAAAATGAACCTCCCGGAAGGGGAGAAGGTCCAACCCTTCAAGCATTCCCAGTAAAGAAAACCCAACAGCGTGAGCTGAACCTTTATCAGACACTAGAGAAAATCCACACAGGAGAGATCAGTGCTCAAAGGCATGAAGAGTTTAAGTCAAACCCCAAGAAATCAGGCATCACCAGCTCCAGCGCCCGGGGAATTGCCTGTGTTATTTTAGCTTGCCTTTAAGAGCAGGCCCATTCTGCAGGAGTAAAACTTCTAAAAAAAATTAAACGTGAGTCTGAGAACTGCAGAGGGAAGGGAGGGCGGCTGGCGGGGGGGAAGAAGGAAGGATGCTGCTGTGCTGTGCCCAAACCTCCTCCTTCCCGCTGCACGTGCAGGCCTGGGGGACCAGCAGCAGCAGGGTGGGAGGGTCGGTGGCCGGGGCACCCTCGGGACGTTTGCCTGTTGGTCCGAGCGCCCAAACCAGCCGCTCACCCCCGCCGCACCGTCCCCCTTGCAGGGGCGACTTCTCACCCTCGGCGCTTTCTCTCTCCGCAGCCGAGGCTTTGGCCAGTCAAACTCCTTACCGACAGCCGGATCTGCAGGGGCAGGACTGGGCCGGCGAAACCCCGCCAGTTCCAGATCCCCTCCCGCAACCTCCCCACTGCCCGGCTGGGGCTGCTGGGCCCCAGTGGGCTGCTGGGCACCCCCCAGCGCAGCCCCGCCGCCAGCCCCGCCATCCTCAAGCAAGGCAGACAGGTCAGTCGGCGTTCGCGGCATCTCCAGCTTTTCCATCCCTGCCCCACAGGCTGCTTTTGGGTTTCCTCCTCTGGCCAGCAGGGACAGGGAAGGGATTTGAGCCCTGGGCTCGGCACTGGCGAGGCCGCCCCTCGATTCCTGGGTTCAGTTTTGGGCCCCTCACCCCAAAAAGGCCATTGAATGACTCGAGCGTGGCCAGAGAAGGGCAACGGAGCTGGGGCAGGGTCTGGAGCACAGGTCTGCTGGGGAGCGGCTGAGGGAACTGGGGGGGTTCAGTCTGGAGAAGAGGAGGCTGAGGGGAGACCTCCTGGCCCTCGGCAACTCCCTGCCAGGAGGGGGCAGAGAGGGGGGATGAGTCTCTGGAGCCAAGGAGCCAGCGGCAGGCCCCGAGGGAATGGCCTCAAGCTGCCCAGGGCAGGGTCAGGCTGGCTCTGAGGAAGGATTTCTGTGCAGAAGGGGCTGTTGGGCGTCGGAATGGGCTGCCCAGGGCAGGGGGGAGTCCCCGGGATCCCTGGAGGGGCTGAAGAGTCGGGCTGAGCCAGCGCTGAGGGATCTGGGGGAGTTGGGAATGGTCAGGGGGAGGGTCATGGTTGGGCTGGAGGAGCTTCAGCGTCTTTTCCAACTGAGATGATTCTGGGACTTATCTGCATCCCTTTTTTTCTCCATTTTCGGGTTGTGCTCTCCTGTGTGCGGTGGGATGCAGAAGAGGGACTGGCGGGAGGGGGGAAACCAAGAGGCGAAGAGGGGAGAGATGAGCCCAAAGGAGTTACAAATACACAGCACAGAGGCCTCCGTTTTACAACACACTCCCCTTTTTTTGTTTGCTTCCTGCAGAATCTCTGGTTTGCCAATCCTGGGGGCAGCAATAGCATGCCCAGCCGGAGCCACAGCTCGGTGCAAAGGACGCGCTCGCTGCCGGTCCACACCTCCCCGCAGACCATGCTGATGTTTCAGCAGCCAGGTAGGACACAGACATTTGCTTTTTTGCTTCCCCACAGCCCGGCGAGATGAGGGGAGGCTGCGTGAGAGGAGCCGTGTCAGTGTCAGCCCGGCTGTCACCCCCCGAGCTGGGGATCTCTGACACTAGTCGGGTTATTGGGCTGATTGAACCAGAGACATCACTGGAGGGATTTTCACCCTCTATATAACATCTTGACCCTCTATAGAACAGTGCTGGTGCTTTTGAGGACCTTTGTGTCAGGCAGGGGAAGGAGACAGCTCCTCCATCACCTCTTTTTGCTCACGCCTGGACACGGCGACCGCGGTGCAGAGAGACTCTGCCTTCATGCACTCAAGGGAAATTCTTTTCACAACGTGTGGAGGGAAATGGTGCTGTGTTGGTGCTTCCTCCACAGATACCACAAAGCTGTGCCCCTGTACAGAACCATCCTCTGATTCAGGGTGATTCCTACTGAACTTGGACCCTGGACCAGGAGCATCCTTCCCATGAGGACACTGATGATTTTTTCTCTGTGTATCCCTTCATTAGCCTTTAAGTGTGCCTTTTCTTACCAACACACCGTAACAATTTATACCTCAGGACAGGGAGTTACACCACCCCAGCCCCCAATAAACTAAACCTCATCCATAAGCTTCTGCTGTGGTTTCAGCATGGCAGGTCCCCTCACATCACACACCCGCGGTCTTTCAGCTGCTAAATTTCAGTGGCAAACGTCCTGTACAGCAAAAGCAGCGTCTGTTCTTGGGTATCGATTAAACCCCAGGACAAGGGCACATTTCTGCAGGCGCTGAGGGAGAATAAATAGGTTTTTCTTTGCGTGTTAGCCTGCAGTGAATGAGGGCATAGGAGGATTAGAGAGCCAAAGATGTGGACAGCATCACAAGGAAAATGGCAATAACGCAGAGCTGAGCTCCTGAAATACTTTTCATTGGGCTGTGGGGATCTCAACCCTCCTGGACCTCATCCCATGTCCCCACAAGCTGGTGGCAAGCTGGAGAAGGCGGCCGTCAGTAGCAAAAGCTGTATTTGCAAGGCTTTTTGCTGCAAAGGGAAGGGCATTTTGGTGCTGTATGGATCAGGCCGGGGCGTTGCAGCACATCGAACTTCATCCTCCCCGTTTGTTTGTGCTCACCCCACTGGGGACGTGGCAGCGGGGCGGTGGGTGACGGGCAGTGGAAGAGGCGGTCGGCGGCTCTGCTGGTCTGTGCTGCCATCCCCCGTCTGAGCACTAACCCTGCCTGCACGCTGCCTGCAATGGCAGCTCCCGGCCCCGCCGCTCCCCAGGGCCGCTGGAATATTTCACATGTATCGAGGATTCTTGTGAGGCCAGAGCAAAGGGAAAGCCCGGGGCTGCCCCCTTCCAGGCCAAGGATCTTGTCTCCCCCCTACCCAGCATTTCCAGCACTTCAACCCCTCATTTCTGTCCGTCTTCTGCTGCAATGCCACCGAGTCTCCCAGATTTACCCCTTATCGATAAGAATGGGGGAGTGATGACTATCATTTTTACAAACATCTCTTTTTGGAGGTGATTGCTCAGGGGAGCAAAATGCTGCCAGAGTCCGGCCATGATGTCAAGACCCTCCTGGGGCACCTTTTGGGTGGTTTTTTTACCCCACCTGCACCCACACCGGTGGCAGCAGAGGGGACAGGGGGTGTGGGGCAGGCAAGCAGGGTCCCTGCCAGGTCCCCTGACCGAGGTCTCCTGTCTCTTTGTCCCTGCAGAGTTCCAGGTGCCGGTGACTGAACCTGACATCAACAACAGGCTGGAGTCCCTGTGCCTGAGCATGACGGAGCACGCGCTCAGCGGTGAGCACTCCCTCCTCCTCGGGCTCTTCCAGCACATCCACGCTGCCTCCGCCGAGCCCCCCAGCACCTGCCCCTGCCCCGCGCCCCCCAAAAGCTGGGACAGGCTGTGGCTGTGAGGGGACAGGACGGCGGCAGGGCTGGATGCTCCCAGGGATGCTCCCAGGAGGGGTCGGACGGGAATATTGGCTTCCCTTGGCGAGATAGCCGGGGCAGGGGGTAAAACCAAACGCAGGGATCACACCCAGCACTAGTGGAGTCTGTGCTTATTAGCCACTAGTTAGCTTGCTAATAATAATTAGTATTAGCTCGCTGGTCTGTTACTAGTTCCCGATAAAGCCCTTGCCACCGCCGTGCTCAAATGGTTCACAAGCTTTGGAGTATCTTACCCTTCTGCCACCGGCGTCCCTCGTTTGGCCGGGGGGTGCGTGAGCTCCAGGGCACGGGGCTAGAAACCTGGGCTGCCAGACAGTGCTGGGAGCTGCTGTGCCGGCACCACGGGTGGCTCCTTGCCCACGCCTGGGGTTGGCTGTGGATAACGGGCACGGGGAGGGAGGAGAACCAGGCAGCAAAACAGGCAGACAAGGTGGAAAAGGCAACGGCAGCGCAGTGGAGAGCCCGGTGCAGCAAAAAGCACCAGCACCGCAAGCACCCGCTGCCCCTCGTCAATGCACTGGACCCCCAAGGATGAAGGATGGGATGAGCATGGCCACCGGCATCGCCCAGACCTTCCCGAATAACCACCTCGGGTCTCAGCCCCCGGCAATCCCCGGACTGCGTGGAACGGTTGAGGACAGGAGCCCTCGGGGAGGATGAGTGCCACCAGGCTCCCTGCAGCGATGTGACAGCCCGTCCAGGGGAGAGGGACACAAGAGCAAGGACTGTAAGAGGCAGCAGGGCCCTGGCAGCGCCACGGCAGCATCCCCGGCCGGGAAAACAAGGACACTTCTGTCACCCGAAGCGTTTCTCCGGCGTGTGCCCAGGCGAGGCTTAGCTGTCTTGTTCCTCTGCAGGGTACTGTTCCTCCGAGTTATTTTTTTCCAGGTCGCATACCCCAAGCCTCTCGAAACTGGTTGTGCTATAAATAGCTCTTAAAAAAATAAACCTTTCGGGAGAGAAAAAAAAAAAAAAAAAAAAA
>NW_020799101.1:4379047-4410712 GCF_003259725.1 Athene cunicularia
TTTTTAAATTTTTTTTTTTTTTTGTCATATATGGAAATAGCATGTTTGTTACATGTAAAAGCTTCCCAATATAAAAAAATACTAATGTTTGGAGATGCCGGTCTTTGCAAGTGTACAGTTTTCAAATGTTGTTCCCAGTGAAACACCCTCGTGATTTCAACTTGCTCCGATGTATTTATTACTCATTTCCTCCCATGTAACTAGGAATCATGGCTATATTTCATATCAACGTTATATTGAAAGTGAAGGGAGATGATTAATACAAGGTTTTGTAACACTGGGGTGTGGCGCCTCCTTATTTACGCTCTTTTTGGCAGATGGCCTCGTACTTTTTAAAAAATAATAATAATAAAAGACTAAAATAAATGGCCAGCCCCGTGGGGTAACCGGGGAGGAGTAGTTGCATAGTTGTGCATGGGGGGGGTGTTATTTTTATATAAAGCCTGTGGCAGGGCTTATAAATCCTCAGCATTCTCCATGCAGCCTCTTCTCTGTCCCTTTGGGACACCCACGCCCCGGGAGCTGTTTAGATACAGGATTTTCTTTTGAAATCAGCAGGAATCGGGGCCAGAGCAGCTCAAAGGCTGCAGCTGAGGCGCACAGAGGAGCCAGCTTGGCTGAGAGCCTCAGCACGTGTGTGTGTGTGTGTGTGTGCATGGAGACATTTGGGTCGAGTTCTTAAGGCTGGGCTGATTCTGGGCTTAAAAGCTGCAAATTTCAGACCCACCTTGAGCCGGAGCGGGCAGGGGAGGATGCTCTGAGCTGGTGCTGCCGTGAGCGCTGGGCCGCAGGAGGTGCCGAGGGCAGGACCATCGCTTCTGGCCCAGGTTTTGCCATCTTGTCTCAGCTTTGGGCTTGGTCGCCTCGCTGAGGGTGGCAGGGACCCCCCCAGATCGCCCCATCGCACCCCCTGCTCGGCAGGGGCAGTGAGGGCAGGAGGCTCGGGGAGGGGCTGGTTACCTCCGCGCGGGTGGTGGCTGCACAACCCCGCCGGGCAGCCTGGTGCAGGGTTAGACCACACTTACTGGTTAAAAAAAGGTTTTTTTTAATTACATTTAAATGGAATTTCCTGTATTTCAGCTTGTGGCATTTCCTTTTTAGCTTTTTTGCCCGCCCCCTGCAGACACATCAGTAAGATCCCCCTGAGCCCCCACTTCTCCAGGCTGACCAAGCCCAGCTCCTGCAGGCTCTTCTCAACCACTCCAAGTTTTCAATCATCAGCTTGGCCATTCACTGTGCTCGTATGTCCCTGTCCCTCCTGTACTGGGGAGCCCAGCACTGGCCCAGCACACCACGTGTGTCTCACCTGGGCTGAGCAGAGGGGCAGGATCACCCCGGCCTTCACCTGCTGGAGATGCTCTTCTTAACAGCCCAGGATGCTGGCGGCCGTCCTTGCTGTGAGGATGGGTTGCTGGGCTTGTGGTGTCCACCTGGACTCCCAGATCCTTCTCTGCAAAACTCCTTTCCATCCCATCAGGGTGCACGGGGGTGGGGGGGTTATCCCTCACCAAGGGCAGGACTCAGCCCCTTGCTGAATTTCTTGAGGGTTCTCACAGCTCATTTCTCCAGCCTGTCCAGGTCACAGAATCATCAGGGTTAGAAAAGCCCTTGAATCTCCTCCAGTCCAACCATTAACCCAGCACTGACAGTCCCCAACTCCACCAGATCCCTCAGCGCTGGCTCAGCCCGACTCTTCAACCCCTCCAGGGATCCCGGGGACTCCCCCCCTGCCCTGGGCAGCCCATTCCAACGCCCAACAGCCCCTTCTGCACAGAAATCCTTCCTCAGAGCCAGCCTGACCCTGCCCTGGGCAGCTTGAGGCCATTCCCTCTCTGAACAGCAGCATGACCCTCTGGTGCATCAGCCACTCCTCCCCGTTTTGTATGAGCAGCAGATGTGTCCCAGTGTCCAGGTTATTAATAAAGAGTAGTTGGCCCTGTTACTGACCCCTGGGGTACACTGCTGCTGACTGTTCTCCAGTTGGACTTTGTGCCAGTGAACCCAGCCCCTCAGCCAGTTTTCAACCCACATCACTGTCAGTTTATCCAGCCTGTACTTCACCAGCATCTCCATGAAGATGTTGTGGGAGACGATGCCAAAAGCCCCACTGAACTCAGGATAAAGCACCCACTGCTCTGCCCTCATCCACTGGGGCAGTGACGGCACTGCAGAAGGCTGGGTGGGCACGTTCCCTTCGTGAAGCCACTGACTGCTCCCCATCACCTTCTTGCCCTTCAGGTGTCTGGAAATGGCATCAAGGATCAGTTTCTCCACCACGTTCACAGGGGTGGAGGTGAAGCTGACTGGCCTGCAGCTCTCCCGAGCCTCCTTCTTGTCCTTGAAGGAAGGAGGGACTTTTGCCCTCTTCCAGTCCTCAGAAACCTCCCTAGCCACCGAGACCTTTCCAAGTTCACTAGCAGTGGCTCCCACAGCGCCCATGGGCGCAGCTCATCAGGCCCCATGGACTTGTGCATGTCCAGGTCCCCCACCAGAGCCAATGCCAGGCAAGCTTTGGCTTCCTCAGCCACATCCCTGGATGCCCACAGTGTCCCTGTGCTTCTCCCAGGTCCCCTGCCCCTGCTTCCACCTCTTGTGCCTTTTTGAGTTGTGTTGGGAGCTCCTTGGGCCTCCAACGCTGCCCCTGACCTTCATGTCCCCCACCAGTCCTTACTGGTACGCAAGCACAAGGTGCAGCAGAACATCTGCCCTCGCTTACCTGTGTCAGGACATCAGGGGTGCCCTCCAGAGACCTCGTGGGTGGCCTGGGCCCTGCTGCAGTGTCTCTCCAGCAAGCATCAGCATGGCTAATGTCCCCCATGACGAGCAGAACCTGCCAACATGGGACTTATTTGGATTTCTTGAAAGCCTGATCCGCTGCTTCTCCTTGGAAGAGGCTCCTAGCAAGCTCCCCGAACGCTGATGAGGCCAAGCACCCCCCAAAAGCATGTCCTCGAGCTCCTCCTATTTAAAGGTGCTCCCAAGCATCACGAGCTGAGCCACCCCAGGAGGGAAAGATCAACTGTGGTGTTTGGTCCCACCTGAATTGCCCTGCTCAGGAGGGCACCCGCATCCGCAGCTCACAGGCAACAGCTCCCTGCACCCAACGTCAGCCCTCCCAACGCTGCTGAGCAAAGCATCACCTAAACCCCAGAGAAATGCCATTTCCTTCCATAAACAGTTTGCTTTTCCACATACATGTGCCTGCTGTCTGGGCCTCAAAGATGTAAAGGGAAAAGTAAGAAGTCCTGGGATGGAAACTCGAAGCCGGAGGGACTGAAAAGGCTCCAAGGAAAATCCGTGTGGTTAGGGAGAGTCTGCAGGTCCTGCCGACGGGTGAACTGGAAAGAGGCTTAGAAAAGGAAAAGCAAGAGCTAAAAAACCTATTTCTGTGCTGTCAGGAGCTCTTGGATGAATCCATACTGGAGACTTAAACGCTTTACCAACCTGTACTCCCACATTACACCATGCCTGAGCCCTGTCCAGCCCGAGGGAGCCAGGATTTTGTTCACCTGCCCTGCGGAGGCTGCAGCCCACATCCAGCTGGGAGAAAAGACAGGGGCTGGTGGCCACTGTTTTAGCAGCTGCTGAATTGTTTTGGTCTTGGCAGTGTCCCCCAGCAGCACGGGATAACCCCAGGTTGTCCTGTTAACAGGGTCTTTTCTACATCTACCCCAAAGGGTGATGGGGAGGAGCCAGCACCCAATGGGCTGATGCTCTTGTCCCTTTGGCCCTAACCCCAGGCTCCTGCTGCAGGTACAAATGCCTCATATTTAACAGCGAGGGGAATAGCCAGGGGAACAATTTCTCAGCAGCAATAGGCAGGGATTTCCCATTACAGGAAAGTTTTTAATCAAGATGGAGAGGGCTTTACCAGAAGAGTTCCTGGAGTTCAAGGAATAATTAATTCCCTGAGTCTGTTGGCTGAGGCTGCGCGGGAGAGGCTGGATGATAACAGTGGGCTGTCTGCCAGCCAGCGACCCGCTCCCAGAATATACCAAACTGCTGCTCCTGGGAGCCCCAGGCTGGCAGCCCACACCAGCAGCACAGGGCTCGTCACCAACACCGTGACTGTTCTGCTCAGCGTGGCTTTTGTCACTCCCTCGTGAGCGGCGAGCACTGCCACGTAGCCCCCCAGAGAGGAAAATATTCCCGGAGCTGGTGCATTCAACCACGAGGCTGCGAGGGGCTGGGCGTCAGTGGCCTGATGCTGTTCAGCCGCAGCAGAGGCAGCTGCTTGATAGTGCTTTTGGAGAGTGAATTCACCGCGGGGCTCAGCAGCATCTCTGGGTGCTCCGGGGAGCCGTTTTTAATTGGGATCTGCAAATAGCTCGGTGACGTGCGCCCGGCACGGGCACCTTGAGGCTGCGGCATCGCTTGAGCGAGGTGGTGGAAGCAGCAGGGCTGAGTGGTCCCTGCGTCCAGCCTGGGGGGTCACGGGGGCTGGCATGGATCAGAGTAGGCACCCTATAGCTATACATATATCTATACAGCCATATATATCTCCACACAGGCAAAGTTTGCAGCCTTAGGAAGACGAGGCCACCTCTCTGCATCTCCCAGCAAGTTGCCTGGTGATGGATGCTTAAATCAGTGTAGCACTAGCACCCATCCCTGTGCAATTTGGGGGAGAGGGTCCCGGAGGTGCCATGGAGCCATCAGTACCTCCAAAGAGAGCGATCAGAGAAGCACAGACCATGGCTTTGCCCAAAGCCCAGTGCAGGCAGAGCCAGGGCCAGCAGCCGTGCTCTGGGCAGGCAGCAGAGCGGTGCTTATAGCCTGCTGGTGCCTGGAAAAGCAAAGCAGTTTTCCCTCTTTTCTCTAAGAAAACACCTTGCTGACTGAGCCTGGTTAGAGGAGGAGTCACCCAGCTCAGCCAGAATTCCCACTTTTCCACAGAAAATAGATTTTTAGTCAATTTTAAATAATAATTTTTTTTTAAATCATCCTGGCAGGTTAGCTCCTGCTTTTTGACGAAGCAGCACCACTTCCACCCCTGCGAAGAGGCAGCACGGGGCTGGGCATTGTTTCCCCAGGGCAGCAGCATCCAGCAGCGGGATGCAGCCAAGGGGTTGGGTGCCCCTCTCCCACGGCCCCATGCTCCCAGCCTGGCATTGGGGTGACCCCCCAGGCCTCCCCGAAAAGTTTTTCCAGCCCCACCATGAAAGCTCTTGCACCTCAACCAGGACGAGCAGAGCTCAGGGCCGGGCTCAGCAGAGGGAGCCACAGACTGTGTGTCCCCTGGCAGGCAGCTGCCGAGGCCGGGACCCAGCCCGGCCCTTTCTCCTCTCTCTCCACATCACTGACCTTGAGCATCACCGAGCCAGAGCCAGGACCTTTGCAACCTCCCCCTGACAGCTATCCCACCCGCTGCTGCTTCTTCCCTACAAAAACTTTCCCCATCCTTCTCTTTCTCTCCTCCAGCTGCCTTGGCATAATACCCATTTCCCTCCCAGTTTACCTCCCCAGGCGATGAGCAAGGGAGAAGAGATTGGACTCGATGAGCACAGAGCCAAGGAGGCGTTTACACAGAGCTAAGGGCTGCCACCACTTCAAAAAACATCCTAAATATATCCTGCGGGTACGTTATGAAGGTGATACCAATGGGGCAGATATTTCTGTTTTCCAATAATTAACATATCTAAGGGCCACACGACTTGTAATATTTCTGGCTAGAGCAAAAACCGCATGTGGAGGAAGATCCCTTGATCCCTGCAGTAGATAAAAATAATAGGTAAAAACAAATTTACCATTTGTTTTACCATAAAGATACACCCCCATCAGTCATTCATTGGCTAATCTGCTTGTAGTAACATTGCTAATGCTAGATACTGGTAACAATTATAGAGGAAAAAGAAAGTTTGCCTTTTTCCTACAGGTGGATGTGCCACAGCATGTCCCGGCTGGAGCAGCAGCGGTCTCCTCCTCCACCCACTCTCACAGCTCTTTGGAAGGTCAGTGCACGGCTGCCAAGGGAACTAAAGAAATACAGAATCACAGAATCATCAAGGTTGGAAAAGCCCTTGCAGCTCCTCCAGCCCAACCATGAACCTCACCCTGACCATTCCCAACTCCCCCAGATCCCTCAGCGCTGGCTCAGCCCGACTCTTCAACCCCTCCAGGGATCCCGGGGACTCCCCCCTGCCCTGGGCAGCCCATTCCAATGCCCAACAGCCCCTTCTGCACAGAAATCCTTCCTCAGAGCCAGCCTGACCCTGCCCTGGGCAGCTTGAGGCCATTCCCTCGGGGCCTGCCGCTGGCTCCTTGGCTCCAGAGACTCATCCCCCCTCTCTGCCTCCTCCTGGCAGGGAGTTGCCGAGGGCCAGGAGGTCTCCCCTCAGCCTCCTCTTCTCCAGACTGAACCCCCCCAGTTCCCCCAGCCGCTCCCCAGCAGACCTGTGCTCCAGACCCTGCCCCAGCTCCGTTGCCCTTCTCTGGCCACGCTCGAGTCATTCAATGGCCTTTTTGGGGTGAGGGGCCCAACACTGAACCCAGGAATCGACGGGCGGCCTCACCAGTGCTGAGCACAGTGAGGTACAGCTTCTCTAGGAGACCAGTGGGATGCTGCGAGGGTGTACAGGCCTCCCATAGCACAGTGAGGGGTTCCCCACATCACACTTGAAGGTTGGGTGGTGGATGCCCATCCAGGAATTGCTCCCTGGGTGGCATCCATACACCCCCAGGCCAAAGAAGCACCACTGTGGTTTGCCTTAGCACTTTGAGTTTCCAGGCCCGTGCAGCTCAGTGAGCTGCGCTTATGGTGGATTTTTAACCTTTGCTTTACTGTTGCAATCTCACTACGGAGCAGCAGAGCAAATAGAGAGGTAACGCGGTACTGACCACTCTGCCAACACCGCCACTGCAAAGTCTCAGTGCCAAAAACACAATGCAAAGTTTTTCCAAAAAACTAATAAATTCCTCATGATTATATTAGCAAAATTTCTTTTAATCCTGCAATTTATTTGCTGTCCCTGTTAACAGCCCAGCCAAAGACTTATGAAGAAGAGCTGTAATGTTTTATATTCTCTCAACTACTACATCATGGCTGCAACTTTAAATACAACTGGAAGGCAAAGCTTTTTCACAAAGGTTATTTCCAGGAGTTGGGCAGAAGGGCTCAGCCACAGCTCAAAGGGCACAGCTGGCTGGGGGCTCTTTCCCAACACCGAGGACTCACTCCAGAGAGCAGGAGCAGAAACCAGAGGCCAGGTAATGAGCAATTTGAGTTCATTAAGCAATTATGAGCTGCTAGAAGGTTGCGACTGCTGCATAAAGCCTCCAGGATGATCAGAACCTTTGATTGCAGCTGCTCAGGAGGTAGATTTTTGGCTAGAAAGAACCTGGTTTGGGATCCCCTGGCTGAAATGCCCAAGGAGAGGCAGGGTTTTTCTGATGCTCCCCCAGGTGCTGACAGGCACTCAGCCTGGATGAGACGTGGACAACAGCCACCCTCTCGGGAGCCCACACCGCACCAATGGCCACCTCAGTCCCACAGCTCCCCACTGCTGAAGGCTCAGAGCTGCAGGTTAGCCATCTGCCAGGGTTTCCCAGCTCGCTGGTCCTGCCCCAGGTTCCTCAAATCTCCCTCTCCAAGACCTCACCCCAAGGCTGACCATGTCTCCACGAGCTCCCCTGGGGACAAGGTTGGGTTGGGCTGACAGCTCTGATGTCTGCAGGCAGTTAGTCACCACCTGCCTGACCCATCTTGATGACCAGCAGCAGGATGTTGTACACAAGAGGGTGCTTTGAGGAAAAAGTTTGCGGATTTGTGCTTTTCTGCAGAGAAGAAAAATCTACTGTGGCAGCATGAAGATGGTTTCCAGGAGACATCAGGGACAACGGGACATGCTGGCAGAGCAAGTGACCCACCAGCCAGGTCTCTGTAGGGAGGGAACCAAGGCCACCTCTTCACACTGTGTGATAAGCAGGGACACAGCAACTCCCAGGGCTCCTCGCTGTGAATATTTCACAGAATCATCTCAGTTGGAAAAGCCCTTGAAGCTCCTCCAGTCCAACCATGAACCTCACCCTGACCATTCCCAACTCCCCCAGATCCCTCAGCGCTGGCTCAGCCCGACTCTTCAACCCCTCCAGGGATCCCAGGGACTCCCCTCTGCCCTGGGTAGCCCATTCCAACGCCCAACAGCCCCTTCTACAAAGAAATGCTTCCTAATATCTAGTCTAAACTAGAATTGCCTGAACCAGATTTTAAACCTGCGTCTAGAGGTGGAATGTGAAGAGAGAGGACCAAAGAGCCTTCACCGGGCACTGCCTTGGGACTTGCTGACCAGTCACTCCACAGCACACACATGCAGGAAATGATGGGAGACACCCAAAAGGAAACCACAGTGATAGAAAAACCACAGAGAAGCTGCTTAAATGGGGGACTTCTGAGAAAAAAAAAAAAAATAAATAGAAGAAACACATATCACTGGAGGGTACCAGAAAATGAGCAGGTGATAAAGACGACGGATCTTGGGAGAAAGGGATTGGAGGATGTCACCTTAATTACAGATTTTGGTTCTTTCACAGATTTGGTTATCCCTCTCTTCTGGATTTTTTTGAGCTGTAAACACTTTCAAGTTGAGTATTTTTTCAGCCCAGTGAAAAGATTTTTTTCCCATGATCACAAAACCAGGGAGGCTCCTTCCCAATCCCACACCTAAAACAAAAAAAGAAAAGATTCAAGATGCAAGGAATAGGAAATTTCTTGCAGAAATGCCCATTTTGATAAACAGGCTGTTTCCCACCACAACCACCAGCTTTAATAGACAACCGTGGGAAACACAGAAGTAACTCAGCTTCACAACAAAGACAATTCCTGACAATGCTCCTGGGGCTTTCCAGGAGGGTTATTTCCAAATAGGATAGACCAATTGGAAAAAAAAAATAATCCAAAAACACAAAGGGCTGGAGGGGGTTTTCATTCATTATTCCTTCTCCATTTCTGATTGCTACAGCGTTTTCCCACAAAGCCACGCTGTACCAACAGAATCCCCAGCCCTGCCTTCTGCCCAAAAACTTCTCTGCTGGCCTTTTCCCCATCCTGGCCTGGTTGATCTTATGCTTTGGCACAGAGTAGGTAAGAGATTAAAGAAGCTGTGCTGGTTTTGCCTGAGATAGAGTAAATTTTCAGATAGGCATTTAATTTCTTCTTTTTCTTCATCCTGATGAGGGCTCCAGCCAGAGGTCAGGCAGCTCATCTATCGCAGTCACTGCTCTAACTGCAGCCCGGACACTGTCTGCACCCCTTGAAAGCGTCTGGCAACATAGAAAAGCAAATACGAAGTGTGAAAGGGCTGCGGAGGGACCTCCCTGGAGCATGCAGGCACAGCCTGCTCTTCTTGGGTGATGCCAAGAGGTGACAGGGCAGCTGCAATGCCGTCCATGGGTGTGCACACACAGCCCCTGCTGTCTCCCTTCCGCTAGCAAAGCGTCACCCACAATGCTCCTCAGGAGTCCAGGATCTGTGAATTTTTATTTTTCCACGGAATTTCAGAAATATCTAAATCCTGGGAGGTCGGCAGGAGGGTCTTTAAGCAGAGTAGTACAGTTTTAGTGGCACAGGGTGGGGTGACCCAACCGAGACTTCAGCTTCAAGGTCTCCTGTCACATTACAGCAGCTGTTAAGACAGATTTGTTCAGGCGTTTAAACATTTGGCCAGGAACCAGGTATTTCCTCAGTGAAGTGTGATGAGACACCCAGAATGGCTGAAGAAGCACACAAAAGGACTAGAAGCCCACAGGAGCCTCCACGCACGCAACTGCCTCTCACCTCCCCTACCCCAGTGTCAGTTCCTCCAGCAACAAGGACCTGTAAGAAGGAGGTGACGCCAAATCTTGGAGGTATTTTTGCTGCCCAGTCAACAAAATAAGGCCTCATCCACAGACAACAACTACTGGCCCAGAAGAGGAACCCAACATCTCCTCAGAGGAGAGGGAGCTTATGCCCCTTCCTCATGCAATGCCCTCGCCTCCAAGTCACCAAGGACACGACCACTCCAAAGGGTGATACTGTGCTTTAATGTTGTAGAGACAACGGACTTTTACGTGGTACAACAGCGGGCTGTACGTACTATACGTATATACACACACTGGGTGTAGTTAAAGCTTGTGTATTTGAACAATACTAATGCTCCAAAAAATGCACCAAGTCTTACAACAACAAAAACGTGAACAAAATCCAAGGCCACAAGTATAGAGGGGTATGTTTTAAGGACTACAGGTCAGATGGAAACAACACACAGTGGTGGCGCAAGGTGAACTTTATCCTGAAGGGAGATAAGTGGTTAAAACACAAACTTTTCATTACCTCAGGAGCGAGACAGAGTTTTACAGAGACTTAATTTCCAAACTAAAGCAAGCGAAGAGAAATGAATGTACTAGCATGTACCCCTTTGGTTCTCAAGTTCTCCTTCCACTTGTGAAGCTAAAAAGAGAAGTTTTCCTCTAGACTTCAGGCAAGAAAGATTTAAGGCTTTTCAGGTGGATATTTGAAACATATCCTGAAAAGTGGCAATATCTGCTCTCAATCATCTAAGAAAACAAATGCCGTAGAGTTAGTATTTTGTAAATATGCAACACACTGCTTGTTCACGCTAACAGACAAACGCTTTTATAGCGCCTAACTCTACAGAATCCAGGGCAGAGGATATTATAAAAGACTTTTCCAACAAAGCTGTGAAGGTCATCAAGGCAAAATGAATGTAATTAAACCCACGAGGTGGTTGTTCTTGCAAGTTCTTTAGGCCCAATGGCAATTTGACTGGACATGATTTTCATTTTGTTTCCAACGTGGGTTGAAGCCAGAGACAGGAATGTTGGTAAGATGGAGTTTGCCAGACCAGGAACTGCCTTTTAGGTCAGCGTACGGGACATCTTGGAGTCATATTCAGCAAAGAAGATATGACTGTGGGAACCTGTACTGTGGGCATCTGACAACCCTGGCTGACATTTTAATTTTTAACTTTTGCCTCCTGTGCTTGGTTTGAGAAGGGAGGTTTTCATTTGTGCCTCATGTTTTCCCAATTAAGAGTTACAAAACAGCCATTAAAATTGTAACAAAGTGTAAGAAGTTCAGCCAAGTCCAGCTGACTGAGACTTTTTGTACCAATACTGCCACATACAGAGGTTGCCACATACACAGGAAAATGTGGTCTGATTCATTTTGACGGCCCTGGAAATGCTTTTCTCAATCACTCTTACGAAATAAGTCGTTGTCATTTCAGGTTACTTTGCCCTGGAATGACCTGCCATCAGGCAGGAGAGGTACAATGTGCTGTGTTGAGGATTTCAGCGCCCACCTTTGGTCCAACGTTTATAAGATGAAAATCTTGAAATGCTTAAAGAGAAATCTTCATTTTCAGATCATCAGACTAGTGTTAGCTTCTCAGTCTAACCCATGGAAATCCATTACAGAAAGCTCAAGATATAAATATTACTAAAAACCTCTTTGGATATCTTAGCACTTTGCAGACAGACTCTGGGGTTTTTTTCCTCCCCCTGTTAACGTTTGCTTAAAAATAGTAAGAAACTGACAGTTAAAGTGGTCAGACATTCTGAGGCACAGAGAAGAAGGTGCATAAAACCCTTTATATTGAGATAAGACTGTGCCCCAAATAATTCAGAAGTTAATTCCCTGCATGGTAAGAGGCTAGGAAAAAATGTGTTTTCAGTTTCTCAAACAAAAAAGAAATACACAAAAAAGGAGGGTTAATACTAGCAAGAATGTAAAAACACCACCAGAAGTAACATCTCAAAGAGGTATAACACACACATCCAGATACTGAAACGACCACTACAGGACTTGTAATAAAATATAGTCAGAGATAATTCCGGACCATCCTTTTCAGCAGAGGTACAGTATTTGCAGTGTAAGTGGTCCTACAAGGATCCACAGCCTTTCATTTGTTTCCTGTGCTGCTCCATATTTACTCTAACAAACGTAACCATTTCATAAATATCCATTTCACTCCCAAGCCCCACTTTTCTCCTAGTAACAGTTATGTTCTGCATCACAGACAGAAAAACCATCTCCAAAACCCTATCCATAGTTTATGATTCTGTGATGTCGGCATCACTGGAAATCCAAGAGGAACCTAACTCATCATTACATTTGTCATTTGCCATCAGAAGTCTTTTACTGCACAAAGACTTCATCTCACAAAGATTATGACGACAATTCACAACGACTTAGTTTAAAGGTAGGATGTAGGAACAAGTAAGAACAGACAGTGACAGTGGACAGAACAATCTCCAGAGTGCATTTAGAGAAAGAAGAACACAGTTTCAGCTCCTGATGAGTGTCAAGAATTCTTCACGGGTCTTTGGATCTTCCCGGAATACCCCCAACATTGTGCTGGTTACTGTTTTACTGTTCATTTTCTGTACCCCACGCATGACCATACACATATGCCTAGAAGAAATGAGAGGGGAGTTGATAAACCAGGCATCAATAAACTGAAAAGAAATAAGCAGTCCTACAAAGAGATGTCTCTTACACCGTCACAATAAATTTTGGGGAAGTGACAAAACCTCCATATCCAGAATGGACAACTGTGAGTCGTACCTCAGCTGTCCTCTATGGAAAAGCAAGCCAAATGCCCAGCGCCCTGCCTTCTCTCCTCAGATCCCAACAAAATCAAAAAAAAAAAGATCAAGCTTCCACAGAATCATCTCGGTTGGAAAATCCCTTGAAGCTCCTCCAATCCAACCATGAACCTCACCCTGACCGTTCCCAACTCCCCCAGATCCCTCAGCGCTGGCTCAGCCCGACTCTTCAACCCCTCCAGGGATCCCGGGGACTCCCCCCTGCCCTGGGCAGCCCATTCCAACGCCCAAAAGCCCCTTCTGCACAGAAATCCTTCCTCAGAGCCAGCCTGACCCTGCCCTGGGCAGCTTGAGGCCATTCCCTCTTGGCCTTTAATGGCTCCAACCCACCAAGCCATTTCCCTTAATGAGCAAGAATGATTCCTGCCTGCACTCTGCCTCAAACACCCATGGCACACAGCTACCGCAGCCAAAGAGGCAACACCCGACAGCTCTGCAGCGCACAGCTGGAATCACAGCCAGCCCACCCGCTACCGCGGAACAGCTCAGTGACTTACGTCGCTTCAATAACCACTCCCACGCCAGCGGGCTGTAAGGCTTCTGTGATGGCTATGGCGATTTGTTTGGTAAGGCGCTCCTGGACTGAAAGAACAAGAGGCAGTTCAGACGTGGTGTTAAATCTGACTAGCATCAACGTACCAGCCCTACCTCAAGAGGTCTGCCTGTTCCTCACCACCACCACCCACACACAAACATACAAGTACTGCTCTTCCTAAGTAAGTTTTGTTAGTACCAAACCCAACCTTATGTTTTGTAACCTGCACAGAGCTGTTATTTGCTTGTTTGTAATGGGAGTCATTTTGCATTACGCCTTTGCAGAAACTGCGTTACCATGATTTGTTACAACAGCTCTTACATTTGCTATTATGCAGTTAGATTTTCTTGCTTCCCTGTTTTCTTTCAGTTTCTATGTATTTGTTCACTGGCTTTACTGCTGTACAATTTATTCCCTACAATTTCTCTTTTTAAAGAAAGGAAATGGAGATCCAAAAAAATGAGCAAATGAAGAGAAGTCTATTGTCCTGTGAAGCTTTACTTCCTGCAGCTCTAGCACCCTCTATTCTCCAGTCTGACACCTAAAGGTCACCAAGACCTCTGTCACCAAGAACAGTCCACATTTAACTGCAGCACAATGAGATCAGGCTGAGCCCAGCCCAAAGCCTCAGATCCTGCAGCTTCCTCCACTTCTCGGGGGCAGCAGGCAGGCAGTCCATAACATGGCAGCTCTGGCTTCATCTCTTCAGACAAGAATTCTTGAAGGCATCTCTCAGATTATCTGTAGGAGACTTCACCTCCAGCAGCATCCAATACTAGTTTAGTTATTCCTGGCAGCTGTATCTTGTAGCACATTTATCCTCTGAATCAGTTAGTGCCTATGTCTATTTTCATAGGCAGATTTTACCCTTCACTGGAAATGCAGAGGCTAAGTAAGAAGACAGATGAGAAACACCCGTTCAATAACGCAGTGTTTATCTTCACACTAAAATTTGCACAGCTACAGTCCACCTACCATTACCCTGAGCTGGCTAGTAAAGGAGTGCACACAAACCAAAAAGTCATCTGTTTACCTTGTAATCTTCTACTGTATATTTCCACGATCCTGAAGGAGACAGGAAAAAAAGACAACGTTAGAGTTATTCCCATCTGTCTGATCTTCACAATTACCCTGACACTATAAACAAGACCACTGTACAGACCCTGGCTGGCATCGCTCGAGGACTTCCCTCAGCACATCACGTTTAGTGACAGGTTCCCCTTACTTGCCACCCCAGAGACTATTTCAGGGGCAAACCTGTCACTTCTCCTTAGAGTTTCTTTTATTGGCATTTCCTTTTAAATTACTTATACCACCGTCCTCCTGCCTCACACAGTTGCAAGGGAATTCAGGCCCAAAAACTCCCTAAAAGCTAATCCTTGAACTGAGGTCAGGCTTCCTCCTTTCACTTCAGTCTGAACCAAAAGCTGTTTTAAGGACAATTCAGATACTGAGATTCCCAGAAGGCTACTGAAGTGAAGCAAGAGATGGTTTGGATTCTTGCGTTTAACCGCAAATTTAACTAAGAGACATAATTGGTTTTATTTAAAACAGATACTCTCCACCCATACATCACACTATCCTCTACATTTCAATGCAGAGAGCTCCTTAATTGCCCCTCGAACCTGACTTCAAATTTAAGCCATTTGTGGGGCAACACAAGTGACACTACCATCATTTATCGCCGCAGTACTCTAATCCACACATTCAAGAAAAGCCTTAGAACTGTTCTGTAAGTCGATGGGTTATTCATGCCAACCTCAAATGCTTAATTAGACATCAAGTGGCCATACAAAGATGATGCTATAGAAAGCTTCAATACCCATCTGGTCAGACTAGACAAAAACCAGACACTGGCTGACAGCCTGAGGCATTAGTTACAAGAAGCATTTCTGACAATGAGACTTGCCTGCTGTTTTGGAGAGAGAATTATAGGCAGAAACTCCCCTTCAGAAATGAAATGGTTGTTACAGCTTTTCTAAACAAAGCATATAACATAATATTTAGATTAAACGTATAGATAGGAAACAAGCCGATGCTCAGATATTTTTACACCGGTGTTTCACAGAAGTAGTCCTATAAGCATATTAATGTAAAAAACAGTTATTTGCATTAGCATTTTCAAGCCTGAGCTTAAAATCCAAAGAAATATGTTTGTTTACTGAATACAGGTCATCCACAACTACAGAAACTCACCACATTAGACTAATCCTATTACGAAAGATTACGCCTACAGTACCAACAGCCTCACAAATCTTTGTTTGAACACTGGTTGCATTATATAGGGCACGAAGGGGAAGCACTGTTTGGCCCACCAATCTCTTCACAGTAAGAACTCAAAGGCAAGTGAGGACTGAGAACATTTTGTTATACAAGAACCTAATCTCTTCATCATTGCAGTATATGGGAGTTTAACTTGAAAAAGAGGCAAGATTGAACCTTCCAGGCACAGCACAGGAAGCCGCGCACATATTCATGCATGTTTCTATACTAGAATAAAGAGTAGGAAAATTGTACACTTCTAGCACCATGTTGCCACTTGCATTAAAAATCACCAAAGACAGGTTTGAGCTCCTTTGTACATCTGCAGTTCCGAGGTAACTGGAGACCAGAGCAAGCACAAATCAACTGATGCGTATTTCAAATGTGATCTTTAAACCTGCATTCAAGCCCGGCAGAAATGAAACCAAGTGCTAAAGACAGTCTCTTCAGGAAGGTTGTTTGCCTTCAGAAATCGAACTCAAAAAAAAAAAAACCAAAAAAACCACACCGCTTGAAAAGATCCAGCCACGAGTGCCAGCCAACACACAACATAAGCTGTGAACTCTTGCACACACATCCCCAAGTATAAAGTCTTTCTCCCAGCAACTGCAGCGCTGACAGCTCAGAACCTCACCCCACAACTTCAGCAGTTCGGTACAGCCACAGAAAACACGTAAGAAAAAAATGTAAATGTTGAGCTGCCTGTTTCAGCCTTTTATTCAGAGAAAAGTCCACTCCTGTAAGCACAGCTAGAAGACATGTAGATGGCCCTCCTGTACTATGAGGTTACGTTAACAAAAACGTGATTTCCAAGGGCCCTTCCACTTCCAAACCAAACTCACTGTTGTGCCAGCAGAGCACAGAACAGAGCTGACTGACTTTAAAGCATTTTAGTGTCATATCCCACACATTTCTTACTCGCTAAGAAAACCCAGCAGGCATGCAGATTTACAAAGCTAATTCTCATTAGTATTATTGGAACTACAGCAATATTAACAGACATATCAGGGAAAGTATAAGCAAAACCTACGTGGTCTTTCTGAACTACAGCCAATTTTTCAGATTCATTTCTCAAGAGACCCTTCCACTCTGGCCCCAAATAATCTGATTATTGACAGGATCTACCATCCTCTTCCTCATCAGAACTAGAAAGTGTCACTGTATAACAAGATTCAGTGCAACAACTGATCCAAGGGCACTCACTAAGGAAAAAGCTATTTTACATTAACAAATGGATTTCTCAAGTGTATCATAATTGCTTTGTTTCTTAGCTGAACCTGATCTATAAAAATCTACCCCACGGCACTCTCAGCAGGTCCCAGGTGAAAGAAAGAAATGCCAAATTTATCTGAAGAGTCAGCTAACAGATGAAAGCTTTAGATTCAGTTAGAACGTGTTTCATGTACAGTTTCAAAGTTTGGGATTTTTGTTCTTATCAGTCAATATACACACAAGTAGTAAATAGCTAGAGATTCCCACTGGGTTTTGTGGCCTGTCTTAGAACACGACCAAATTCTCAGTTGTTCTTGCTTGTGTGCTCCCTGCAGACACCAATGCTTTGGATGAACATACAAAAGCCTTACGGCTCTACTGCAGTCGACTGATGTGAATTCACAGAGAGCTCTAAGACTTATCTGTCCTCTCCACAAAAAAACATAATGCTGAGGATTGGGCTAAATCCAAATCCAGGACACAAAGTGAGCTGAGCTTTAGAGGGGCACCAGATTAGAAAGATTAGCAGAGTTAGCACAGCCTGGAATCCTTTTTAGAAATTAGCATCACTTTCATTACATTAACACTTACCTAGCAAGCTTGCTGAGGCCGAGTACTTGTTTGTTAGGAAGGTAGCCAATATGTACCTAGACAGAGGAGAACAAACCATTAACAGAATCAAAACCACGATTCCAAATGCATATGAAACTCATGCATAGAGAATGAAGATGTGCATTTGCCCCAGAACTAACTCTGGAACAGTCCAGAAGTCTTAGCATGTGGGAGGAACAAGCCACCATGCAAGCCTGGAAAATTGTGGAGCTAACAGACTGTAAATGCCTGGTGAGGTCAGTGTCCCGGTGAAGAATAGGTAAGTTTTCTGAGGGGGAGAAAAATCACAGCTCTTCAAGAGTCAAGGCTTATGTTCCAAGTCTCAGGAATGCTACAGAGTACTACTACATTTGGGTACAAAAAGCAGTCTGTTACTCAGCACAGCACTTTTTGCCTAAAACAAACATGCTTTTCTTTCAAGACCTAAAATGGATTTAGGGAGCGGGAGGGAGAGGGAGCGTACTTGACTTCCAGTGAAAGTTGTGATGGCAAGAAGTACTTAGCCACCAAAATCAGGCTGCGCTTACTGATTTAATTTTTTTTCCTGCTTTGGTAGTATCATAGATCAATGTGCAATTAAGTTAACTTCTATCCTGCTCGAATATGGATTTGCTAAACATTCATACTGAACATGTAGTTGCACTAAGTTGGAATAAGATCTTTAGCAGAAAAATGCTGAGATACAAAGGTAGGGGGAAAGGCATTTACCTTCTTGTTTGTAGAAATCAACACAGGCTACTGAATTTAAGTGGGTTTACAGCTATAACAGGTTATAAACCAGCATTTGTGTCACTGTACCAGAGACTTGAAAAATTAGCCAAGATACAGTAGGGGAGTCAGTGTAGGATTCTGTCTTAGTGCTTTGCCTAGAGGCCCCATCTCAGAATCCTGTATTGCTCTACCTGCAGTTAGAGGTACCACAGTGCACCTAGTTACCTGGCTAACTTGCTCATTCCTATCACTTCTGTTGGGTAATCAACCCACTGACACCTGAAAAGACATGAAACATTTCAGACAAAGAGAGAGACATAACTCAGAAATAAGCATTGAATCCTGTTGCCCATGGAGTATTTTTGTAAATTTCTTAATTTCATTTAAAATGGAACTGCAAATACAAGACCTACTGGTCAATATTTGCAGCCTGTTTGATGTACCCAACAGGAGAATGGTTAGTCTGAGAATATTTAGAGGCATACCAAGTCATTTAGCAGACCATTATACGAGCAGGACGGATTTGATGTTTGCGAGGAGATTTCTCCAAACCACAGAGGCTAAACAGCTAGATGTAAAAAGAATGCATATATTGCCACAGGAGTAATGCAGAGAAAATACACAGTATGTGTAACCAAGAATAACATGCAAAGTAGGAAGCTTGCACAGAAAAAGAAGTTACCTTGTTTTCCAGTAAAAAAATACTAACAGTAAGAAAGAAAGCAGATGAAATTGAGTTGACTCAACTAAATAAAGAGCTGGTTTCTGTTTGGGTATTTTATTTTTGGGACACAGTTTACTTGGCACATATGCAGCACTGATCAGATTTTATAGACAACAAAATCACTTGCTACTCTCTGGCCTGCAAATACTTTACGGTAGAACAGATGGATCAGAATAAGCTCCATCCTTCTGTGCTGATATGGGAGTGAAGAGGCTGAGATCTGCAGAAGGGACTATCCACTCTGAACTCTTCAGTTAACCAACTCTCAAGTTAACAACTCAAGTGGTTAACTTGATAGGCTTTGGGTTTTTTTGGTTTTTTTTTTTTTTTTTTTTAAAGTTGTTGGCATCACAAGTCCAACATCCTCTAACACACCAGCCCCTTTCATGAGAGCCCCAGCAGCCTCCTGCTAGGCAATTTTGACCACCCCCTCCCTGAGTGGGTTTGCTTAAGACAGGGCTGCTAATCAGAAGTTTGTTCCACTCACGAGAGGTTCCCAAGGTGAATGTGCACTAGATAGCTCTGAGCCAGAAGCTAAATCCATGACAGAGTCAGCGTGCAGGGTGAGCTGGTTTAATATCAAGATGTCTGCCCTTAAGGCTTGCTGCTGCTTCATGAAGGAGAGCTTTGATATGAAATGTCAGAAACCATTAGATTTCTTCGACTAGGAAAGGTTGAGCATTATATTTCAGTAGCTTTAATCCAAATAAAAGTCCCATTAAGGAGGTCTTCCTTATTTGTATTCTGAAGATTAACTTCTAGAATCATAGCCCTAAGCAGTAAATACTTAGAGCTTTAAAAGCTGCGTAGTTACAACTATGAAGTCTTTTACATGTACTTTAAGTCTTTTATCATGTATTTCCCCCATTTGCTTCATGAGGAAGAGTTACCTTTCCAACAAATGGAACGAGGTGATGCTCACACAATGAGAACATGTCTATGTCCTTCACAATTACCATCTCATCATGATCTTCATCAAAGATGGCGTCATTCAGAACATCTGAAATTAAACATTTGCATTAAAAAAAAAAAAAAAATAAAGGCACAAGCATGGAAGATTCTTCCAGCCAGTATCTGAGAAGCTTGTAGTAAGAGCACGGCCCTCTTAGAACTACAGATTTTAGGGTAAAGATATGGGAGGCAGGTAAGGAGTAACATCACAAGTACGCTTTGGTTTGCATACGGTCACACAATTGCCACAGTGATATGTCAGCTTACACATATAGCGTTGTATTTAAATAATAGTTTGAGCCCAGGTTAGAACAAATCTATTCTTTACAGAATTACTAACTTCTTAAAACCAATTAAGACTACAGCTGATCAAGCCAGTACTGAAATGAGCAAGTCTCAAAGTGGGCTTCCATTAGTGCTTCCACATACCACAGGCAAAGTTGAGCCTGAGGTTTGAGAAAAGCTAAGCCATCACAGCAGTCTCTTCAAACACTTCAACACCAGCATCACTATCTTCAACGAAGCTTTGCACACAAATAAGATACTCTCTTATTTCATCCTAAAGCACACCAGCCAGCAGCTGTTTAGGCATA
Organism: Athene cunicularia; assembly: GCF_003259725.1. Classification (NCBI taxonomy): domain Eukaryota; kingdom Metazoa; phylum Chordata; class Aves; order Strigiformes; family Strigidae; genus Athene; species Athene cunicularia. Next base: position 4,399,254 of record NW_020799101.1, read on the forward strand.
CACAAAAGTCCAAGAGACAGACCTGTATCCACAGATGGGGGAGAGATATGCTGCCCTGAACCAAAAGCAGACATACATACACATACTCAGGCCTAATTCTGCACCTCAGAGTTAACAGAGAATCAAGGTGGAGAAACTCACAATGATAGAAGGAAGAAGAGACAGCTCAGTAACAAAAAGAACATACAATGTGACACTTTGCTAGTCTCAGAGCTCAGAAGAACAGACCCTCAGTTGATTTTCCAGGTTTAGCAGTCCCCTCACAAGTCCCCAGGCAATCCTGACAGAGGTTCCAGCAGATCACTAGAGTCTCCACAAAGACTGCAGCTAGCTGGACCTCGCTTGCAGAGGTTAAAAGTAGAAGTTTCAAGTTAAGAGAACAAGCCTTCTGAAGGACAAGAGAGAAAAGTTGTATAGAAGAGAGATTAAACCAAGAAAATAGCAAGAGAGAACTAGATGTACAGAAGAGCTGATAATCAGAACAAGGAACTCTGCAAACACGTTAGCTGGAAGACACACTGACTACTTGGAGTTACTTCCAGGAAGCACAGTCACATACCCCATGGCCAGAAGTGGAACTAGGGTGCTCAGGGACTGCCCCTGCTTCATCCACGCCGGAGCTTGGCACCTGCAGTGGCAATTACACAAATCTAATAGTTGTGTCTGCTCTACTTGCGTTTATGCCTTCCCCTGACATGCACGTACACCTAATGGCCACCATCTGTTGTCGATAACGTATCATCATCATGGAGCATTTTAATTTCCTGCTTGCTATCAGCACTACACAGGTAACCCTGGAAACTGTGCGCAAGATGTTCTGCCTGCGACGCATGTTCTCTCCTGAGAATGGCTGGCAACCTGCAAGACAGCGAGGCTGAAGCCCAGAAGGCTTTTGATCAGGTCAGAGTGCAGGAGTAGAGGGCACAAAAGAGGCCAGGAAACAACTCTGTAAAGGCACACGATTTTGTTCTTCAAATTTCAGAGTCTAGTTTACACCAGACACTGCTGGAGAGGAGTTTGCTTACATGGGGAGCATCATGCAGTTCTATAACCATGAATTCAGCCAGAATCCAAAACAGAGAAGGCTCAGAGGAAGGGAAGGGGAGACAGAGCAGCTGTCTGGGTTCTTCAGTCCCTCCCGCAGCACCCCACAGATGTGCCATTTCTGCAGCAGAAAGGCAAACAGTGGTTTCACAAAACCTGTTACTATGCTCAGCATTATTAAAACAAAATCCAAACAGATCCACGAAGCATCTCCAGAGTGACTGCTGCTTTTATTAGACCACCAGCTTGGCTCATACCAGCCTTGCCAGGAGTGTATCAGAGCCCGATGTTAGATATGGATTTACGTCAGCACACTTGCAAAGCAGACTGTTCAGAACAATCAAAAATGGCCACATTCTCATTAAGAGTCACAGTAATGTGTGACAGAGGCTAAGGCCACAGCTACAAGAGAAGGTACTTCCACTGTGAAGTCTCATATATATGCACTTATTGATGTATAAAATATATGTTAATAGATTCTTATAAACTTCATATAAGGAATATCACTATCACTGGAATGCCGAAGAGCTGTGTTGCATCATGGAGAGCTGTTAGCCCTCTTTTAAGGCTGGGAGAAAAAGAACGCTAAGTGACCACTGCAAGTACCACATGGGCAACTTCAGGGGGAAAAAAAAAAATCCATCCTTCTCACAGCTAAAGTCATCAAACAGAAACACAAAGGTCATCCATCTTTCTTGTGTATCCCCTCTTCAGCTACAGCCCAGTCACAGCAGTTTGGGCCATGACCCCTCACTCACAGGCAAAGGATTTTTAGGTGCATAAGCAAATGGATCCGTGCATCAAGAACACAACAATGGTGCTGTGGGATGCTTCACGTTTCACATTTATACAGGTCTTGCCAATTTTGCACCGTAGATTTACTTAATATTAGCAGCAAGCTGCAGCCAGATCACGGAACAGCTGCACAACCTCTGCTGTTCTGCCTGAAGTAAGGTGAGCCGATTTCAAGTCAGCACCAGTTACTCCTCAAGAAGAGGGGGCCAGAGTCCATAAAGTAAGAAACCAGCTTAGCCTTAGCCCCTCCAGTACGCCCTTCACAACTGCCAGGTGACACAGGGAGACAAAGGTAAAACAAAACATGAGAGTGAAGGCCACTACCTGAGTAAATGGCCACGGTGTTGAGAGCCCCAGTCACCCCTACCCTGATCCAGTCCCTTCTGCTTACACTTAACAAGCCTGCTCACCTGAAAATAAACGTAGCTTGAAGCCTGTCTATCCCTAGACCTCCCTCTTTGAAATCCAAAGCTTGTGTTGACAAAAGAGTTAGGTAAGAGTAGCTGCGACAAGATGCTGTGCTATGTCCCACCACAGCACTTGTTTTCAGTAATTACACAGGAGAGACTTGTTTGGCAGAGACTCAAACGCTTTGTGTGGGGAGGCAGTACCATTTTATCTAACTTTCCCTGCCTTTTATTATTTTTTGTTAGTCATTCAATTTGCAACAGCATCAAACAGGGCCCTGGCAAGCTCACCCTGCATCCTACAGCACAAATTCTGGAGAACTTAATGGAGCTGAAAGAACAGAAGAGGAAACGGGGCCCCAGATTAACCAGGCCAGAAGCAAAGCTGGGGATAAATTTGTGCCTCTTTTTCCATACTTTCATTCTACCTACTAGGCCATGATGCCTCTTTCACAAGCTTGATTTCAGTTTCCTCTTTTGGAAGCCCCAACATATCTATTCTTGCCAGTCAGGGCAAGATCTAAACATCATGTAGTCCCTCTGCAGGTCTCGGTTCACCCAGAGCAACGTGGCTGTTACACTGGCTGCATCTCAGCTCTGAAATACCCACCTGCCCTTCTAATGCAACTTCTTCCATCCCTTCTTCCTGTAGCACCAGGATCTTCAAAGCAGAAGTGTGGAAGTCCACAGGACTTATAGAGGGAAGAGGGCTGGAAGTAAATACTAGCTTGGTTTCCTGACAAAGCAAGGCAGCTGCAGCTCAGATGGGCTCCTCCTCACCAGGCTACTTCTCCTTAATACAGAAAAGAAATTCTTCCTCTCAAATGAAGCAACACTTTTACTCCCTCCAAGTACCACGTACGTAATCATCCCCATCAGTAGGGTAGAACAAGATAGTGTCTCCTCTGCTATCAAGAAGATGGGCATGTTCATACATGGTCCCTTGGCCTCTCCGAGTCATACCTCCCCTCACTCTGCTTTTATTAGTCACAGCTGTGCTCAAGTGCTGCCACCAAGCCCTGGCAATAAGCTGAAGGAGACTGCAAATAACACCATTTTCATTCCACACCACCCCAGAAAAGCTAAGGGAATTTACTAGGTTAAGTCCTTAAGCCTAGACACATCATGTTAATAAAAAGCTAAGATTCAAATTAGAATATATGGCTGGAAGGGAACAAGAACAAACATTTTATGTACAGTCAGGGCGCTGTCTAGATTTCAGCTGATTTTGCCTTCAGCCCAGTGTTCAAGTCCTGGTATAGAAACTTCAGTGAGCTCTCAGAACTGAACACTCATCTCTGCTGCAAGTTAACACCTGAAACAGAGCAGAATTAATTTTTTCCCCTTTATCTTCAAAAAGAGTTGATAAAAGCAAAAATTAGAATTGGATGAAGACAGAATGGGAAAGACCTTTTAGGATTTTGCGTCAGAGCTAAGCAAAAAGACCTGTTGCTATAGAAACTATTTGCATGGCTTTAATGTGACATGGGAAAGCAAAAGCACCTCTGGCAACCGGAGAAGCTAGAGCCCATCCTGCAACTGGCTAAGTCAGTGAAGGGAATGAAAGATAGCAGCCCTCTGCAGAGCAGCACTGCATCAGCTTCACAGCACTTCAGATGTCCTATTTTTACTACGCCTGGGAGACAGAAGACTGAAGTGATGTAGTTTGTTCTCACTAGGAGTTAAAGTACCTCCTCATGGTGTTAAGTTGCCTCACTGCTCCACTTCAGAGAGGAGTCAGACTGAGGATTGTTCAGCATCCACAGGATGAAGCAGATTCCCCGAGATTGTTCCCTGAGCTCATTCATCCTGGCAGAGACATAAGGCACAAGGTTCTCCTGACATCCGTTACACAGCTTCACACTGTCCTCACTGCCAGCCCCTGTGCTTCCATCCTGACCCATAAGTCCTGTAAGTCACATCCAGGACCATCGTAGGAATGGGTTGAGGCCAAGGGAGGCAGACGTCCTGCAAGGGGAACAGGTAAGTCACACCTCACCAATGCCCATTAGTTTGAACAAACTAAAGTACAGGCTGAGGTCTGATACCTTCTACTCTCCCAGGAACAGACCAGCTTATGCCTAAACCAGTGGCAGGGGGTCTTGCATGACCTAGGAACAGGTCATGGTTTGGAGGACACTCCAGAAGAGCAGTGCCATCAGCCAGAGACCAAATGCCAAGCATTCATTAAGGGAGAATCAGCTGGGGGGTGTTGGCAGATACCTTAGTCTGTCTTTCTCCAGAAATTCCTCTCTCTATGAAGACAAATAACTGCCAGAGCAGGAAACACAAGCTAACAGCTGAATGTGTGGTAGGGAAACCATGCTACAGGGTCAGAATTAAATCTGAAAGGAAATTGTTGTAAACACCTTTCAGTTGCTGCTGGGCTAAGCAGTAAGATGTAGAGTCAAAACTGAAATCTTTTATTTATTCATGAGATGACACTACAGGTAACTGTAGTTAGAGAAAATATTCCAGACAAGAAACAAGAAAATTATTGCAGCCTTTCTGTATTAAAAAGGTACCAGGAATTTGTTATGCATACAGAGAAGAGGATCAGGCTACAAAAACATTCATATAAGGAGAGTTTGTACTGCTGCAGAAAGTTAATGACTTCAGATTGCTAAGAAAGAGGGAGGTGGGTCTGGGTATGCCATTTGCTTCAAGCAGGCTTGAAGAGCTCTAGAAAGAGACAAAGCTCAAGATGCCACATTACTATTTAAATAGGCAGAAAAGCTGCAGAGAATATTAAAAGGGCACTATGTGGCTTCCTTGCTATAACATACCTTCCTAACAGGAACCAAAAGAAACCTCAGATGCAAAAGAATTTACAAGTTTGTGACTAATATTTCAGATTTCATCACTGCCACACCAAAGGAATAGAAGCAGACATTCAACTCCAGACAGGTATGTTTGCTTCAGAAGCCAAGCTTAATTCCTCCATTAGCAGAAGAGAGGTGGACCAGATGTGTAATTTAAGGCACACTTCATAGAAGCAAAGATGGAGTAATTCTGGCCATTATTTGTACAGATTTGTTTATTTCCTGTAAGATGCTTTCCATGTTGCAGTGAGAGACTGAAGTCTATTCGTAAGAGATCAGTTATTGCAGACACTCAGACGAAGCTAAGATAAGATTCTAGAAGTTGTCTTCTGCCAGGAGATTTATTAATGTGAGAGAAAGCAGGGTTATGGAGATGCTCATTAAAACGTATCAGGATTTCAATAACCATTTCAATGTCTCATGTCATAAGAAGGTGCTGAGAGTCCCCTCATCCACACTTCTTTCTGAAATTGAAACAAAGGAAAAATCAGAGAAGACAAAACAAAACTTTGGAAAAACAACATGAGGGGATCAGAAGCCTTTAATAGTCAAGATCCAAGAAGTCAAGACATTTAATAAAATCCCAACAAAACCCCAAACAAGCTTAGTGTTACCTGAGCATTAATGAGCAGGGAGATCATCCTGCCAAGTCCTACAGTCCTAGTCCCCAAAGTTTCACTGCACTGAGTACCTGCTTCAGCACTGGGGGCTTCACTCATGTGGGGGTAGAGGTTGAGGAAAGAAACCCCCAAGGACCTTACTCTCTATCTCCCACTCTCTGGTTCATGAGAAACAAGCCACGGCCATACCACAATAATGCTGATGATTTAGGTGTTAATAGGTTAGACTGTTGCATCTATGAGAAGCAAGAGAAGGAGCAGTACCTTGTTTCCAGGAAAGGATGAAGTAACTCAGCAGCTCTTAGCAAAGGGCACTGCTGCTGATCAAACAGCCTTGTTTGTTTAAGGCACTGCCTGTCTATTTTTATGTGGCAATGCTTAGCACCTCTCATCCCTAGCAAACTGAGTAGGCTTGGAAAAATTTACGAGCTCACACCATTGTTGTCATCTGTCAAAATACCAAATCTAAACAGACAAGAAGATGAAGAAAATAGTATTAAGTTTGCATTTTTTTCACCTTTCACCATAGGAAAAGCACATAACTAATGAGAGAAGAAAAGCAACATACACATAGTTCAGCAGGTGCTAATCTACTGTACGAGACCTAACTATTTAGTTATTTGCTTTAAAAGAAAAGCTGCACAGCAGAGTCACTTTGCTTTCAGGCAAATAAAGCATACAGGCAGCATTTCAAACCACAGAGGTTCAGGAAGCAAAGTTATCCTCTCCTGGTATTTCTGATTTTCATTTCCCTATTAAACATGCTGAAAGGACAGCTGAACCTGCCAACATGCTTGAAAACTAACATACCTACCAGAAAAGTCTTCCAGCCTTTATTCATGTAACAACTATCACCACGACCAGCAAATACACTGGCTAATGAACGTGTTGTTTTGCTTAGAATGTTTATGGATGATGAAAACAAGTTAACTTCCTACTGCGGACGCAGGCAGCTTGTTCAGCCCTGTGCCTGATGTTTCCTACAGGATTACACAATCAGAACCAACTCCTTTATGATTTACCTTTCCAAGCTAGCATCATTGACACTGTAACACTGTTTCTGTAACTTACCAGTTAGCTCTGCTTAGCAAGATCCATTCTGAAGTCTTCGGCTTCAGTTACAAGTTAGTACTGCCTGCAACCTTGTTACTTTATTTACTCACTCATTACTGCATTTGCACACACTTATGCTTTGTAGTATTTATACGTACTCACAGACAGCACTTCTGAGCGTGACATTAAGCCTTTAGTAAAAGGAGGGACGGATCTCTTAAGGTTCAGTCTTTGTGTGGCAGGCAATTGCCTAAACCAACTATAAGACAGATAAAGGTAACGGGCTATCAACAGTCCTGCTCACCTTTATTAACCAAGAGGACTGGTTACTACTTTGTAATATAATTTACTCCCAGAAGTATGAAGCAGATAGATCTGACCCTGGAAAAGAAAACATGTTCTTGGTTGTTCACACAGAAGCACTGCATGAAACTGAAAAGCAAAACTTTTGGTATCTTGTCTGCTCTGCCACCCTTACCAAGACACTAAGAGGTTTCTGTTGTAATGGCTGTTGGTCTACACAGATGCCCAAATGTGAACTCGTAGCATTTCTTAATCTGGTCCCCAAGTGGATTTTATTTGCAGTCACATTCTTGCTACTCCAGTGGAAGTCCGATGACTATAGTACTAGGAAAGTGAGATCAATACATCTGAATACATTTTGTCAAAGAAAGAAGTTGAGGCCTTTAGTAAAGTCAGGATTAATAAGAGAAAAAACATAATCTAGAAAGAACAGAAAGAGCCAGATTTATATATTGAGCAAGTAAACTCTACTAATGGCTCTGAAGTACAATACTGAGCAGCTGCAGAACACAGATAGCAAAGATGAATAAGGGGTAAAGCAGGAACACTGTTACTCTGCACTATCGAAAACAAGCCAGGAAATACACACACAGGGGAAGCTGGTAAGCAGAATCAGCTTCTCTGCTACTCACATAAATCTGAATGGAGAGAAGGGACAGAATTCAGATGTAATCTTCCCTACAACACCACAAAGTTAAACTATAGAAGTTCAAAAATGCAAATATAATCAGGCATCATGGAAGCAAAGTGGCAACACCCAGGAAAGATCAAAGCTCCAGCACATTTAACCATGCCCCAAATGTATTATGTCCTCATACACACAGTAAACAAAAAGATCAAGAAAAGAGTTTGTTCTTAAGGGTGAAGTATCAAATCAAAGCTCAAAAAGAAAAACCATACCCATTCAGTGACTCTGTTAAAACCACACATCAGCTCAGCAGCTTCCAAAAGCTTTAGGGGTTCCTCAAACCAAACTCCCCACTCACACCACTTGGCCTTCTCCTCCAATGCCACCACAGATGCTGGAGGGCTGCAGGACACGTAAGGCCACCATCCCTCCCCAAACCCACAAGCTTCCAGCAACCTGGCTGAACTCAGAAGTGTTCAGTGACAAGTAAGAACAAGGCACCCTCACATCCCTAACCTCTGAGAACAGCGGGCAGCACTCAAGTAGCTTAGTTTTGTGACCCACCACATAACCCCCATGTGCTCACCTACAGCAAGCGAGGCTCCGGTCAAGCACGTTGAACACCGAAGACCTCCAGCACTGTACCTGCAACTTTACACCCTCAAGCCTTCACTATACCTCAGAATTTGAGAATCTATTGCATCGTCTTTACATCCCCATATGGAAAGTTAAAATGCCATCAGAAATTAACTGCTTTTCTCCTAAGGCAGATACTCAAGCTGACAAACTCAGAGGGCTGATTTTAAAGGCTGTAGCTGTACTAACAGTCACTACCTTGGGTTGTCACTCTTTTCTGGCTGTACAGACTGGCAACTTCTCTGCATACTGGCAAGGGTTGCGAGTCAGCTGGAGCCAGATAAAGACAGGTGCCTGTAGCAACACATCTTGCTTCTAGCCCTGTGTTTGCACAACCACCAGAGCTTTTACTTGAGCAACCTTTGAGGAAAAGATGGTACTTCCAGCTATTATAAATGTCTCTTATCTTCAGCCCGTTGGGGGGTAAACTTGCACACTCCTTAACACACATCCCACAAATCACTGCTTTAAGCTCTGCCTATCCAGACAGTTCCACATAAGGAGCTGAATAAGCTGCAAAAGAAACCCTAGAAAACAAGAAGACGGAGCTGCTTTTTGTCAGGGTTCAGGTTTTTGAGGGTATTTTTGTTTTACAAGCCAGTTCCTGGTCTCATTCTCAGCCTGGCTAGGCAGACAGTTACATTAGTATAACCAAGTGAACAGCACACTGGGATGCTGCAGCAGAGACAAACAGCAGGAGCTGCAGTCCCACAGCTCAGCCTTGTTCCCAAAGACTTACTAGTGGTTGGCTCTGCATTTCAGGACGCGTTTAAACCCTCCCAAGGGGAATTTACTTCCATATCAACTCTCCCAGCCAACTCCTCATCCACTTGCCATTTTGCTAACTGCTGTGGAGTTGTCTTCCAGCTACAGCTCTTTCTTTTGTTTGGCTGGTAAGAGTGGGAAGACTGGAAGCTGGGCATTGTGCAAGAAGAGGTGAGTAGCCGGAAAGTAAAAGGATTCCTCACCTGACACGGGAAGGAATGTATCACAGCGTCATTTTATTTCCTAGGAAGGAAAGAAAAAAGCAGTCCAAAAGTACAGCACCTAGCAGTGACACTTTCTACTTCTGGAAATAATACAGCTCTCTCCCAGGTAGGGATATTCAGAGGAGGGAACTATCCAGAACTACTCTGCTTAAAGAAATGTATGTGAGAGATTAGGACAGACTATTCAGATTCCAGAGAATCCACATTAGAGCAGAAAAAAAGCTATTAAAACTTAAGGGAGTGTATGACACTGCACACAAAACTGGCAGCAAGATAAGAGAGGACCTGAGGTGGTCAGCAACCTCATCCAGGTTCAGTGCAGAAATTCATGCTCAGGAACTATCAGTTTAAAAAATCCTTCTGCTAGACACCGGCAGGACGACCAAGAAACTTCCTATGTTTTACAGCAGTAGAGACACACACAATCCCCAAATGAGGAAAGTTATTCACGGTAGACAAAGGATCATTCTGTGAGGCCCTGATAAAACCTCATCTCAAACACACTGTGCAGCAGGACTAAAGGAAGAGAGGAATAAGGATGGCCACTGCAGCCCAGAGCCTACTTCCAGATGTGAACCTGAAAACCTGGCTTGATCTGAAAGACAAAACAAATGCCAAGACAGAAATGCTGCTCCTGGGGGAAGAGGACACAACAGTGGCACATGAGTATAAGCTGGCTGTGAGTAAGTTAATGCTGGAAGTCACACGCAATCTGATTTCAGAAGACCCAGCAGCTGAGAAATGAAAATGAAAATAAATACAAAAGCCAGCCTTTGAGTCGAAGCACAGTGCACTTACAAGGACTCTGACGTACTGGCAGGAAGCTCCCTGATGCTCAGCACCCTGATACAGCTCTGGGGCAGGCTCAGCTCACCAGGGCTGTGCTCCAGAGAGCAGAACACGCTCAGCTCCTTCCTGATTCACATTCAAAGGTCCTTGCTGACAGTGTTTGCATCCCTTATGCACTAACTACCAGGAAACTGCCTTTTACTGTAAGAGGGACCAGAAGGGGGAATTCCTCAGCTGCCCAAGTGCTTTTTTACTGTTTATACTGAGTGGAGTCCTTAATGGAAAGGCTAAGGAGAGGAAAAAAGGATGTAAAGACTGAATTTTCAAGCAGGATTTACCCTACGCTGGAACCAAGAGACCACTTTGGAGTTACTGGTGAGGAGAACAAATCCCACCCAGTTCCTCTCTTTCTGCCCTCGGGGTGGGGGGGGGGCACAGTCAGTGAGCAGAAAAGACATTGACCTGGGGCAGGGATGCAAACCTGGAGTACCTCTCTACACCTGCACTGCTGGTGGGACTCAGAGGAGGCAAGGGATCTCCCTGACCTCCTTCTTTCTCCTTACCTCACTTCCCCAGGTAGCATTCCCACCTTTGAAAAACCCTCACCCGATAAAAGCGCCAGCAGAACGAGATCTTTTCTGAGAAAATTCAAACTCCCTATGTTTTTCAACAGTGGCAGATGTCCGCACCCCTTCAGGACACAGCGCAGCTCAGTTCGGGGTGGAGGAAGGTACGATCAATAAGCTCATGTAGCAGAGCTTGAAAAGTTTACCTCAGAAAACAGAAATCTTGCTCTGCTCACCAAAACCTGTAGCACAGAAGTTTATGACAGAATGTGAACTTGACCAGCATGGAGTTTAAAAGCATAAAGCAGGGGAAGGAGGGGACGGAACCCCAAGGTGCGGGTGTTTCTAGTGCATACTGCAAACTTTACCAGCATGGAGTTTAAAAGCGTAAGTCGGGGGAAGGAGGGGACGGAACCCCAAGGTGCGGGTGTTTCTAGTGCATACTGCTGATGACTTAGTGACAAGCGGCCCCAGAGGGACGGTACAGTGGCAGGGCAATGGCGAAGCCCATTTTAAGAGATAAAAGTCGGAAAGCTGGTAGCAAAGCAGCCGCCGGCCCGGAGCCCTCCCCGGGGTGACAGCCGCCCGCCCGCCCCGGGGAGGGAGGGGACGGGACCGCTCCCTACCCGAGATGGTCTCCTGGTAGCCCTTGGTGAAGAACTGCATGGCGGTGGCCGCCCTCCAGGGCGTCTTCAGCAGCCCCTGCCGCTCGGGGTCCTCGCCCAGCGAGCGCAGGATGGTGGTGTATGCGGCCGCCAGGCTGGGCAGGCTCAGCTCGTTGTCCTCCTCGCTGCGGGGCCTGTCTCT
>NW_020799101.1:4410762-4448557 GCF_003259725.1 Athene cunicularia
TGGGGGGGTGATGGCGGTGGGGAGGGTCCCGCTGGGGTGCGGGCCCGCGCCCCGCGCAGCAGGTCCCAGCGTCCTTCTCCATCTTAGACTGGCTCTGAGGAAGGATTTCTGTGCAGAAGGGGCTGTTGGGCGTTGGAATGGGCTGCCCAGGGCAGGGGGGGAGTCCCCGGGATCCCTGGAGGGGTTGAAGAGTCGGGCTGAGCCAGCGCTGAGGGATCTGGGGGAGTTGGGAACGGTCAGGGGGAGGGTCATGGTTGGACTGGAGGAGCTGCGAGGGCTTTTCCAACCCACCATGATTCTGGGATTTTCTCTTCAACCCTCCCAAACTTGGGGAGCTAGTCCTCTTCCCACCGGGGCGATGCTGGTGTATCCCACCCCGTAACTCCCCAGTGCCTCTGTCATGATGGTTTTGGGGTGCTCTGGCTGGGAGCAGGGCTCAGGGTGTGGGTTTACCTCCCTTGGTCGTTCCCCACCGCTTCATCACAGCTGGGTTTTGTCCCTTCAAACCTACAAGCTCTGAAGCCGCCTTCCTGCTGAACGGCTCAGGTACCCCCCTGTTTTGCATCTTCCCACCCGTTGATCTGGAAACATGCTGACAGAGACCAAATATTTTGGGGTTTCTGCAGGGATATGGCTGGGACATCACCACTGCCAGCAGTTTGAGCATCCTCCAAACACTTTGGAGGCAAATGTAGGAGATGGAGCACAGGTCATCTTTGCCAACAGCCCTTTCTGCCCCAGGCCCATGTAGGGTTCAAATGTTGGTGAACAAATAAATGCTGGGGTGGGTGGTTTGGAAGGGAGGTCCCCTCCAGCCAAAGCTGTTCTGGGATTTTATGAGACAGAAACTGAATTTTCAGATTCAGCTGAGCATAGGGTGTATGCTCCATCACCCCAGCCAGGAGCAGAGTAACTAATATTTTCTTGATTGCCATCAAATTAAATGTCCAAGATGCTAAGGGATGCAGCAAAGCCCTCTCTTTTCACACCCACTCTGTCCGTAAGGCATCAGGGCCAAATTCTCTCCCCTTGTGCCTAGGAAATGCTAAATTACTGGGGAGATAAGGAGGGGAAAGAGCTGTCAGAGGGATGGGGCGTGGAGCATGACTCACTGGCTTTCCTCACTCTCCTCCTGGCACAAGAGCTACATTTAACCAAGACAGGCAAAAAAAAAAAAAAAAAAGTCCCCGGCAGCAGTAACACAGTCCACATTTATCATCTGGTTTCCAATCACAGGTTTTACCAGAAGAGAGCCGGATGACTCAGGTGAAATCAAGGGGCTGGTGCTGGCCGGCGGTTTTACCACCCTGAGCTCCCATCGGGAACAGAAACCGCTGTACTGGAGGATTTGAAGCCCTGAATTCCATCCCCTCTCCTCCCCAGACACCCACCAAGGTGCAGCTGGGTACTTTGCATCATTTCAAAACCCTCTGAGGACGTTCAAATCCATTGTATAAACTAAATGTATAAACTAGAAACGTGTAAAAAACGCTCATGGGACTCAGCAGAATGACTATCACTTTCATTTGGATCCAGACCAAGCTGACACGGTTCAAGGGTTGGGTAGCATTTCTTAGGAGCTAAAAACCACTGAGACCTAATCATCCATATGAAAAGGGGGTTAGTAAAGGGCATCTAAGTATCTTGGCACTCCCTAGTCTTTGCTACTTTTATTGTCTTAGAAAAGAAGAAGATAAGCTCCCTCTGGAGTCACCTCGGACTTTATAAAGGTTTGAACTCAGCAGCTGTGGGAGTTGGCTGTAATTTTTCTCCTATTTATGGGGAGACAAGGGCAGTTGCCAGTTTATTTGCTAGTGTGAGCACTGTGTGGATGTGCAGAAAACCACTTTTTCTGGGTATTTTTGAGCAGAGGTTGCACACACGGTAGCCGATGCAGGCTAACAGTATTTACAAACGCAGAATTATTAGGGTTAGGTAATTTAAGTATTTGTCATGATGTGTTACAACACAGCCCCATTTCCAGCCATAGCAAAGTCCTCTCCCTCTTAAACACAAGCCTGCATTGGCTGGGTGAGCAGAAGCACTAATGTTTGGCCTTTTTTTTTTTAAGTAACTTACGATAATGTTTTGATTATTACACCCAATTTTCTCATGAAGCTTTCCCAAGAAATTTTTCTTTGCTATTTTCGATTATATCCAAGAAAAGCAAAACACAAGCTATAAAACAGGAGAGTGACAGACAGCACCATGCAACATTGTTTTTAAAATCTCTGAATTTCTTAGAAGGAATCTGCCCTGTTTTGCTTTCCTGTGCTTGCTCAGACCTTTGCGCTGCTCAAAAATCGAGGAGGGATTCTTAAAAAGCAACAAAATAGGGAATGCAAAAAGCCCTGAGGCTGAATCTTGAATTATTTGCAAATCTACAGTAAGGTCTAGAGCAAGTGAAAGCCCAGCACATCTGCTGGATGGTACCCAGGGTGTCCCCACGAGAGCCAGGGGATGCTGCTGGGTGCCAAGGTGGGGACATATGGGTGTGTGGTCCATGGCAAAGCCCAGAGGCCTCTCTAGTCTGGAAAATACAAAATAGGAACAGGATGGAGCAGGTTAGTATTCAGGCTCCAGCTCCTTGACCTGGCAGGGAATGGCTGGGGCATCATTTCCTGCGTGCCCAAGATGCTCCTCAGGGCTTGAAGAGCAGCATCTCAGAAGAAACCTCTCTGTGCCAAGCTGGCTAAGACTGAAGAGACCCTGCGCAGTCTTCACTGGGTCAGACGAAGCCATCTAAAAGGCATTTCAAGGGCAATTTCTGTGCTGACAGCTGCTAAAAGGCTGAGATAAACCACGCACAAAAGACGCTTCTTTTTCCTCCACCGACTATAAAGTGAGAGCGTTTGGGACTGGGCTCAGAGCTTAAAGTTAGAGATGTTGAATTCCACCTTCTCAAACCATCTGTGTCAACCCAGCATATCATTAACAGCTCAAACAGGAAAAGAGCAATGCAGATTGATCCTGCTATTACCATCAAGCTAGAACGTGACCCAAACGTGATCCTCAAGTAATAGCTGTGGCCACAGCGGTGATGGATGGCAATGTCACAGCCTACCACCATCCTTCCCCTGCCCTGGAAGCACAGCTTGGGATTTATCAGCCCCTGGAATCACAGTGTGTCAGTTTAAAGAGTGAATCAAGAGCGAATTAATTCTATTACCTAAAAGAACAAGCAGAATTGATTACAGGCTCCTAAAATACTAATCTCTTACAGGGGGTATGTGTTGCTCGGTAAGGACAGAGGGTCCCCAAGGTCTGAGGGACCTTCTGCAGATGCGATCTGCATTTTAACTTCCCTGGTGAGGTCTCAAATTCTAGAGCTGAAACTGGAAGTGAAGGCAGCAGTTTTGCCCTGCCCTGGCTTTCCTTTCACACCTAAACAAGATCCCACACCAACAGACCCCTCCACAGCCTTTACTCCCCAAATTTGGAAAACTTCAGAGGTACGGCCTGAGCAAGTTGTAGCGAGTAAATTCATATTTATACTTTTGAGAAGGTGAAAACAGCTGTATAACACACATCTCCAGACACCCATGGACCTGGACTCCATTTCTGCGGGGAGCTACCTGTCACCGGCCAGAGCCATCTCTGGGTCCCTCCAGCCCATTTCTAACCCAAGGGCCTCTTTTGCTTCACGTGTCGGGCAGAGGGGAAGAGCAGCTGTGTCCCCGCATCACTCTGCTCGGTTGCTTCTCACCATTATTACCCCGAGATCGATAACACAATCTGTAGACTGGACTGTTCCCTGGCAACACGCGGCTTGAAACTATTCCTGCAAATTTTCTCTGCCACTCTTGTCCAATTGAGTCCAGCATCAAGTGGCTCTTTTGGCAGCCCGGGTAGATATTTGTGTTTTGCCTGCCTTTAGGTAAATCAATTACTATTTAATTTATATGTCAGCATTCAGCTGAACACATTTAGTGAATCAACTGGGAGGGAAGCAGCCAGGTCTGCTCTTCTCCATCAAAGAGCTCTACCGCAGGAGATGCCTGACCTTCTCACAGGCAGTTCTCTCTGCTGTTGTCTTCTCCTTGGACTAACCGGCCAGGACCCCCAAGCCAAGTCATTCCATGACCAACACAGTTAGGCTTTTTGGAAAGAAGTTGAGAATTTTCATAGCCAGAGATGTTTGAGGGGAAAGCTTGTCCAAACACAGGCTCTCACTTGCTCAGCTCCACTCCAAGCATCCAAGCTTTTCTTGACTTTCCCACTCCAAAAAAATTCCTTATTGATATCAACTTTCTTTTACTGCCTACAAAGTAAGAAACTCTCCCAGCTGGAGTAACTAAGCTGCCCTGGCTGTGCACACCATCAGAAGATAGTGACAAACAGAGGCCACGGACAGAGTGCTACGTCCAAGGCGGCAACTTACCCTGGGTTTGTAAACCAAACCTTTGTTTGAGTCTGATGCCATTGTTCGCTTCTGTAGCAACAAAGGGAGAAGTTATAACAAAGAGTCATTAATTTTCTAATCAGGGAATGCAATTCCAAGCAAGCCACAGGAACTTTGCTTTAGGTGGATGCAAATCCTCAGGAAGGGTCACAGCAGAAGCCCTGGAGAACCCTAACCAACATCAGCAGAGCTAACCCAAGGTTTGCTGTGGAAACTGGAGACACAGGACATCCCCAGAAGCCAAGGGAAGACATCTTTCTTCTCTGACAAAGTTTCTTAATTAGAGCTGCACTGCCACAAAATATTTGCTATCACACTCTGGTACCAAACACTTGCGATAAAGTTGTTGGATCTTGGGCTGCAAATAGACCTTCTAATCTGACCCAATTACCTGCACTGAAAACAACAAAAAACGTTAAAACTCCTGCTATGAAAGGCAGCAATCAGCTTTACACCATTTACTTGAAAATAGCTACAGCTCTGTGCTGTGTACCACACCTACTCAGCCTCCTTGCCAGAGGCTGCTTGTCGCTGGGATTTAAAGCACAGCCAAAGAAAACTCTCCAAATCCAAAATAACACAAGCTGACACGGCTTCATGACAAGTGAAGGGCAGAGAGATTTCTTTGTCAGGATTTGGCATTACACACCGTTAAAGGAAAAAAAAAAAAAAAAAAAAAAAGTAGGGTTTGCAAAAATATGAGTCCAGTGATGTTGGAGCCCAGACCAAACACCATGGGAAGAGTGGAACAGTGTTTTTCTCCCACAGTGTACCTGCCATCCTCCTCCAATCTCAATCTCAACTCATGCCTGAGACAGCAACATGGTGCTCCGAAGACGAACAAGGCTTTTTGTGTTGGTTTTATCAGCTGGACGCTGTCACGGTGTTATTTTCTTTCACAGCAAAATTATATTATGGAGCGAGTAGCGGGAAAGCCAAAGAAAATATTGTTTAGGACGTGAATATTTTGTTTATTTGTAGTACAAATGTTCTTCCTCGGAATAAATGCCGAGCTTCCTGCAGGTCTGGCACTCCCTCTGAAATCCAACAAGTTAGCAACACTCCAGCACACCTAGCAGGTAATTTATAGATCTTTCTATGAGATACAGGGCTTGAAATGCTCTGTCAGCTGCAGAATGAGAGGTGGGTGTTTGCTACTTGGAATTATATCCCCCACAAAAAGCTGACAGACTCTACCCATCCTTTTGGGACTATTTTTGTTGGGTTTTAGTACCTGCATTTTTCCAGCAAGGAGCAGTTCTGGGTTAAATGTGGAGCAAAAGCAGCAACAGAGATGTAACTGAACAAAATGCCACACGCCAAGTATTCAGCAATATTCCTTTGCAGACTCCATCACCTGCTATCTGTTTTCATCCACTACTTCTTTAACATGACGTTTTTCTTCAGAAAAAGTGCATGAGAAAGGGATTTTATTTTTTTTAGGGTCAAATAACACGATGAAGAAGAGGGCAACAGACAGACACAAAGAGTGAAGAGAAGGTTCTTTGTGTTCCTGGGATGTGAAGAGAAACGGCAATAATTAGGTAGGGGAGTCAGGGTTGGGTTTAGACACAACAAAGCAAAAAGGAGAGCACAGTCACAGCAGAGCCCTGGCCGTGAGTCAATACCTGGAGCCTTCAAACCCGATCCAAAGATTGGATGTTTCTGCAGTGCAATCCTCCCTCTCTGGTTTTCTAAGCACCACAGGACCAACCAACACCAGGCAGGTTCCTTGACACAATTTCCATGTGGGCTTTTCTAAAATACTTGGTTTCCCAACAGAACAATGGCAAATTCAGGACAAACGTTTCTGAAGACTTCAGTGAAATTCTATTAAATCCTTTAGGAAGCATCTTTAAAAAAAAAACAAAACCAAAAAAAAACCCACAAAAAAAACCAAACCAAAAACCAACCAACCAGCTAATTGAGATTTAACTCTTTTCCCTTGAAAATCCATTCCGTGTTTTCTGTACATTTTTAGTTTAGCATTTCATTTCCACCTGAATTGAAAGTTATACTTAGTGCTGTCCTGCCAGTGCTCTAGGTGATGGAGGGTGTATTTGTAGCTCTGCCTGGAGCTGTTTAATAGAGCAAAAGCCTTTTTTGATGAAAAATAACAGCAGCCTGACTAGGAGATGATCCTCCCCGAATAAAAGCAGCTGGGTACTCACTTCCATGATCTCGATAGCCCCTATTGGCTGTTTGTTTTATTGCTGTGGACAGCAGTGCCTGTCGTAATTAAGTCACTGCTGCAGTCACTATCGCAGCCACGCAGCTCAAATCTGATGTTGGAAAGAGGTATTTTTGTTGTCTCTAACCAGTTACAGGGATAACAGCAAGATCCAGGCTGTGACCCCAAAGCTGTTGGACACTGGGTCTATTAAAACCCACAAGTGTTACAGAGCAAAAATTAAGCCAGGAGAAAAGCAAATGGGAAGCAGGGATGTCCAGGATGGTGCCTGATGTTCCCAGTGATTTCCATGAAACCAACCACTAAATCCAGGAGCTTCTCTTTAAACAGACCTTTGGTATATTTGTTCAGAACAGCTACACGACCGCAAATGTCCAGCTCTCAGAAAACGCTCTCCTACAGGAAAAAACTACTCCTATAGGAGCCAAAAGGACTTTGGATGCTTTGTGGAGCTACTGTTTTCAGCGGTGGGTACCTGACCGCCTCCTGTAGAACACAAACAGCACAGGGTTTGTGCCTGTAGTGTGAAGCAAAGCGCAGCCAGGACGGTGGAGAGACACTGTCCCAACAGCCAGAAGCACAACCAGCCACAGCCCAGGGTATATAAATACCTCGCTCAAGTGATTTTATGCAGCCTTTATAGAGAAGCCCTGAGGAGTCACTCAAAAAGCTTCCTTACTGCCGAGGGTGACTGACCTTCTCACACGAGGCCTGTGGAGAGGGCACTGGGCAGGCAGCTCAGCCTGAATACAATTACAGGTATGGAGAGAGATGCTGCCCCGTTCATCTCCCCCCACCACGGGAAGGGCACTCGTCGCCTCCTCACAACCCAGTCTAGCAGAAAGAAACCATTACACAGTTCACCAAGCCCATAGTGATTTTTCTATCAGGATGTTTTTCTTTACCAATGCAATTCCGTTTTTCTCCAATACACCCAAAATGTGGAAATACGCTTTACTGTCTAAATTCCAGTCTCTGATACAATCATTTATTTCCAAAGAAATATGCCACTACTCTCCTGAATCTCCTCCGTCATGCCACTACAGAAAATGAATTATTACTTTTGTTAATTACTACTTGCTGTCTACTATCAGCATTAAACAAATAAAATCTGTAAAAATACATAAGAACCATGGATGGAAAAAAGCACTTAAACTGACAGGTCTTTGGGTTTTTCCTCTATTTGTATTTACCATCCCTGGCTGGCATCATGACCCCCATTCTCTACATACAGTGAAAAGAGGAGCTGTTTTCCTCTAAAATGGCATATAAGAATTGCTAAAAAAGTCTAGCAAGACACCTCCTATACTAACGTTCAGTGAGATTTCTGTAAAAAAAACCCACTAAATCTTCAATCTACAGATTCAATATTAAAAATGTGTTCTAAGCAGAGAGTCATTTGCCTTTTCAGGAATAATGTGAAGAGAAATGAAGAATAAAAAATGATGAAAGGATGTGCAAACCCAGGAAAAAAAGCCCTAAGTTAGAACTCTTCAGTCTCTGTTATGCTAAGGAATTAGTTTATCTTACCTTAAAATAAAAGTTTCAAAATTTGAGTTTGCTTCAAATACATTTTAAACGTACTGTACTGTCTTTTCTCCAGAGAAGGGTAAATACAACTGCCTTATGAAATGTGGGTAGAAGCCTGTTTACTTTAATTATAAAAACTGCAAAGGAGACCAGCAGCTTAAACTAAGAAACATTCACATTTTATTTAAAAAAAACACCCCATCGCATAAAACAATCCAGAGATTTTCAAGTTCTGAGCAATTTCTGGACCTGTGGAGGCAGAGATTGGGAAAGTACATTTGCACAGTCTGGAATGGCTCATTTTTGCACACCTGACCCTATTAATTCGGCTTCCATCCTGGTCTTCTCTCTGCCCATATCAAGCCACACTCTGCCACCATCACAGCCACAGATGCTGAAAGCATAGCTGGACAGCAGCAGCCTGTTAAGCAATCTTCCCCTCATTCCTATTTCCTTGGGCATCTTTTCTCTTACAAGTTTTGCAGCAGGCAGAAGGGATGGTACAGAAGCCATTACTTCACCTCTCTAAAACCAGAGGACAGCTTGTGTACAAGGTTTATCTTCCCCAGAATGACTAATCTGGATTTAAAAATCAAATACTACAAGCATCAAGGCACACAGCTACACAACACTGTGTGGAACTGTGCTTCTAGGTAACAAGTCCATTAGTATTAGTTTTGCTACCAAGCTTTATACTAGTAACTTGCAAAAGATCAGGAGAGTGAATTCAATATTTCCCTGAAGAACTGATAACAAAATACTTTCTAAAAGACTATTTGGAGCAAGGCACTCTTTGCTAGTGCTCTCAGAGCACAGCAGCAAATTTCTCAATACAGAGCTACTTAATATTTTCAGAAAACAGATGCTGAGGAGGTACCACATTATTTAGCTTTGCTTGAATGCAAAAGCTGCCAATCTGTCATTTGTAGATTGATCTAAAGACTTTGGCTTTTTGGATAAATTTGAGTCCTCTGGTTTCTGCTCCTGGTTCTTTTTCGCTTCATCTTCATCAGCTATGGGACGCTTTCGCTTTTTATCTTCTGTCAAATCATTAACTGTTCCTCCTTTTGCTTTCTCAGTCCACACCTTTGAAGAAAGTAATCATTAAACAGAAAACTACATACCAGGCCACAAAACTCACCACTTCATAATCAGAGACAGAAGGTGTATAAAATAAAGAAGCACTGAAATAATTCCTGTTAAGAACTAATAAGGATCAAGTTAGGAACAATTTTCTCACTTTCCTTTTTTTGTAACAGCATTCTCCTTCAAAGCTATTCTTCATTTGAGTTGGCATATGAAATTGAAGCTCTTAAATGTTTTTCTGGCAAATAAGAAACCTAAAAGGCCTTAGTACAAATTTAAGCCCCAGTGAATTAAACCTGGCTATGTCACTTTTTCCCTTCTCTCGTTATTTCTTCATTATGATTCTCTCACTTTAGATAAAGCTGTTTTCTGCATTTAATTATTATTCAGACACTTTATGTTTTCATAAATATATGTTGTATATCATGGCCTAATTCAAACCTGAAGTCCATGAAGATGGAGAACAGTGTAAAGAAAAACATTCCTAACCAAAACCAAGGGATTCAATTCAAAAAATTCTCAAAAGAACAGAATTAGAGAATGTTTTCTTACCATTCTTTCTTCTGATGACAGCATTCTAAATCGACTCATACCTTCTTTTATTATTTCTGCTTCGTTCAGATCAGGATTATCTGTCAAAATGTTTGCTCTGTTCTCTTCTAGCCACATCTGGAATCCTGTCTTTGGTCTAAACCAAGCACATAAAAATTGTCCATTTAAGAAGGTTATAGGAAAACTGTATGCCCCCCAAATAAACATTTCTAAATAATACCTAACTGGACTTCTTTGTTCTAGAAAGAAAAACATATTTCTATATTTCTATATTTCTATATTTCTATATTTCTATATTTCTATATTTCTATATTTCTATATTTCTATATTTCTATATTTCTATATTTCTATATTTCTATATTTATTTCTATATTTCTATATTTCGTCAGCAGTTTGCTTCTGGCTATTCCAGTATGCTTAAGTAACATGATGACAAGGCAAGACTAAGTCAAGCGTTTTTATTAAAACTGTTATATGGAGATGAACACTTCAGTTTTAGAATGACAAAGCATAATGGTTCTCTTCCTTTCTGACAGGGTCCCATCAACCTAAAAATAGAGCATATTAGCATGTTTCAGCTAATCCTTTTCACAGTTCTCCTTGCCTCTTGTTTTAGAACATTACCGGTAAAGGTTAATGAAAAGAATGCTAGTCCAAATGAATAATAATTACCTTCATCTTCCTCAGTTAAATGAAGTCTAAATGAAACATGATTATAATAATGCAAATTTCATGAGGTCTGGGATTGTTAGAAAATACATCTGCTCCAGAGGAACAAGACAGATTAGAGTCTTAGCTTGGAAGAGACATGCTCCTTAGGTGATAAAAGTTTTTTGTTTCTTTTCTTTGTTAAAAAACACATTAAAATAAAGCTTTTACACTTTCACGTAAAACTCCTAGCTTTTAGACTCCTCTGAGATTTGCTAGAGATGTTAAAGTTTAAAGTAGTTCCCATACTCGGAACCAGCACAGCAGCATGGTTTCATTTATCATTCAAAGGTACATATATCAGATACATAAGTAGTATCAAGGCAAAAATCATTAGAGCCTCAAAATTACATTTTGCATTGTTCATTTATTATTCACTCACACATGTATTTGTCTCAGACCAATGCAAAACACCTGCTTTGAATGACACTGCCACAATGCTGGGAAAGGTTTAATGAACAGAATGCTTTTCTCTGGTCTATCACTGTGATTGTAATGTGGCAATTTGGAAATCCAATCAATGCTTTTTATGCAGGCTGGTTTGATAATATGTGTAGTTTAAGTAGCAGTTTATTCCATTTCTGAACAGAGTTCACAAACGTGACAACTTGTGAGCTAACACTTTAATCTTGACGTTATGCTTCTTGGGCCAGTCTAACATCTTCAGAAACAAAATAGTTTTTGGACTTGTTATTCTATCAGTTTTGGAATATGGCATTGAGATGCAAGTGTCCACTCACCTTTTGTTTTCAGTGTTCTCCTGTGCAGTGACTTTGACTTCAGGGGACTCGTTTCCTGCTTTTTCTTCTTTTTCTTCCACTGTTTTTTCACTGGAGTTAAGTGTACGAGCCTGGAAGAAGGAGATTGCTAAAGCCTGTAGAAATTGAGATAAAAAAAAAAAAAAGACCTTACTCTCAGACAACACATACCACGTAGCCCAGCAAAACCCAAGCCTTTCCTGAAGACATAATCACTTGCATTAACATAGCATGTAATCTATCCAATTTCAATGCAGATGTTAACACTATTTAGAATAAAAGTACAAGAGTCAGTGCAGAATGTAATTTCTACAGCTGAAAACTTTTTTGGGGCATTTTATATGCTTTTATAGTTTCTGCTGTATGTTTAAATGAACTTGATAAAAGCTGGTAAAATTCAATTTACTGTTCTGTGCTTGATGAAACAATGTAAAGAGACTAGAAACATTACCTGCTTGGACTTGGGTTTGGGAATCAGAGGCTTTATAACTGGAGGATTCTGCTTGTTTACAGCTCGACTGCTAGACAAAGAAGTTTTCTTTGAGTATTTGCTCATAGTGTCCAGAACATTTGCTGAGGGGACCACTGGGTCCTTTTTGTTAGATGACACCTACCAAAACAAAGAAATAAACATTTTATTTCCTTTCTGTCATGCTCCCCTCCTCTATCCCTTCAAGATATCTGTCACAGTTAACTGTAAACTTTAAACTCGATTTTCAGAACACTGCAATCAAATCAGGTGTAAAATTCTTACCTTAAAGGGATTCACTCGTCCTTGGCTGCTTGATGAAATTAAAACTATTCAATAGGAAAGAAAAAGAACATAAAAATATGTGCATACACACACATATATAAAAATCTATGAAGCAACGTGCACATTTTAGACAAGTAGATGAAACATTAGTCTCATTTCCAAGGAACAAGGCTAACACTCTTTATGTGTGTTTCAGTCTCTGTTCATTGAAAAGAACTCAAAGGCATCATCAACTGCACACCAAAGAAAAGAAGTTCCCACTAAGCTTGAAAGTGGTCAGATAAAGACACTTTAATATCCCTACGAAGGTTATACTGTACATGCTCAGCTATTATTAGTCATCCAAAATGCCACACAGGACCAGGACCAACAGCTTAAAATACAAATCCACAGGAAGACTCAGTACTTCCTCCACTCCCAAATCCGTTTCCACTCCTATTATTCCTGCTAGAAGGTTGGCGGCAGGGAAGAAGCAGCAAGAGGTCACATTCTGCCCCTGCTTGCTCAGACCCACAGCTCTACAGCAGGGTTACTAACTCTGCCTTCTAAGTGCAACCAATAAACGTGCCTGTGATTAGTAAAACGTACCAATTGATCATTGTTCTCATTTTTTCCCCTCCCAAAGGATGCCTTCAAGACATAGCCAGGCATTTGGCACAGCTAAGGCAATCAGAATAGTGCTATGGAACATCAGTAGTTAATGAAGACATCAACAGGAATGGGGAACCTCTTCAAAACATGACAGCAACAATCAGGGCAAGTTACCACTTGGCAACACTGTTATGTACTTAATTTTAGTAGTAATGGGAGAATGGAGGATAAAAACGGGAGCAGATATTGTGAAGCATGACAAAGTTCTCGCCCTGGAATAAATGGAGATTTACTCACCAGACTTTGGAGTAGTCACCTCTGCTGAAGTGACACCTTTTGAGAAAGGATTTGGCCCTTCAGAAAAAAGAAAGGGGTACATATTTAAGTGCAATAAAATGTAATAGCATAACTTCTTTAAAAACAAAATCCCAAACAGATGAGTTGTAGTAATCTGCATTTTAAAGCATGACTTTTCACTTTCAAATTGTACATACACTTTTACATAACCATCAGTTGTCTCTACCCAGATTTAAGTTAGAGTTGTACACTTACTCCTTAAACCTTAAACTTATTCCTTAAAGTATGCCCAGTAAACTACTGGCCTATCAACTCCTGCAAGATTTGTGCTGATACAAAAGTAACTGTTTCATAAGGTAACCCCAGTCCACTAGAAATAGTATCAGACAACAGGAAAAACTCTCCAGGGGTCCCTCAGATGGGTATTAAGTACAGTGCATAAGCAAGCTGGGACAGAGCAGATGACATACATTAAACTTGTTTCTCTGCAGCAACTGCAGGCACAGGCTGGTATGTACACCTGCTCACTCAGGTAGGCACTGCTACTCATCTCCCACAGGGAATTCCAGGCAATGGGAAGCCCCAAAGCAGGAATCACTCTATGTCACCCCATTATTCCTGTGCATTTTTTCACATGTCAACAGCCAAATAAGACAGAGCAGAAACTACCAGACCAGTTTTAAACTAGGTAGCAGAAAAACTAGACTCTGCTATAGTTGCAGAGTTTTCAAAACTCAGTGAAACAAATGGGATTATTTTCTCTTTACATAAACGGCTTCTAAATCAAACCTTCTTGCACCTCACTTGTGGTGGCCCATGACAGATGGTGTGCCTGTCTTTCTAAATTTTATATCAAAAGATCAAAATGAAACAATAGATAGAAAAACCCATTGTTTGCACAGATCTATAGATTGTAGTTACCTAAACTACTAATTATCTGGGATTTTTCTAGAATTCACTATTAAGTCTGTGAAAGACACATTTAAATAACTTCCAGCCTCTTCAGAGAGCACATTTTTCTTACTCTGTTTATGCACTTCTGGTGTTTCTTCTACTTCCTCATAGGCATCAGCTTCCTCAGCATCTTCCATTTCTTGGTCCTGCTGAACATTTCTGACTGGCAGCTGACTCCACTCTGTGGCAGAGTTGCTGTAACTAAATGAAAGGAATTCATCAGAAAGGAAGTGGTCACCACATTCAGGAGGAAAACTGGAACAATGGGTAGCTAACTTACTTATCTAATTTAAGAAATAAGAATGGTAAGATTTGGCATTTATTTGTGTTATACCTCTGATTAAACTGTGATGATTACTAAAAATAAAATAAAGATTCATTAACCACTTCAGTTCAGCCTAAAACATCAAGGGCAGTTGCCTGAAGTGGTACTCATGTAGTTTTAAATAAAACCACACATGGCTATGAAAGTACCCAAAATTCACACTCAGCTAAAAGTACAGGCACTGGCCTTCAAACAGCTCCACACACAAGCGTGAGCGCCTGAACAGAAACAGCAACCTTCTGCCACCTTGCTATTGCTGCCAAAACACTCTGCTGCAAACACAAATGAAAACATAAAACATCTTCTGTAACTTCCATTTAAACACATATGCCTATCATAAATAATACCAGATTACTTTTCTGCATACATGAATAAATACACAGGTGGTAATATGGATGCATGTTTTCAGTCTGAAGCTTATGCAGCAAGTTTCAATCTTTAATCTGATTATTCTCTAAATTCCCAAAAGTAGTATGTACATTTCTTGCATTTCCTTCCTGATGTTTG
This sequence comes from Athene cunicularia, assembly GCF_003259725.1. Classification (NCBI taxonomy): domain Eukaryota; kingdom Metazoa; phylum Chordata; class Aves; order Strigiformes; family Strigidae; genus Athene; species Athene cunicularia. The sequence continues at coordinate 4,425,418 of NW_020799101.1, forward strand.
CTGATTACTAATATCTGTGTATGCATAAACTAAAGGTTCATTTATTTCAACCAGAATGCCAGTGATTACTCTGGCTCTAATAATATAGTGTTTGTGATGAATTTTAATCCTCAGAGAGGCTGGTTGAAGACGTGGGATTACAGGTTCCATTCATGATCCAGAACAACAAGGTAGAACGTTCAGAAAGGAGTTTTAAATGTGCAGTTTCACACAGAACAGTAAGGGAAAAGCTACAGATAAGTTCAGGGACTTATCGCTTCCTCCTGCTTAAATAAATTCCAAACTTCATACATAAAATTGCTATAGAAAGATACTGCTTCTAACAGAACATTATGACATTGTTTCTGCACTATCAGACTGGTGGTTAGCAACTACTTTCCTTATAGCTGTACCATCCAGAGGCCAAGCAAGAACACAGCTCTTCTGTGTGGTGTGTATAAAAAAAAAAACAAAAAAACAAAAAAAACACCAAAACCAAAACACACACATCTCTTGCCTCATCATGCTTACAAAGCAGATACAGGTAGAAGAAAGGTAGATAGCACAGATAGAGGAAAAAAAGCAAACCTGTAGTGTTTACACAGCTTTCAAGATCATGGATTAATTAGGAGGGAAAAAGACTAAATAGGATACACTGAGATGGGATACTGAAGGAGGGAAGGGCTGGAGAGAGATAGAAGGATTTTAAGGTAGGTGTGGTATGAAATGAGCTAGAGAGACTGAGACCAAAAAAAAAAAAAAACCACAAAAACACCCTAGGTTGGAGTCAAATAACCAAACCAGCACAAACTAGGGGAAGGGGGGGTACAAAATGAAAAAAATTCCAAAGCAACCTGATATTGAGTGTGCTTTGCCTCAGAAGCTGTTGAACACAGACATACAGTAAGCAAAGAATGGAGATATTTCCCTTTGTGTTAGTATCTTGGTACTCTAAGTCCTAACACAATATCAGCAAGAATGTACCATTTTATACGTAGAATTAAAGTAAAGCAACACAAGCTCTTACTTCGTAACAAACACATTGCAAACTATAGTCGAGAAAAAGTGCATCAACTGAACCAAAACGTTAATAGATCAGTAAAAACGTTCCCAGGTTTTTAATCACAGAAATTTGTGTTACCCAGCATTCAAGTGCTTTCGGAAATCCTCTTCCTCCTCTTCATCTTCCGGTGCTGTTGCCAACTCACTTGCTTTTTCTACAGCCATTTCACTAAGTCGCTGAGCTAAATTTAGCCTTCGAGAGCGAGAAGCATACTTGATAGCTAAATTCACAACGTTCTGTGTCATGAGGTCAGCAAGTTCCATGCAACGAAATTCACGCTCCAGTTTACAAGAAAGCTGAAAGAAAAGAAGCCTTAAGAGTTACACATTTCAGTTATGAAGATCTCTCAAGACTCTAAGACCAGAATATTATGGTCTTGGTGGAGTGAATGAACAAAGACAAAACCACCAACATTCATGAACTGCATAGCAAAGAAAAAGCTCTTTTTCACCACCCCCCCCTTCTTTCTCCCACCCTCATACCGATAAGCAATATTAACTGTAGTCCATCTCTTATCGCAGTCTGTGAACTAGCTGGATTGCAAATCACTAGCCAGACTTCTAATAAGAGGAATCACATCAGCATTTATTTTGAATAGATGGCATTTGATGTAAAGTCTCATTAATTCATTCTATTTTCTGTTTATTTCTACTTACAGCAAACAGCTTCATTAAAAGTTCTTGCTGTTCTTTCACTGACTGACTTTTAGCATTTTCATCAAGTTCATAGCCATTTTTTGATAAGTAATCCACATGGTTGTGAAATACAACAGAACGCCAGTATTGTTCCTGAATAAAAGGGAGAAAGATGCATGCTGGAGGTCAGAGGGAAAAAAAAACAGTCCATGAAATAATGCCTAACAATTTACAATGTATTTTATCAACTTATTCTTAAATGTTCCTTTCCTCTCATAATGAGGGTGAAGGGTAGACAATTCTCTTTTAAAAGCCAATGACTACTGAGAAAAAAACCCCACAGACCACACTAGCAACCATCCTATACAAACTGACCCAAACATTTACCATATATGTTAAATTGCATTTATATTACAGGCTTTCAGCAGGACAAGACCTACATGTTCACCAGGATGCTACCAGGACAGACAATTCCAGAACAAGTTAATTATTTTATCTTATAACTTCTGTCCCACAGCAAATTGGAAGTATTCCAGAATAACTCAGTAACTGTAGGAGCAATCATCATCTGTGAGACAGGTAAACAGAAAATATAACTGTTGTTCAGTGAAATACTAGTGCAGTTATTCAACCAGGCTAGCTCTGTTTATAATTATTTCGTAACTTATTCCAAACCAGCGTTTTCATCAGAGGTACAGGAATAATCTGTTTCTTTACCTATACAGAAGTACATATTCCCTCAAGCTAAATTAACCATTCCTGGCATTTTCCTTCTATTATTCTGACAGAGTGGGGGGATGGAAGACATACTCCATCAGATAAAGAACAAAAAGATTTGAACCAAATGAAGGAGAATTCATTAAAAAAGACAAAGTGTTTATTATTGAAATTTTTTATCTGCACTTCTATCAAAGAGAATAAATTTCAAATAGCATTAAAATGTCTCTGAGGTTGAGGTTAGAATTTATGTTAATTTCTATTTTGTGCAGTAGAGCTGAACACAAGAGTGAAATGTTTAAACATATTTAAAAAAAAGTGAAGAATACAGATATCCCTCTAGAAGTTCACAGGTTCATCTTGCTTCAACCAGCCTCTACCTTAAGAAAGTCAAGCCAGAAGGACTGTTTTCAGAGTGATCATATGAATTTGAGTACTTAGTATATCTTTCAAAAGTGTCTTCCAGAAATTTTATTACTATTATATTAAAAAACAGGAACCTTCAAGGGGGGGTGTCTCAATTTGGATCCAAAAGTCTGATGCTTACTAGAACACAAACCACTACCTACTAGAAACAAAAAATTAAAGAGAGGGTGAGTAAGACTTCATTGGTCAGAAGTAGATTATGTGTAAATATAAACTTGCATCAGCTCTAGCAGCTTTATCTTGTCTTCTTCTGAAACAGTTGTGAACCAAACCAAACCAGAAAAGCTATATAAAACACTGAACCCAAATAACCTCCTTAGCCACACATCTTCCTCAGAGCTTGTACTACCCTCTTTCATAGTAGTGATGATTAATAGGAATCTTGTATAATCCCAACTATGGGGACATCTGAGACTATCAGCTGTGGACTCAACACCATTCCATACCTCCATCTGTCCCTTTTCTGTTGTAACTTGACAGTAAGGAAGTTTAAAGGATAATATTGCTACAGCAGGACGTGGTAGAGTAGGAGGGAATCTGGCTCCTTTACAAGGAATACACCTGTGCAAGCAAAACAAAAAATACATACAATCCTTAAACACCTACAGCCACCAGTTCTACATCTAAATCATGTCTCCTAAGCAAGATACTTTAAGAGGATTTGTTCTTTAAAAAGTAGTAATTAAATTACTGACTTAAATATAGCAATATGTAAGGCTGCATTACAAAGGGTTATTTTTACATTACAACCAATGAAAGATTTTTAAAACCAGCAAAGCACACGCTGCTCTTGTTCACACTAGAAACTCCAAACGTGGCACATAGAGATCTGCGTCTGCTATCTCACACAATACACGATTTAACAGCTACTACAAAATGTAAATGCAATTTATTAAAATCAGAAACTACTGAACAACTGAAGGCCACTGGAACAAGAGCAGGCACCTCTACCATTTATTTTGATGAGGGGTTTTGGACTTCATGAGGAAAGTGCAGTGTTCAGATGCACACAGGGTCAGGTGGAGGAAAAAGAAAAAAAAAAAAAAAAAAAAAAAAAAGCATAAGCTTATTGTTTCATTATATTTAAACTATTACTTTCTGGTAAAAATCACTTCAGCAAAACATTGATTGGGGAACTGCTGTATTTCCAGCAGCACCAATGCAACACTGACAAAAATGTCTGGTTTTAAAAGCTACTGTTTCAGACACTGGGAAAAAAGAGAACAGGAGGCATTAGTGTTCTGGCTATCTGTGTTAATTAAGGCATATGGTGTTTCTACAACAACCCTCCCCCCTTCTTATCTTTAATATGCTAGTGGCTTTGACTAAAATGTTCTTTGCAACTCAGAGTAGCACTCTCTGTCTTGGAGTAGAAGCGAAAAACTGATGATGACAGACTCACAGTTGCCCATCCCATCAGTGTGATGTGTCCTGCACATTTTTGATCAATTTTCTGGAGGCCAACATTACTTAATGATTTGGAGGAAGAAACAGACAGTGAATTGACATTTACCAGTGATATCAAATTATCTCCCTCATTACAAAAAACCCAGAGGATTACAAAGAACGTCATTTAAATTTAAATAAAATGCAGTCTCCCACCAACCTCTACAATTGTGCAAAGTAAAAGAGTCTAGATTTCAGTTAAATATGCAAGCTGATGGGATTCTGCCCTGGTAGGAAAAGGACACAGGTCACTGAATAAAGAGGACTACAAACAGCTTAGGAACTAATTGTCCAGGATGTGTGTTACAATAAAGAGTTATTTACACATCACCAGCATCATATTTTATAAAGTAATGGCTAACTCTCAGCTAAATATTTTCGCAGTTTTACATACAAAATTGTTCTTCGTGACCACTGCTTAAATATTAATATAAGTCACAGACAGTTCTGACTTATCTGTGCTTAATGACAGATTACAGGACTGGATTCTTCTCAAAGGGACAAGTGGGGAAAACACAGAGAAAAAAAAAAAAAAACAAAACAAAAACCAACCCAAATCTCCCAAAACCATGAGATTCTTACGAAGAATCAGAAGAATCAGCAGAAGCAGATTCTTAACAGCAACCATAACTTATTAGGTTTCTCTAGCAAAATGCAGCATTATGAATGTGTCTGCATCAGAGATGGGCAATTTCATAATAAAGTGCACATGCCTCTTAGCCAAGGCCAAAAGCCACAATTTTTCACTAACAAATTACAAAACTCTAATGGGTTTATTTCAAACCAGTTTAGTAATGAAACATCCATGTAGAATTACCTTTATGAACTAGATCATTTACTGTGTATATTTATTAGTCACACATTTTAGTTGAAGTTGGTTCCAGTTTCTCACAGTAAGAAGTGCTCTGTAATTTAAAACAAAGACAAACAAAGCACTTCCTTGTGAAATACCTGACCTGAGCTGCTGGGGATTTTCATGGATGCCAACTACCCAATAATGATCAGATTTTCCTTTGCAATGCTCTCTCATGTTACACACTGGAATCCAAGTATTCCCAAGTCCTCGGTTCAACATCCGCACAATTCCCTCAGAATCCACATAACAAGGGGTACCTGTTTGTTACAAATTAAAACAATTATTCTGACAGGCAACTAATTACAAAGGTTGAGCTGGCGGATACTGCTGGGAAACGATGACTTACATATCTCAAAACACAACATCCTCTCATCCAAACAGTGCAACATAGCTGGAAAAAAAACTATTTTCCTTAGAAAGATGCGCCACCTTCTGACAGTCGACAGTACTGCTAGTCAACTGACACGTTCAAATTTAAAACATTCTATGAAGACATCAAATTCATACTGCTTGGGTAGATTCCCAAAGAAAATTAACTATTTTACAATTACTTTTTCTAGTTATCATAAAAACTCCTCCCAAGATACCAACTTTTTGGGGTGGACTTTTGCCGAGGTAGTTGAACACACCTATTATGGTGTACTAATGTAATTTATTTCTTTTTGCAGAGCAGGGCAACCAGTTGGGAAAACAAGCTCTGATAAAATATTTAAGTGTGTGGAAAGATATTAAAGATTTCTGATAAATACATTTAAAGAATAGAAAAATGGAATTTTGTTTAGTGCTGAGGAGATTGAAGGAAAAAAGTCAAGGTCCCAAGATCACTCTTACTAAAAGGGCAGTAAATCAGCCAAACTCTCCTACAAACTTCCCCCAGTAGTGTGGAGATTTCTGAACGTCACTCACACAGATATTTCATACCTTCTGCAGAGAATCCAACCCACATCAAATAGGATTTCTTTGTAAGAGAAAGAGGGTCTCCATGCAAAATCTGTTTTTTTGTTTTTCCTAGCTCCATCAGCTGTACTCCAAGGCACTGGTCTCCATCAAACCCGGTACCTAGGAAGAAGTCGTTCAATGACTACATTAGAAAACAAAAGAATTGTCTTGTCTCTTGGCTAAATCTAAGTTTTGAATCAAAACCTAAATCTAATGCAGAGTTATCCATGAATACCACTGTCAGACAAGCAATTATTTGTTAATTAGGCCATACAAAGCATGCATAATAACTACTTCCTTAATTTCCCATAGTAATTCATTCTGGCCTTTCTGAAACTCAAGTTTAATCTATTAATGTCGCTGTTATAAACTTCTCCCCTTCCCCACAGGTTAATCTAGGCATCCCAATATAAAATGCAGACTTTGCTGTCTTCTGACAAAGATCTGTCGAAGATCTGTGGGTTGTGACAGTAAAAACATCATCAAGAAGAAAAGAAGAATAAACCACTTCTGGTGATTATGTACAAATTAATTAGTGCTAGTAATAGCTGAGGATTGAAAATATAACACCAGCTGAAAAAAAGACAGAAGGGAGAAAACTACCTCTGTGATAAGTAATCATCAACTGTTCTCCATGTCCTGCCATAGACACCACTGGACCTGGGAGACTGAAAATCTCTTTCTGAACTCCTCCAACTGTAAACACACGAACTAGCAAAGCACTAGTGGCACAAGCAGCCCAGCCTTGACCCAGACAGATAGCCTCAACGTCTTCATCCTCTGGCATATCTACCGTCCACTCCTTGTTTGCATCCCATGAACTGAAATGAATGCAGTGGAGCTTGCTAAAAGAGAGACCAAAAAAAAAAAAAGTCAAATATCTCAACATGAAGTAAAAATGTGAAATACACCACTATATCATTTTTATCAGAGACCTGGAATCTGTGAGGGTCACAGAAAGGAACTACAAATTACAAGTGGTTATTTGCAAAGGTGCTACTCTTAGTATTCAAGAAGTGAAGAGCCAGCTTGGCCTTCAGCACTCTAAATCTAGAGCCTCTAAAGCCTGAAGCAGAGACAGCTTAAAGGTCTGAGGGGAGATTTTTTTTTTTTTTAGATGGAAACAGGTAAGTGCCCTGCTTAATTAACATTAATAAGAACTGAAGGTGCTCGGTACCCCTGAATATCAGCCGTCATCACCAGTCTATCATATCATGCTATCTTTCAAAGGGAAAAAAAAAAATTCAGGAACTTCATTCAGTTCTGCTATCTTAATAATTGAAAACCATCTGTGACCAATTCATAGCCACCACAGCTTTTGAGAGATTACACACTTCCCTTGAGAAAAGAAATTGAAATTTTCAGTCAGACAACCAGTACACACAAACAATACTTTTAAAGGTAAAGGATGATTCTCATCTTATCACAATTCTGTATGTGTGAAAATAAGAAAGTTCTTCAAGATATTTTCACAGAAACCATCAATAAAACATTGTTGCTATTGTTATTGAATGCAAGAACAGAGTCTAGTTGGCCCAGTTGCTTAAATCTTTCTATGGTTTTTATAAACGTGTTCTTCACACTTTTAATTCTTTGGGTATCTCCAAACATGTCTCCTTAGTAACAGTGTGAAAAGAAATAGTATAGCCCTTATGATTTATCCTTAATCTGAGCAGACTGAAAGACTATTGTTCATGTTTACAATTTCTTTTGTTAGCAATGCCTGAAGTTTCTAGGGTGGTTGGTTGGTTTTTTTTTTTAAAAAGCGGTAAAAAAAGTCCTCAGGAAACAAATTACATCTTTCATTATTCTTGAAGTCTTCAAGTGGGTGGATGTGAAAATCCTCCTTGAAAGTGATCCTATAAATAAAAAACACGACGAAAAGCCAAGCATCTCAAAAAAGTGATAGAACCTGAAATTGAAAGCCGAAATAGTGAAAACAAGTTAAGTGTAATTCCATACTACGTGTTTTGCAGATCAAGGCCATGACTTACCTCGCAAGTTCCTCTGTACTCTCACAGGCTAGTAAAATAGCTTCAGTAGAGAGGTCAGCCATCGTGTGATTCAGAGAGTTTGGCAGGTGCGTTGCATGATGTATGGAGGTATCGTGAAATTCTATATCTATAGCATTGTCTTGCTCATCATTGTAACAGCGAATGATACCAACAGAATTCCATACCTATTAAAAAGAACACACACACACACACCCCCCCAAAAAAAAAAAAAAAAAAAAGAAAACCACAATTAATCAAGCACACTGCCCTAAACCAGCCTGCTATAACTTTCTCATCTGAAACAACAGTAGATGGGAGGCTGGAGGAAGACTGAAGACTTGTGTAGTCAGGACTTGGTAGTTTCTAAAACAGCTGAATTAGGCAGAAACTAGTTTCATCCTCATTGCTGAGCCATCTTTCTCTTTACAAAATTAAGTGCAAAGAACTTGCAGTTAGGAAGAAATAGTGGATGAATAATGTACAACTCTTAAGAGCACAAAAAGAATCACAAGTTCTGACTAAATAAAGAATTTTGAAAAAGATTTTCTAGAATTCAATAGCACAGGTACAAACTGTATAGCTTGCTTTTGTCTTAAAGCCAAGTATTTATTTTTACATCAAAAGCAACTCAAATGTAAAGCATAACATTATCAGACTTTGCATTAACACAAAGCTACTTTCCACTATTTAGCTTCACGCCGTGAAGTATTAAAAAAAAAATCTTGGAAAAGATTAGATTAAGACACAGCAAGAACTGGACAATATTCAATATTAACAAAGTAACTAGATCTACATAACCACATAGCAGCGAGGTTTACCATGAAACGATGCATGAGATGTGCAGGAGTGGAGCCAGACTGGAAGGGCTTTTGCTTGGGGGTTGGCATTGGCCCATCATAAAAAGGCTGTTGGGTAGATGATGGTGGTAAAGTTGGACAGCCACCAGTCTGATCATCATCGTCATCTTCCTTTTCAAGATTGGAATTGGCTTTTATCATCCCAATATCTAGAAGTTTTTTAAAAAATTTACACCTTACACATATTATTACGACAAAATAAGTAAAAAAGCCAAGATTTCTCTGGAAAAAATCAGGCAGAATATATCTGAGGATGCTAAGAGATCATCCCAATAACAACACTAAAGAGCTCTGGAAAATTAATTCATTCTGTACCTAGTGAGTTGTCATCATCATCAATTATTGCCCGTCTCAGATGGCCTGAAGTTGGCATAAGGTCATCAGCATCATCTTCATTAGCTTCAGCCTTCGGGGAAGATTGTGGTTCAATCATATCTCCATCTAAATAGTCGTCGTCTTCTCCATCAAAGAGATCATTGTAGTCCTTTGTCACTGTACTGGCAACCTAAAACCACATTAACAATTATCCTAAAACTTCTATTGGACACAGAATTCAAGAAATGAATTAACACACAAGGGAATTTTCAACACACAATAACTTGGTAACCTAAATAATCACATTAAGAAATAATTGGTACTGCTCACCTTGTCATTTGGTTTCTTTCCATCACCAATATTTTCCAACAACCCTAGATTTCCTTCTGTATCTGTATAAGCGATCTGCCTATGTTTGGGGTGCCATGCCAGTCCACAAATTGAGTAATTTTTCTCATGCTTCATTCTAAAAAGAATATAAAAAGAATGGATTTTTAGTAAGTTGCTCAAAGCAGAAACCTCCCCAGGAGTTATTGTAAAAAGTGGAAACATTTATTAGTATGAGAGAGTGATGTTACACATAATAAAATGATTAATAGGTCACCTTTAGAATAAACAGCTACTATAAAAAAAAATACAGCAGGTCTTCCTTTTCTATGGGGAAAATCATTTAAACTTTAAAAATCAAACAGAATCATGTTCTTAAAACCACAGGCTTCCTGATACACGTAGAAAAGACAGTAATTCCCCAGCAGTCATACATTCCTGAAGCATCATTATAAAAAGAACATTCAGTTGTTTCTCTTGTACCAAACTGATGAGTTAATCCTGTCTTTTCCACCCTTTGTTCTCACAAAAAATCCTCCCATTATTTACATGTCTTTAATTCTTAACATAGCTGTTACAGTAACAAACGTGTTAAACATGTTTTTTACCCAAAATATTCAGATAAATCATTCCTTTTTTTCTTCTCTATCTCACTTAATCATACCTTTATTTTTCTTTTTTTTTTTTTTTTTTTCCCCCTTGAAAGAGGGATGCTTTTAGTAACCAAGATAAAGTGCAATTTGTCATTTGTCCTTTTTTGCCTGCAGGTGAGGCTGGCTGATGTATCTATTTCCCTCTCCCTTTAGAAAATACATCTTACTGCCAATGATCTTGTGATTTTGGGGTTTGGGATGTGAGGAAAATTTGTTTCCATCAAAATTATCCTTTAATCGACTATTAAAAAGTAATAAAATATATTCGTACACAGAAAAACAGAGTATGGAATTCGAACAAAATCCACATTCGTGTCCCTTCCCTATTCTATTTCTAAGAATGTAATGTTTCCAGATCCTTCTAGCTGTGCAAGAAGGAAAATAGAGTATCACATGAATCAGAACATACTTTTGTGCACACTGGATATGGTGGGGAAAGGCAAAACAATGCCACATTTCTACCTACCACCAGATTTTTGCACAAATAAGTTTTACAGAAAAGACAACAAAACTCTATTTCAAAAAACCCCATGTATTTAGGGATTTATGGAACAGGACTGAATACCTCTCTATGCACTCCTGGGTGTCCATATTCCACACCACTATATTCCCATCTACACTTCCAGCTGCCAGATACTGCCCACAAGGAGACCAGGCCACAACATTCAAGGGCTAAGGAAAAAAAAACAGAAAAAAGTATTACCAATGCACGCACAGCATTCATATTCTGAAGCTTAAAACAGACATTCTGGAATAAAAAATAATAATAATGATCTTTAGCAAATCATATCCAGCCTCCTGTACTAGAGCTGGCTTTAGGTAGTTCTCTGCAAGAATCGTTCTTTAAAGACAGCACACTTTATTTTCAAGAATATCCATCTTCTGTCATTAAACACTGCCATGAGGCTGAACAAAACCCGATTCTAGACATGTAGACAGAAGCATAGTAACTTTCTAAGCTCTGCACTAAACAGCTTTATCTACCTTGAGCTAAATACAGTTCCATAAATTAAAATCCAAGACTCTGTGTTCCATACCTTAATAAAAGTAGGGAATTGTACCTCTTTAACCCAAAGGTTTCCAAGTATATAATGAGGTCAAAAGAAAGAAGGTGGCACAGTTGGGGCTACTATGTAGCTAAATTTCAGGTTAATAAAATATAAAGTGAATAACTGCTGTCTCTGTTCTGTACAGAAATAATGCTCTTGACATTTTCCCTGAAAAGCTATGTATTTAGAGCAACTTGTGAAAACAGATGTTCTTCAGCTGCACTTGGTGACTCACCAGTAGACTTTAGAGATCTAGTGGGTTACTATAAATGAAAGAGGGGAACCAGAGCCATATAAAGACATGTTTGACATTCATCTAGTATCTCTTGCCTTGTTTTCCAACATCAAGTAACAGGATCAGAAATGAAATAGAAAATGTGAGCAATCATTACTGAGGGTGGGGGGGAAGAGATACCGTCCAGAAGATAATTTCTAGCAGAATAACATTTAAATTATGGAAGATTTAGCAAGTACCTGGTTTATGTTCCTACCTTCATGATGAATGCATCAGATAGATCAAGTTGACTATCCCAGGTTTCTCTTCTGTATAGTTTAACAACTTTATCTACAGGAATTGCCAGCAACTGTTCAAAGGAAACAAGAATCAGACAATTTAGAACAAGTTACCTTTCAAACAGAACATTCAAATAGCGTATAGCTCCTTCACTCAGAACTATTGCAGCTGGGACTGCCTCAGTATTTAACAGCTCTCTAGCATCCCAGCAATGCCAACTGAGAAAGTATAGAAAGCTGAAGTAACTGGAATTACAAGGTTCTTTAATGATTTCCACATGCAACATAGCCAAGCATGCCTGTTTTTGTTTTAGTCTTCATTTCTTTCTGGCAGAAAACTGAGGATAATGACAGCTGCACCATAACATTAGAAGTTCTTACTTATGAAACAGCTAACACACACATATAAATAATTTTCAATGCTCTGAGCACAAGGCTTACATTCTCCTTTTCCCTCCCTCCTCAAACCTCTTTTGATCAGGTTACAATTTCTCAGTAAATCTTATTTGAATAGTCAATTCCTGAAATAGCTCGTTTCATCTTTCACAAAACTATATAAATGTTACTGCCTATTTCTTTTAGGATTTGTTTGGGTTTTTTTTAAAAAGACTTCTAACAATTTGCTTTGCAAGAGAAGCAAGACTACTTACATTTCCATTATGTGTGTGTGAAGAATTAGCCTAAAAATTAAAAGTATTTGTTCTTATGCAATAGAGATATTACAGAATCACAGAACCATCAAGGTTGGAAGAGACCCTGAAGATCATCTAGTCCAACCATTAACCTAACACTGACAGTTCCCAACTACACCAGAAACAGTTTGTACTGCAGGTGACATTCCCTGTTCCACAGAAATGTTATACATAACGCTATCACAGCAGCCAGGTATTTTGAAGAGTGGACACAGGTTGAGAGAGACGCAAAGGCTAAGTCAGGGAAGGAAGATTATTTGCGTAAGATCTGTGAGAAAACACTGGAAAATACTCTTTAGACTCAGAAGTACTGCAGTGTCAATGAAAGAGTGAATAAATTATGTCACACTATTACCACAGGCAAGAATAGAAGCTATAAAGCATTTTCTCCAAACAGCCAACTTTTGCTCAATTCCCCGTCCTTTACGTCAAGCACAGCAGGGCATGCCTCCTCTCACACAGGCTCACATGTACCTGCTCCTTCCTCCTCTCCCCTCTGCATTATCAGATGCTGCAGAGATGTTCTAGCTTATATGCTACGGGCACGTCTGCAGCTGTACTAAGTCCCCAACCCATTTTGGTTAGAGATCCACAGATGGTACTACTGCAGCAATGCACTCGACCTGTAGCATGCACCAGCACAACCTCTAATCACAACAGAATTAACTTCGTTCCTCAGGTGAAAAAAAAAAGGGAACAACACACTAGGGAAATATTTACAGAGCAAGATTACCAATCGGGCAAGATTTACTTAAAGTAGAGAAAGACTGAACTCCTTTGATGGTCTGTTGTGAGCAATTTGATGATTTCCCCCATGTACAATGTTCCTTCCTATTCAGCACAACATGACTGTCTAGTGTTGTTTTGGGCTGACAGCTGGGCTACTGCCAAACAGTCTGGAGCTTAAACAAGTACCCATTTCCAGGTTTTTATTTTTCCTAAAAGTGATCTTCACCCCAAATATTTTCCTTAGTCCCAGGAGCTGCAATTTGGGCTTGCCCAGATTGAATTCTACTGTTGGACTCCCAAAGAGAAAAGAAGTATTAAGATGGGGCTAAAACAATGTCACTTACCTTCCCACTGCCAGGTTGCCAGCCAAGTCTGCATATTGATTTAGCATTTATCACATCATTACATTTCTGCAGCAGCGGCCAGCTTGTTGTGCATATCTAAAAACAAAACATTTAAAAAAAATGAGGTTTCTAACTCTGTGAAAAATCTACTGTATAGTACAAATTCTTAAAGGGGAAAGTGTGGGAAAAAAACCTAAAAGGAAAAAATCTATGCCATTTTTGTAACTGAAATAATCTCCTTAATCCAAATACAATGGTACGTACTGCCTTAAAAAAAAAGAACCTGAAAAGAATACCTTGCCAATATAGACCTGAAACTATTTTAATAACAATACAACTACTTGTAACAGAAATAAGATTACAGAACAAGTGTTTCTAATCAAGTACAGAACAAATGAGCTCATATATTTTTAGGTTATAGAGAAATCTGGCCAAAATGCATTTGTCAAACCCATTTCAGCTGCACCAAGGTGACAGCCTGAATCTCACCACAGCAGTATAAAGAACAAATTACTATATTCTTAAATTACAGCACAGATACATACATCATACTGCCACAACCCTAGGACACTGTTGGTGTAATTGCCCCAAAAGGCACCCACTGTCAATCTGAAACACGAGATTTCACATTAGAAGTATGCTTTTGTTTTTAAAAAAAGTAGCAATTCACCAGTGCAGGGCTACATTTTTCAGCTGTACTTACAGGAATAATTCCACACGGATTCTTATTCCAGTCAATGGCATTTAGCAAAAATAATCCCGCATACCTATGCAAAATTGTCTTATTAAAACGTTCACTTGAAACCCTTTTTAAAGTTCCTTAGAGTTCCAAGAGCAGAGGCTAAATCTAATTCTCTCACTAAATCTATTCATACAGACCCTGAGCTATTTCAGCCAAATATTGCCAAGCTGAGCCCAAAGACTGTATTTCTAATAAATTATGTTCTTCAAACTGTGATTTATGTCCTTCTCAGAAATTGCTGTGAAGCTTGTAACAAACAAAAAAATGGAATCGCAAGCCCCTTGTCAATAGCCTTAAACTCATTCAAATCTAAAAGGTTGAAATGCACTGAGCTGAACCTCAAGTCCTTAGAAAACTAAGAACATGTGCCATAGGCAGAGAGCAGGAGACCCTGCAGCAGTGTTGTGTCCCAAGTTCCCTGTCAAAGAAAAATGTTGATGCCTGTGGTGACATCTCAGTGATCCTGGCATGCAAAACATGAAATCTGTCTCTCTTCTTATCTCAGGTCAGAGTAATCGTGTTCCTAATAAGACGAACCAACCAGACCACTTATAAAAGATACTGTGTAGCATCTCAGAGCATTATTCCACCTTCACGAGTCAGTCTACAGTCCTGAAAATTACTAATTATTTCACAGGAAGCTTGGTAAAAATAAATAAAACCAAAATATAAGTAGATAGCCATTTATTAGAATAAAAATCCTTCCCCAACCCTAAAAGCAATCAGCTGGAATTCTGACATAAGGCATCTGATGACAATTGCTGTCTTTACACATTATTTCTGAACGTGCTGAGGACAAAATACACAATGTTGGCCAGTGAAGAAAGACAAACGGACAAAATCAGGGATTCCACAGACAGGCAGAACAGTCCATATTTATCCAGGCAACACTTCATAATCAAGCTTTGGAATTTCTCCCAGAAGTAGATAAAAGTATTCTGTAAAGTGCAGTTAGATTTCTTCCCCCAAAAGAAAATCCTATTCCAGTAGAGTTACTTCAGTTCAGCTCTTCTTGTTGTCTGTGAAATCCTGGATTTCTTATGAAACACTTAACTTTGAAAGGCAGGGCTTTTACCTGATCTGCAATCTTCCATACTCTGACAGACCCATCACAGCTCGCTGATGCCTGTGTAAGAGATTTTTGTAAACAAATTAAAGACATAGAGAAATCAATGCTACAAAACTGAAAAAAAAAATCCCTATAACCAATGCTACAGATGCAAAATATATAGGCAGTTTTAAAAAGAAAACCTCCTTGTTTAAACCATTTTAGGACTTAAAACTAATACTGTTATCTTGATGATTGTACTCAACTCCAAGCTACTGTGATTACAAACCCTCATACTTCCAAGTGAGCTGCTTATTAGCAAAAGAGGCTCAAAATTAATATTAAATTTCTTTAGTGAGCCATGTTTTCCCCCTCTAAAATCAGATCAGCATTAAATTCCAGAAGAACATAGACAGTAATTGAGCAGTAAAGCAAAGACTGAGCTCTCCTGGGAGGCAACAAGTTGTGACACACTCCATGATCCGTAAGGTCAGCTGAAATTAAGTAGTCTCATGTTCACAGTCTTTTTTTTTTTTTTTTTTTTTTTTTTTTTTTTTTTTTATTTTCTTTCCCGGGGAAAAGGAGACTCAAAGTAGAAAGTAAACAAGAAAGTGTTTTTACCAGGTAAACATCTCTGGGATCAAAAGACAGGCTTAAAACAGGAGCATCATGTCCTCGGAATGTTTTCTGCTTGCTGCTATCAGTCACCTCCACAACTTTGACCATAAAGTCACTGTAGATCACAATGGCACAGACATAAAAGTATTAACATTAACAATGACAAACTATGCATTTATGGCAATAAAAATTGGGCGCTATCTTTTGGGGAAGTAATGGCTCTCAACACTGTATGATCTAAGGAAAAATGAGAATCTTGAGGCTTACTACAGTAGGAGCAAGGCCAGACTATTTTTACCAGAAAATATATTTTATTCATGTCAAAGATCATAAAATATGGTTGCTCTTTGAAGAGGGTATTATGTACACACAGACCATATACCTGTTTAATATAATATTCTGTATGACCTAATGAAAACTCTGCTTAGATACCAGAGAGCTGACTTAAGAACTATCTGTTCTTGTTAACTGGATCAATGGTCATTACTATAATTATTTAGTCATGTCGTTCTTAAAAAAAAAAATAAAGCAAGTAGTTTATTTTGTGACATTTTTAACAGGATCTTTAAGACCACTTAGTGTATCAGATACATTAACAGATTTTTTTATAACTTTATTCCCTCCTCCAAAATGACAGACATTACTGCAGTTTAACTCAAAATAACAATGCTAACTTCTAAGCTAAAAAGCTCCTGTGATGATCTTTCAGTATGACTCCCTCTCATACTTCACCATGACACCCTCAGAGAGAAATTTCATTTTAGGGCCTAATTCTATGGGGTTACTTGCTATTTTAACTATATTCAGAAACACCACCTCTGATATTGTCAACTATCTAACACTAACCAGACATAAAAGGAAGTCTATAAGCTATATTGTGAGACAACTAAAATTATGTTAGCACTCTTAAACAATGCAAGACAACTTTAAAGGGCAATAGGATATTTTTTCACAGAATCATTTCTGTTGGAAAAGCCCCTGAAGCTCCTCCAGTCCAACCATGAACCTCACCCTGACGGTTCCCAACTCCACCAGATACCTCAGCACTAGGTCAACCCAACTCCAGGGTGTTTTGTTTATTTAAGAAGCCACACAACTATTTTTCAAATAGTTCATGTGAACTTTGGCAGCCAGTTGGATGTTAAAAACTTGCATAAAAGCAAAGTTTGCATACTTCATGTAGAAAATTGAGATATCTGGGACAATTAAAAGCAATTCTTAGTTGCATTCCTTCATTTCATGGCCATTACCTTCTCTTTCACTATGTTACAGAAGACCTCACCGAGGGGTGGCCTCACAGTCTTAGGAGCTCTTTTTTGTAATGCAAGAGTCCTAGCCAGGCTGCAGAAGTACTGGGTTTTTGTAAAACTTTCAGAAATGAGTTTGCCGTCTGCCTAATCTCTCTAATCAAAGTCAGATCCCGGGGCAGAGCTGTTCCCTCAGAAACAAGCACGGGCAAAGAGCCCAAACTCATGATTCCCTGTCAGATTTAGAGATTAGAGTGGTTACTGCCCCCAGCTGTCCAGCCTCCCAGTTTTGGTGGAGTTGGTGTGTCTGCTCCACAGCTGCCAGAGTTCATAGTCCAGCATATTCATCCACACTTCTTTCTAGTTCAACTCAAACTTCGAGGAGCTAGCGAGCAGATGCAGCACCCTGCCATCTCTACTGTGAGGTACAGTATTCCAGGAGAGGCAAGCAGACATCCCGAGTTAGCTACAGCTGCCCAAAGAGTTGGCCAAATCCAATTAAGACTCACCTGATCCTTAAATTAAAAAAAAAAAAAATTGCCTGCTGTCTATTTTGCCACTCTATTAAAGGACTAGTGTATATTATGTAAAAGCAAATGTGCTGCCCTAAGAAATTAACTAAACTACACGTTTAATTCTTCTCAGGCAAGAGTTGCAACTGTCATCTGTTATCATTTGGCAGAATGGTGATGATACTTATGCCAGAGAATGACTCAAAGCTCTCGCACAAATTAGAACCCATCTAACTTTTGCATGTGTATATACATCTGCTGCACCACGATCCTGAACAGTCAGGACATTATCTTTAGCACACAGTAACAAAATCCTTGCTGCTGCAATGAGATCCATATGGGCAAATGCTTATGCTTATGCATTACAGGACTGAAAGCTGAAAACGCTCAAGTCTCCTAAAGAAAAGGAATTATTTCACAACACCAGATTTCCATTTAAAATAATTTGGTGGATCAAGTATCTCTCAGAGCATTGTTTTCTAAAGTCCTTTTCATTCCGTTTTTCCTCTCCACCCCAGTAGGCATTTTGCAATACTTTAAAACCCTCGGAGGTATGTGGATTGATGATCTCTTTGGTAAAAATCAGCATGTGAGGAAGTCACCAGATTTTAAGCGATAGCAATGCTTTTCCTTATCATGCACAGATTACCTAGATCCAGCAGCAATTTTGGTACCATCACTATTAAAGATGACATGGTTTGCATTCATGGTGAAACGAGTAAGAATGCCATCTGGAGCTCCTTCAGGAAATGTATGCATCTGAACAGTATTGTTTGATACTGCTGTGATCAATCTTCCATTCTAAAAACAAAATCCATCATAAAATTCGTTAGCTAAAACACATTTATGTCCACAGAGCCAAAAAAATTGCTCTGATGTGTCTAATATTTGGGTAGATTAACTTTAGTAGTTCCAGAAGAGGTCTGTCAGTAACAGTAGTAGGAGAAATATTATTTAACATTTATTTCTTCGTAAAAAAATATAGACAAGCATAGTAACTTTATTACTTTGTCTGTTCAATCAAACTATTAAAAACTAGCAAAATCACTTTCTTACTTTCAGCCCTATAGAAACACACAGCTAGATTTAATACTGAAATTCCAGCTGCTTCAGCAGACTTAAAATTCATTATAGCAATTTACTGCATCAAGATCTTCCCAACTCATCTTTACTAAAATAATGAATACTCAAAGTCACTAAAGAATTTCAAAGAGAACTATCCAATCTTCTTCTGGTGGACAGAAAATTCACTCCCCTTACATAGGCAAGGAAGTTCTCTGAACAGGAAGAATCCTGCATCCTATTTAGATTAATATGCTGCAGTATCAGGAGAGGGCACCCTCAGACTGAGCTTCTCAGTTAAACGCCACCAGGGAAAGATGAGAAGTTCCTGAACTATAGCTTAGTTCTTTTCAGAAAACAGAAGGCAGACGTTTATTAAAAATTAATTCAGATTACAAGAAGCACAAAACAAAAGAAATAATTATCCTATACTTGTAAAAGTAATATATCTTCTTCAAGTGACAATATATTACTCAGTTTATGTTGCAGTAAGTTTTTTAAACATATGAATAAAGAAATGCCTTGCTTCCTTGAGGTTTTTTTGTTTGGGGTTCGGGTGTTGCTTTTCTTTTTTGTTGCCTAAAGTTATAGTAAAAATCCTGAAGATAAACAAAGCAGCAGCCAGTACTAAATAGCCTAAGTAAATACGAGATGAGATTTATTACCAAGATTACATCAACATCTCAGATCAGTTTCATTAATGAAGAGTAAACTTCAGGAAATCTTTTTTAAAAAAATAAGTCTCACAAAGAATTCTTAATCTCAATGTTTAAAAATTAAAAATCCCTCAAAACTAAAAGCACTTTACAATAAATTTAAGAGCACAGATTTTTTTGTACTGGTGTCAAAACCAGGATTTTCCCTCCTCTATTCATTAATAATTTGAGCACTATCTGGCTCTACCACTGATTTGCTAAGAGAACTCATTCAAGACAACTCACTTCATTTGTGAAAAGATAAGTAATGTGATGAAAACCAACTGCAGCATATACTAAAAATCAATGATGAAAATAGGTTATACAGGTATTGAGGAACAGAAACATGAGGTATGTTAAAAGGGACATAAGAGACGGGTTTCGCTTAAGGCAGCAGTTCTCAATATGGCTTCAAATCACAATTTTTAAAATAGAATACAAATATGTTAATACTCATTTATTTCCTCTTCATACTCCTCTCCAAAAATCACAAATAGTTGACAAGCAATTTTAATTTTTTCTTTTATCACTGCAAAGTTCACTACAGAATATCTGAAGAACTGAGGTAGCCTTCTGGAATTCCTCTCTTTTTCTACGACTGTCACAAACAACATCTCAGACCTTCTATTACTAACGTAAGAATAATTGCACATAAAGGAACTACTGTGAGAATTCTCAAGCTAAATACATGAATGTGCATAGTAAAAAGAATTCTTTCCTATTATACAAATTGATATAGGTAACTTATTTGCCTTGTTAATTACAAATAACAGCTACTGAAAGATATATTAAGAGGAACTGCCTTCACATTAAAACAAACAGAGCAGCTTATGCTTCAAATGGCAGCTAGTCCAACTACAGAACTGCTCCCTCACAAATTCTTACAATTTATGTGAGCAAGAATCCTGTTGTCTTCTGACTTTGGGCACAGTGGGTCAGAGGCATCCTTGGGTTAAACAATTTTGAGACCAAAATATCAACCAATTATAAAAAAATATTACCAAAACATTACGAGACACTGATTTTGTGGAAGTAATTTTTGATTAATACGGATTATAATTCCTTGGATCTTAAAACAGGCTCACATAAAACAACCTCTTGGCCCTCTCTTCTAATACTTGATGATCGCATCTTACGCTGGGAAACTTTTTGCAACTCACATTGTGAGAAAACACTGAAACAGCCTAAAAAGTTCACTGCATAATTAGCTTAAGCTGCTGAGTTTGTTTCTCAGAAAGGAGATCAAAGTCAGAAATGAATATAAGTGAATGTGAAAGAAGAGGAGGAAAAAAATATTACAGAAGTTTAATGTAAGAAATAATTCCTCTACAATCCTGCATGGGGTAAAATTAATTGTCAGAAGTATTCTTAATTTATAGAAAATGCTTAATTTAGTTAAAATATTCAAAAAGTCTATAGGCAGATTTAATCAATTACATTTCTACGTATTTCAGAAAATTGTGTTCTCAATACTGCTTTAATACTTTCACTTAGAAATAAAGATAGAATACATTCATGTGCTCAAATTTAAATACCTGCCACTCATTAAACAGCATTCAATTTTTTTTTTCCATACATTAATCTGAAGACAAAGATCTACGTATTTAACATACATCAGACTGAAATGTGCTACATACAGTGTTATTCTTGCCTTTTTCTATATTATCTCTGTGTATGTTTAATGACACCCACACAAGCAGCATCCCTGAGCTTGAAAATCCAGCACCTGTATGGTCATGTATCAACACCAGCATGACACAATTTAAAGGAGTTCTATTAACCACGGTACCTTTAGGGCACACGAATAGGCCTTTTCTCCCACGTTAATGGATTTTGGATCATCATCATCCAGGTTTTCCCAAATCCTAACATCTCCATCACTACCACAAGTTACAATGCAGCTGTGGAAAGACACAGGATTTGTCAACGTTAAGGAACAGAAAGGACAGCCACTCTAACTTTCAATCCCAAAAGGAAAGCGTTACTAAAGTGTTAGGTTTTTTTAACTTGAAACACAAATACATTCTGTGTGATACAGCAGATACCTGTTGTTATTATATCTAAGTAACTTATTAAATATAGGGGAAAAAACCTCATGTCTGGTAGCATAACACATTCCCTTGAGTCTCTGATAACTACCTAGGCCTGGCACTCAGCTGAACTGACCCTTAGATATTACAGGTCAATCCTTTTTTTCCAGAACCTTGCTAATTTTTCAAATTACTTGATTAGCACTGACTTCTCTGAGAACATAGCATTTAATTGCCTCCTAAGACTCTGAAAACTTACCTTACAGCTGATTACAAAGTTGAGGGCAAAACTAAGAGTGTCAACGCATACTTGATTGAACTTTAAGAAGCTTAATGTGCTCCAGGCCTACAGAACCCTTAAAAAAATAGTTAACATGGAATTCAAGTTTGCTGGAGTTAGCTTTCACAATTTTAATGCAGTAAACAATAACCTGAAGTCACAGAGCAAATACACAGAAGTTTGCATGGGATTTTTAATGAAAGACATAGTGAATCAATGATCAAGCCTTGCTTTTTTTTTTTTTTCTGAAGTTGTTTGCAGTCCCAAAAAATTCTAATTAAACAGCAAAATGCTACAAAGCCAGTGGTGAAGCTGTGACGCTTCTTAGTTCTGCAAAGTCTTTGACAGCAATGCAACACTGTGTTGATATTGAGTATGTTGACGCTGGGGAGTCCAGCAGTAGTGGACCAGTGGTATCTGGCACAGATGCCTGCATCCTTTTTTAAACATTTGCATGGTAATGGCAAACAAGGCATTTTGTGGTTTTGAGGGATTGTTATTAGACTAAATCTTGAGAGCAGTCTATGTATCAAGGCTAATGAACTAAAGAAAGGAATAAGAAAATACGGACTTAAACTATACTCGATATGTAAGACTTACCCCTTGCGTTTTATTTTCTGGTTTACCACTTATTTTTAATCAATAAAAAGGTAACGGCAAATATTTAGTTTATACGTTCAGGAACCAGCTCAAGAATGACAAGATAGCAAGAGCAAGTCGATATTGGTCTTCTTCAACTATATTTTTACTTTCTTAGTGCTTATGTGAACATATCTACTCCCACACTACACTGGTTTCTGCTGGATTCTATGAAGTCACTCTTACAAAAGTGCGTATAGAGTCTTTATATATACACACACACATACTATATATATGTGTGTATATATATATAAGGTTGCAATAAAGTTATGTCAATCACTTCAAAATTCAGAGCATCAAAACATGTCTTAGAGCCAGTTCTTGCCACAGGCCAACCCCAAAGGATTTGCCAGACAGAGCCAGGCCATAAATCCACCCCAATCCCTGAGGGAGCAGTGGCTGGTACAGTCACTCCGGGGAAGGAAGGGACCAGGAACAAGGGCCATCGCCTCCCTGCCCCGGTGCACTTCGCGCTGGTCTCTAGGAACGGGGCCGTTACCTCCCGGTGTCATCGAAGCAGACGTCCGTGTGGCCCTCGGTGTGGCCGTACCGCATCGGCTTCTGCCTGGCTGCCATCTTCCCTCTCCCCTGCTTCTGTGTGGGGGATAGAAGAAAAATAAAATAAATTAAAAGGTGAAGCGTCGGAAGAGCCTCAGAAGGCAGAGCAAGGTCAGAGCTGCTGGGACACCCCGGGGCTAGGGACACTGGGCGCAGGCACCCGCCGTGCCCGGCC
>NW_020799101.1:4448607-4491527 GCF_003259725.1 Athene cunicularia
TGCCCCCGTTTCCTGCGAAAAAACTGCGGGTGGGGGCATGCCCGATGTATAGATCCTAATGTATAAAGTGCGTATGCGTTCGCTGTGTGTATTCAGGTACATCTCTTTAATGGCAGCCCCTCAGAGGCACCGCAATGGCAAGGAAAGCCCAAACGAGGGGCAGTGCCCTCGCTTAGCCAAAATCCCCATCGCAGCAAAGTGTTGCAGGGAGGCTGGGGAGTGCTCTCGCCTTTACTCGGATCAAACCCATTTGGCGATCGTTACGGTAATTATGGAATTACTCTGTAATTATAGCCACCCCGATGCGTGCGCTTTGATGGAGTTGACAGCGATCGTAGTGAAGCAGGTAGCGATCGCGCTGCAAAAATCATTAAGCTTTCGCGTGCTGAAAAATAGGGAGAAAAAGCGGCGTGGTTTATTTCTCGAAGGACAAAAATTGTTGGAGCTTGATGTACCTGAAATAAGGAGAAAAAAAAAAAAAAGGCAAACCAAAACCCAGAGTTCTCTATTTTCCCTTGATGCAGCTTTAATGATCCGGCCCAATTTATTCCTGCTTCTAAGAAAAATTACTCCCAGGCAAAACCCTTTATCTTCAGTTTTGCTCGGCAGCAGAATTATCAGTGATTGGGGTGAGCAGAGTGATTTATTTATGTTGGAAATGTGGTCAGAATCTCTATAACAGTCACACTGTTGGTACTTTCATGAATGAGTAAGTGATAGGATTACAAAGCAGGCACGCTTCTTTAAAAGCCCAGATTTCATTATTAAACCTCGTGGAAGCTGTGTAGAGACATGTTTTCCATGGGTGTATCCTGACATATTTCAGTAAATCGTGATTTCTGGTGAGGATAATGTGTGCTAGTAAAATGATTCGAGCTGAACCGCTTATCAGATGAGTGGGAAGACCAAGCTATTCTTACAGCAGCCTTCCTGCAAGCCACTGCCTGGGACGGAGGCAAATGTATGTCAACTGTATTTTATTTTTCTTTATTATTTTAATTTGCAGAAACTTTCATGCAAACTGCACCTAAAATATTTTATAATGCAAAATCCCGTTTAAGTTCAATTCTATATAACAACTAAACTAATTGTCTGGAGGTGCTGCCTGCTGGGATAACTTTGAGCGGCATGGGAAAACTGGGGAGAGGTTTTGGGGGGTGGGGGGATCCCATAGTCATTTGGCCAAGGGACTGCAGGCCCTGTGGCTTTGTCATGTCCGAAGTGACACGGCATCAAATGCAAAGTTATTCTTTAAATCCGGTCGGGAACTCAACCTGCTGCTGACTTGATTAATAGGTGTAAGCGGCTGCAAGCGGAGCGGCAGGGCGGGAGCCCGGAATCGTGCTGCTCTCCTCATCGGTTTCTGGGTGGAGCACGACGTGTTGGTCATGGACCATAAAGCTTTTACTGATTTAGTGCTGCTGCGGTCTGCCGAGCGCTGCGTGCGTCTCTCCTTCAGCACATAAGCAGAGTTTCATTAAAGCAGTAGAAAAGAGCAGCCCTCACCTTTGGCACCTGCTTCCAGATAACTTTTACCTCTTGGATATAAATAAAATAGCCCCAGTTTGGGGGTTAGGTGGGCATGGCCGCATGTTCCCCCTCTCCTCCAATTCTGGGGGTATACAGACCCAGGGTGAATCAAGAGTATTTCCAAGTAAGAAGCATTCTAAGTTATAATCGGTATCTTTAGACAGGCGCTTTCTTCTGCGTGTGTGTGATTATTGCTTTAATTTGCTGGAAGGGTCTCTGGAATCTAGTTTAGGTATTCTTGAACAGTATCATAAATCAAAATAAACAGTCAAAACTGAAGAAAAATAAGTTAAGACAGAGGAATTGGGACTTAATGTTATCCTTAATAGGTTGGGCTCTTTTCCAAAATAAGTCAGTAACAGCTCAACTTCAGTGGATGGTCAGGTTTTAAAATGCGGTCTTGTGGCCAAAATCTAATTGGGCGAAATTAATGAAAACAGCGTGTAACCGGTGAGAATTTTTTTAAATAACTTTTATGTAAGTTGAAAGAAAAAAGGAAAAGTACGACAGTTTATTACAACTTGCTCTTCTCTCTCAGGTATTTATCAGCTCTAGAACAACATCAGCTTCTATAACAATTCCAAAATGGATTTATTGTTACTTGTGTGAATCTCCTTTTCTTGTTTAATTCGAGGCATAACACAGCTATGCTTTGGCTTTTGTGTACTTCGACAAAAAAACTTGCAAAGTACTTCCTTCACTTGAAGGGTTGTGCAGCGTGGGAGCACCAAAGAGGTGGTGGGACCTCCATCCTCAGAGGTTTTCAGGAGGTGGCCAGACCACGCCGTGGCTCCCCTGAGCCCACGCTGGCAGCAGGAGGGTGGGCATGTCTGCTTCAGGCAGTGCTCTGCTGACATTACATACGGTTCTGCTGCTTCCTTACACCAAAAGGGAAGCAGCTTGATGAAGAGGACATAGAGGTACCAGGCTAGAGGCAAGGATCTAGCAGCTCAGGACACAAATACCGAGTTAAAGCAGTTCAG
The DNA here is from genome assembly GCF_003259725.1 of Athene cunicularia. Lineage (NCBI taxonomy): Eukaryota > Metazoa > Chordata > Aves > Strigiformes > Strigidae > Athene > Athene cunicularia. The sequence goes on from NW_020799101.1 coordinate 4,451,121, forward strand.
TATTTATTGAATAAATAAAATAAAAAAAGGTCTGTCTGTACTTACAGTTTTGATTCTCTTCTTGGAGTTATTCGGTATTTGCCACTGATTTAATTAGACATATGGTGAGGCTGTAACTGTCTTATCACAGTTGTTGATTACAGCGTACCTCTGGCTAGGAGGTAATATTGTTATTGCCTGCAAATAGCTACTAGATATTGCTTTTAGTTTGAGCTTGGGGTTTTAGTGTTGAGGCATCAGCGCTTGAAAGAAAAAGCATCTTGGGCAGCCATCTGCACCCCCCCCTCCACAGCTTGGCGAGAGACGTGCTCCTGAAGGAGGGAGCTGTGCACATTGTAAAAACAACAACAAAAACCACCCATCTCTCTGCTTGTCCTCGGGGACTGTAAGCTGTGACAGTGTTGAATAACCTTGAACTACAAGCTGGATCCCGTGGCCCGAAGTGAACTCTGCTTATCCCTGCATGTTGCTTTATCTTTGCCATTTGCTCAGAGGATGAGTTTCAAGTGCAAGGGTTTTGTCAAATCTCCCTGCTTCTGCGATGCCTAAGGTATCCCTGCATAGAAGGCGGCTTTTGTAGGCAGGAGACTTAATTATATCTACCAAAAAGATCTCAGAACTGATGCGTGTAAGCTGCACAGTGCTGGACTTCTCCATTTAACCTTGCCCTGTAGGGAAAAGCACACTCCGTCTTCCCTCTCGTTTATCCTTGGCCCCCCCTCCTGCTCTTTCGGTTGTGTTCCAGCCGTTAATGGATGTTCAGTCCACGGCACTTCCCTTGGACGTTCGCAGCACAAGGAATAGCTGGGTTATGTGGATAGCCTTAAGAGGTAATACAGCACTGAACGCCTCCCTGCCCTTTATGACAACATATGTTTATTTCCAACACCCAGATTATCTTTGGTCCCCGTTTTATCGGTGGGCTGTGAATCATGGATTTGGAAGGGCATGAAGGCGTGGCCCCTTATGGTAATGCCAGACAATGGGATTTGGGCACCTAACGATGCTGTGGCTGATGTGTGTTTCAGAAGGCAGCTTGTCCACAAGCACAGGGACGTTTGTAACACATTTGGTGACTGAGGTTTTGTCTCCTGAGTCGCAAGCTGACCCCTGAACCATCCTTTACTCTTCTTTCACAAGGTCACGTTCAAACCTGGCTTTACTAGGACGGCATTCCTTTTTCTTCCTTTATTCCATGGGTCTGGTGTTGTGTCTGATTAGCAATTACTGCTCTGACGTGGCAGAATTGGCGCCTGGGTTCCAGCAGCCCTCAAACCCCAGGGAAACAGCTCTCTCTGTTGCTGGCTAATGGTGCATGTCTTACAGCATCACGTGCTGTTTCTCCAGTTTAAATTTCAGGGTTCAGGTACCACTGGTGATTCATGACAGAAGGAAGGTACAAAATAGAAGGTGGCTTTATAGTTAAATACAACAGCAACCTAGAAATGACGTAAAACACTGAAATTATTTCAGTTGCAAGGCTGAAATTAGGAGATAATGGGCCTTTTCAGTACTTCTGGGTTTTGTACATTTTGCAGTTTTTAATTAAAAGCCCATATTCTGGCTTTTATTATAAGAATAAGCGTGTTCTTATTCCTTATATGGGCTGGATGTGCAGCATGAGATAATTGAAGGTTTCAAAAGCAATTACAAACTGTCATATCCTAATTTTTAAGTACTTGACTTTGCAACCTCAATGATATCTCTCCGTCCAATTAAAAATCCCATATATAGAAAGTTAATGTATTTTAAAACAGGATTAATCTAGAATAGCTTTTTATCTTTAGCAGTTATTCCAGATTATCACCAGGATAAATGAGATTGCTTTTTTTTTTCCTCTTTTTTAATTGTGGAGAAAATTCGGTGCTCCACTCTAGTTGTCTTTGAATTGAATGTATCAGTGTTACAAAAGCAGTCAGTGAATCTTGTTCTGAATAAAGGTGGTTTGGGTCTCATACACAAAGGTTGCCTTTCTCCTCTCTGCAGTGCAGCCTGCAATGTTTTTACTGAAAAGTGGTTTGCAAAACCCTGAGAGAGGAAAAAAACATCTTTATTTTAATCTTTGATTTGTAGTTGCTATAATATGGACCCTGTTCTGTGATTCTACTTGGTACCAGTGAGGTACTATTCATCTAGATTGCTCTAATGCCAGATTTTTCAACATACTTGCAATATTTAACCTATTTTTATCCCCGTTCTACATTTCTGCATCTCCTCCCTTTCCCTTCTTTTTTCCTTTCCCCCACAGCTCTCAGGTTTGTGGATTATAAATAAGGAATGCAATGTCAAAAATTCCTGGGTGAAAGTTACATCTGGGATGTATTTGGCCCACAGATTGCATGTAAGCCTTTTGGCACAGCAGTCTTATTCTTTTACTGAAAGCAGAGGCTAAAACTCAGCCTGCACAGCCCCGGGGGATCGCAGAGAGGTTGTGTCATGCTGGCTAATCCTGATGATGAGAATGGATTGAATGGAGAGAGGAAGTGGATGCCCTTTTCTTTTCCTGCTTCGTATTTACCATGTCAATTAGTTTAAATTAAAAAAAAAAACAACCAAAAAACAAAACCCCAAACCAAACAAACGACACAACAGAAAATCCACAGCCAAAAAAACCCAGTGGAATAGAGGAACTGTGCATCGTTTTGGTGCAAAAACATCATGGTACGTGATGGGAGATATTTCTACATTCTGCCATGCCTCAGGAGACCACAGCATACATAACACATTGCTATCTATGTACCTTGAAAAAATTCTGCTCTACTTTCAACTGATTAATCAAAAGAGGATTTTTTTTTTCTTTTTCAAAGCACAACACTCAAAGGGAAACCTCTTATCTATTTGAAAATTCAATACACTTTTGGAAACAAAAGAGAATGAAATCAGCAACTGTAGGTCTCAAAGCAACACTGATTTTAATAATGTAAACTTTCTTCTCTAATGAGTAATAAGCAGTTCCATCTTTCACGGCCTTTTAAAATTGCTTTTAGGAAGGGACTGGATTTGTTTTAATCCTTTTCAGTATGTAAAGCCCCAGATATTTCAATCCCTTAGGGGCTCAGTGTTTTCTAGCTCCGTTTGAAAAGGCAGAGGAAAACAGCTTTCAGAAATTGATGGAATCTGTGACTGATATAATAATTTATTTTTTTTTAATCTAGAAAGTGACCCAAAAGTGTCAGTTAAGAATAAGATGTCTAGCATCCCACCCTGGGGATTAGTATCAAACAGGCACATCATCTAGGTACAGTAGTTCTTTGTACTCTGACCTAGTTGTTTCTGTTCTGGCTTGTTCCTTCTTGAAAGGTTATTTGGAAGAGATGCAGAAATTACTCAACAAACAGCTAAAACAGTATCACCTGCCACATGAAGTGCTTCCTTTTAAAACGGACCCTAGCACAATTGCGTATTCAGAATGGATGCTCTAGAAACACCTAAAATGGTTTATTCTGGAGCATGCTTTTCCCAAGGAAGGGTTAAGAGAGCTTTGCCTGGGATCAGGATGGGATTTGTGGGGTGTACTAGTGAATTCAGCTTGATCGTAGTTTTTTTACATGGTCGGCAAGTAATTGTTGCTGTTGTCCAGTGTACACCTACATCGTGCGTGCATAACTATTAATTTAGCTGTGTTTTCTTTTTCCTTAGATATTTCCAGAAAGTGCCTCGAGGAAGCTTCCTTGTGTAGAAAAACCCTACAAGAAACACAGTGAGATTTCTGGCAACTCGTGAAACAAAGCTGTCAAAATGGCAGAAAATAAGGACAGTAATCTTAAAAATGCAGATGTGAGACCCAAAAGCAGCCGGAGCAGAAGCGCGGACAGAAAGGATGGTTACGTCTGGAGTGGAAAGAAGCTCTCCTGGTCAAAAAAAAGTGAGCATTGTTCTGACGCTGAAACAGCAAGTGCTGCAGGAAGGTCAGGGACTAATTTAAGGAACCAAGAGAGGAAGTATAGCTGCTCATCTATCGAGTTGGATCTAGACCGTTCGTGCGGTCACAGGTTTTTAGGACGGTCTCTCAAACAGAAGCTGCAAGATGCTGTGGGTCAGTGCTTTCCCATCAAGAATTGTAGCAGTCGGCATGCCTCAGGACTGCCATCCAAAAGGAAAATTCATATCAGTGAGTTAATGCTAGATAAGTGTCCTTTCCCTCCACGCTCGGAGCTAGCTTTTCGGTGGCACTTGATCAAAAGACATACAGCCCCTATAAATCCAAAAGCAGAAGACTGGATAATTGCTGATTTATCTCAGCAGGAGGAAAGGGAGGATCAGCTGCGAGACGATGAGATTGCCAACAGGGGAACGGACTCTCCCTCCCAGTCCTGTGACTTTACCGACAGCGGTTCCTCTAGGGGTGATTCGAGGTCTGAGTCGGTCACAGGTAAGGTGGGAAGGAGCAGCAAAGATGAGAGTGATATGGACTCCGACGATGAAGTTATAACACTGTGCACAAGTTCTAGAAAAAGAAACAAGCCCAAATGGGAAACGGATGACGAGCTGCTACGGATGGAAACACCTCCGAAGTACCATACGCAGATCGATTACGTCCACTGCCTAGTCCCAGACCTCCTCCAGATCAATAACAATCCCTGCTACTGGGGAGTCATGGATAAATATGCAGCTGAGGCGCTGCTAGAAGGAAAGCCAGAGGGAACCTTTTTGTTACGAGATTCTGCCCAGGAAGACTATTTGTTTTCTGTGAGCTTCAGGCGCTACAGTCGTTCCCTCCACGCGCGGATAGAGCAGTGGAATCACAACTTCAGCTTTGATGCCCATGATCCTTGTGTCTTCCACTCTCCGGACATCACAGGACTCTTAGAGCACTACAAAGATCCAAGTTCCTGTATGTTCTTTGAACCACTTTTATCCACTCCACTAAACAGGACTTTTCCTTTTTCTCTTCAACATATATGTAGAACGGTTATTTGCAACTGTACAACTTATGATGGCATTGATGCCCTTCCCATTCCTCCATCGGTGAAGCTGTATCTGAAGGAATATCATTATAAGTCAAAAGTTAGAGTACTCAGAATTGATGTACCAGAGCAGCAAAGCTAGAAAATATTTTTATGAACGGATGAAATTGTCTCTAAACAGACAAATGTTATGTTCAATCTTTCTTCCTTCTAGTTTGTTTTTGGGTTTTTTTTTTAATAGCAATTTAATGGTGTTTCTTTTTTTTTCCCTGCAGATTATTTGCCACCCAAACCCAAACTTGCCCCTGTCTAAGGCTTTTTAATCCAAATGTACTTTGAGTCCTCCCACCTCTCTTTTTTAGAAATGATACTCATTGTGGGCTTTTGGTACTGTTCCCAGACTAGACTTTTATGGAATTTCAGGTAGACTTTCTGGTATTTCTATAGATGGATAGTCTTTAGACCTAAAACCCCTAAAAATCAGTTTTAAACTTGATCTGTCTTTTATATTGTATTTACATTTGTTGCTGACATGTTTGAAATAATGCACCGTTAACTAAAGATTGACTCATCTGTATTTTCTGCATTTCTTTTAAAATGAGTGCTCTAGCCTCTGAGAGTGTGTATGTATGTCCGTCCGTATTTAAAATAGTAAATTCATCAGTCTATTTCTAACATGACTATTCCTAGCAAAATGAAGTTTGAAAGGGATATGATCTTTCTATAAATACATCAGGGGACTAAACACCAGGGAGGGGAAACAATTCACGTTAAGGACAACACTCAGTATAGGAAAAACAGATATAAACCAGTCGTGAAAAGATTTTGCCTGGAAAAGAGGAAGGCTCATCATTGTCAGAGCAACGAGGCTCTGGAACAGCTTTTCATTTTGTATAATAGCAGTAAAAAGCAAACTACTCATAAACGGATTTGATCAGTGTCTGGAAGGGATAATGATACAGTTACTTATGATGGATGGGACTTGGACTTGATAACTCTGTTTTTATGTTAGTATTTCATTATATAAAATACCCAGTTTTCACTATGGGAGCTGCTGCTTCTGAAATGATAAGGCATGGAGTGGAAGGGTGAGAAGGATGATATTTCCTTAAAAATCTGCATATTAAACTATCTGATCTTGCATGGTTGATCTTGAGGTGATGATGAATAACTTTCTTACTTTCTTGGTAGGAGGGTTGTTTTTAATAAGTACACTTTAAAAAAAAAAGTCTGCAGATTTTTCTTGCAATGTGAAGCATTTGGTCGAATGGCTTCCTGCCAAATTCCATGTACGGGAAAACCATGCGTGGATAATGCTCCTAAAAGCATTACTTACATTACATGGATAGGCAGATCTGCTGCTGAATTATTGGTGAAATCCCAGTGAGACTCGGTGGATCTGGGTTCAGGCAAGAAACTCCGTTGCTTTCCAGCCTGGCCTCGGGGTGCAGCTCCAGGAGGTGCAGGAGTGACCTGCAGTTGTCTTTGCTTGTGTGTGCTTTATCTCCTCTGGCAAAACTGGGCCCAGAACTACTCGGCCAAAAGTATGTGAGATGATGTAACAACAACCTCAGCGCTGTTTCCTCTCCTTTGATCACAGGGAGCTTTTGTACCTTCTTGAAATGCTTTTGAAACTGTGACCCCGAGCCTGCAGGATTACAACTGTGTTTAATTTCATGCATGTGAAAGATCTTACCAAAAATCAGCAGTTACCTGTGTTGGGTGCATGAGGTGGGGTTTGCGTGCAGGCTAGGAGCGGCAGAGCACAGTGCTGTAGAGTCTTGCCCTCAGATTGTAGACTAAGACTAAGCAATGTTTCTATTTAAATCTTTTAATTTCACCTTGTACAGTGTCCTATGGGTTTGTAGACATCAAATCTGTCCTGCAAGCTGGATACTTGGGGGTTACCAAGGAAGCTTTGCTGTGCAGATCCACTGGGGACCTGCTGCTGTGCGCTTGCCCCCCACCCCGAGCAGAGAAAACCCTTTCCACTAAACTGCTGTCACTGTGATGATGTAAACAGATTTCCAGGGACATCTGCTTAGAGACCAGCCCGTTTGTTTTCGCTGTGTTTTAAATAGGTTTTGAACCAAAGTCTCCAGGGAGAAAATGCTAACACACCAATCTATCACATCGCACATGGATGAATATGCTACAGGACAAACTCTCAGCTGCTATAAATCAGCGTGGCTTTATTGATACGCTTATAACAGCTTATACCAGCTGAGATTCTCCCTCCTCCAAATGCAAATGTAATTGTATGACTGATGTCAGAAAAATTACCCTTTTTTTCCTTGTGCTGCTTCCATTCAGCTGTATTTTGCATAAACTGTATTTTATCAAGGACAGCTTCATACTAGTAAATCTATTTTTCCCTCTATCTGTCACTGCCATTTTCCAAATACAAAGTGAGCGAGCAGCAGGGATCATCTTTGCTCGGCTCTTTTACGCTGTGCCTGTCATGGTGGAATGGTGGCCTGTGACTTGTGTGGCTGCAGAATGAAATAATAGTCTCTGGTTCAAAATTTGGCTTCACAGACTGGCGTCACAGATACTTGCAGTCTGCTGGAATAAAATCCTCTTTCAGAAACTCTTAATTAGGGCAAAAAGCTCATAATTTTAGAGTTTAGCATTATTTTTATCACAAGACCACAAAAAGTAGATTTTGACCAAAAGTTGTCTTTCTTTGGAAGTTAGCGAAGGCCACCATCTCTTTCAAAATCAGCAAAGATTTGTTCTTTCAAAATGAAAGGCCATGAAAGAACCTTTTTGGGGTATAGTTCCCCAACACAATGTTTTCAGTGTTCTGTATGCAGCCTACATTGTTTTGACATTTGTCAATGCATCACTTACCCCAAAAATGTCTTGAGCACTCCAATTTTAGGAGACCTATATAATATAGCAGTTGTGGGAAGAAGATGCAGCACATAAAAATAGTGCCTTTGGACTGAGGGGCAGTTAATTGCATTTATTTAAGAAACATTATATGTAGAAAATATTGATGAATGTTTTTTTGTGGAAGTTCACCCTATTTTTTTCTTGTTTTATTTGTCCAGATCATTTCTACCTGTGTGACATTTGTACCTAATGGCAGAGAGTTGTGTGTACATGTGCCGTCTGGAGAGAAAGATCCATTTCATGAAGTATACTTTTTTTATGAAACTCTGGTGGGTTGACCCTGGCTGGATGCCAGGTGCCCACCAAAGCCGCTCTATCACTCCGCTCCTCAGCTGGACAGGGGAGAGGAAAGATAACAAAAGGCTTGTGGGTCAAGATAAGGACAGGGAGAGATCATTCACTAATTACTATCATGGGCAAAACAAATTCTGCTTGGTGAAAAATTAATTTAATTCATTACTAATCAAATGTAATTCATTACCAATCAAATCAGAGTAGGATAATGAGAAATAAAATTAAATCTTCAAAACACCTCCCCCCCACCCCTCCCTTCTTCCCAGGCCCAACTTCACTCCCGATTTCTCTGTCTCCTCCCCTGAGCGGTGCAGGGGGACGGGCAATGGGGCTGTGGTCAGTTCATCCCGTTGTCTCTGCTGCTCCTTCCTCCTCAGGGGGAGGACTCCTCACACCCCTCCCCTGCCCCAGCGTGGGTCCCCTGTGGGGTCACAAGTCCTGCCAGCAAACCTGCCCCAGCGTGGGCTCCTCTCTCCATGGGGCCGCAGCTCCTGCCAGGAGCCTGCTCCAGCGTGGGCTTCCCAGGGGGTCACATCCCCCTGCTCTGGCGTGGGGTCCCCCCGGGCTGCAGGTGGAATCTGCTCCCCCGTGGGCTCCCTGGGTGCAGGCACAGCTGCCTCCCCATGGGCTGCCCCAGGGCTGCAGGGGAACCTCTGCGCCGGGCCTGGAGCATCTCCTGCCCTCCTCCTGCACGGCCCTGGGTGTCCGCAGAGCTGCTGCTCTCACATATTCTCACTCCTCTCTCCGGCTGCAGTTGCTGTTGTGCAGCGACTTTTTCTCTTCTTAAATACGTTATCCCAGAGGCGCCACCACCATCACTGATGGGCTCGGCCTTGGCCAGCGGTGGGTCCATCTTGGAGCCACCTGGCTTTGGCTCCGTCAGACATGGGGGAACCTTCTAGCAGCTTCTCACAGAAGCCACCCCTGTAACCCCCCTGCCACCAAAACCTTGCCACACAAACCCAATACAGAAACATAAGCTCAAAGGTCTATTTTGCTTAAATCCATGTACCCTTTTTTCTCTTTTAATAAGCCTTGTAGAAATTAACTGGTTTAACAATATGCCAAGAATTGTCATCCTAAAGCTTTTCTCCCGCTGCTGTCATTAACAGTCTTACCAAAGCCTCTCACTCCAGTTATACTTTATAACAGTGTTAGGTTAGTGGTTGACTAGATGATCTTCAAGGTCTTTTCCAACCAAAATGATTCTGTGATTAACACCTTGCATCTGAAGTATGATTCAGAGATAACCAAGCCTCAAAGTTCAGTGTTGAAGCTCTCTAAAAAATTAGAAAGAGGGTAAGAACTTCCATTTTCTCTTGCAAGACAGAGATCCCAAGTTCTTCAGGAAGAAGATTAAATGTGAAACAAGGAAAGGTACTGAGATGTGTGGAAAAACACGTGGCCAGGACCACGCAGCAGGTCAGTGGTTGAGTGAGGGTATAATCCAGAGGTGACCCTGGCCACAGCCCCCTTGTTTTGGGGCACCCAGCCAGCTTTGCATCAGGAGTTGTGTGGATGTGATGTGGTTTGTATCGTTTTGAAGGCGCTTCCATAGGAGGACAATAGAAACACCGTATTTAATCAGCGTGAACAGCTTCTGGTAAGAAAAAAGATCTGCTTTTGATAAATTATTCTGATATAAGGGGGAGAAAAATGGTCAGGCTCATGATGCATGGTGGGCAAACTACATAGACAGGGTATTTTTACAGGATGGCTTAAAAAAAATTAAACACTCTCTTAGTTAATGATGTTCTCTGGAGTTTGCTTTTGCCTGAAGTGACTCTTTGCAGCTCTATAGTAATGTTGGTTGTTGGCCCAGTGCTGTCAATACAGAGCGACTTCAGCTCCATCAGAATCATTGATGGATTTGGGGTAGTTTGTGTGTTCGATAATTGGGAGTACACATTTCTTCTCGATTTTCCTATTCTCAGCACTTGTCTTGATGAAATCCAGGGCACATTTGGAACAGGGTATGTGTATCTATAGTAGCGTATCCAACTTAAAAAAAATAACTGATCATAATTTAAATGCTTTCCTTTTAAAGATGCTGGTGTGTTTCCAATATAAAGAAGAAATCCTTGTATGATGCAGTCATACATGGCCTTACTGTTAAATTGACATGCTCTTAAATAATTAAAAAGGGGGATACTTTAATTTTGAAAAAGGATGCTGGAGGAAGGAGGTTAAAGGAAGCTTTTAGTCAGCTCTAAGGTTAGATTTATTGATCTAGTGATCAATCCCTTTCTCTTTCCTGAATTTAAAGCTAATGGGAGACTGTGGTCAGAGATGAGTGGCTTTTAGTTAAGGTTTTTGACTCTTATAAATAATACAACAAATGTCCTAGTAAGTAATAAGAAATAAGATACTCGCTCATTCTTTTTAAATAGAACAAATGTGGCAAACAAGACTCAGCTGTAATTTTTGAAGTCATTTATTAGACAAATTGCTCTTCTCTACTTCTTTTACAAGAGAGACATAAACCATTATATTATTTATTCATGAATCATAGCCATTAAGATGATAAATCAAATTATCAGCTTCCTGTCTCTCTTCGGTTTTAATCATTTTTTATAGTTCATGCAATATAAAGACAGCTTCCTTCCTATGAAACAAGAGACCTTCAGAGACCTTTTTATTGTAAACGTACATTTCCTTCCCATTTTTAAGTATATCCTAGTGATTTTCTCTGTCAATTTTATCTGCAATAAAAATCCAATAAGGAACTTGTACATTGATTCAATATAGCAAAGTTAGCTATGAAGTAAGTGATTTTGGTTAACCTCTGAAATAACGGACTACTGGAAAACGCAGTTAAAGGATTTCTTCTGCCACCCCTAAATGTGCGTGGTAGTATCATACATTTAATAGAGAGAAATATTTAATAGAGAGAAATCTTGACACAAGCTCACATGCTGATAGTAGGACCTTTCTCAAAAGGTTTAATGGGAGCTCTGCAGCAGTATCACTTTTTTAATGCACTGAAGCTTACTTCTTCTGCTATATTCACACAGCCAGTATGTCTTTGCCTCCTCCCCTAAGGTGGGAGAGGATGGTTTCATGCCATCCTTTTCCTCGCTTGCTTTCAGTCTGCATCTGTCTGGTTCAGCATCTAAAACAGCCGTCAGACAAGTCACACGTGACGTGGTGTGGGTGGAGAAGTTGTCCATTCAGAAAGAAATGCACATTGATTTCCATTGCACACAGCAGCAGCTAACTGGTTTTAAACTTGATCGTCCTTGTTAAATACGACTGTCAGGAAGCACCAATGAGGTCAGAGTTACCAAGGATGGAAGATGAGCCTCTGTCTGCATCATTAGAAATACTCATCTGTGCTACAGTGTAAAAATCAATATTTGTTTACTCAACTCTATGAATAATAGAGTTTTGAATGTAAATATATAATTTATGCATCTAAAATCTATAGCCTGGGGCTGACGTGAGTTGCAATAACTTCCCTCTTCCCTACATCCATTTTAAAAATCCCCTGGGTATCAGAGTGATGCGTTAGCTGGCCAAAACGTGTCCTCAGCCCAGCCTCCCTGCAGGCAGGTCATTACAAACACCTTCCTCCGGGGATCTGGCAGGGTTAGAAAAGTCTGCCAAGTGCCCCAAGGATGTCCTCTTGTGGGTCCTCTCGTTACGGTATTGCTGGGGAGAATCCCTCAAACGGCATGTGTTTGGGACCAGTCAGAGGGACATCTGGATCAGAGAGCACAGCTCCCGTGGTGGCCACAGCATAATTAAAAGTCATAGCAGGCTCATTAGCCCATTAAGGCTGTCTGGCCACTGTAGAGGGCCAAAGCTAGTGTCCCCCTGCTAAAGCTGGCCCTTGTGAACCCTCTTCACCCCACCAGTGCAGAGATATGAGGACGGGAGCCTCACGGGGCAGCACATTTCCACATTCCCACGTGGTAGCGATGCCTTTTTGCAAAGGGCATGCCCTGCAAAATCCAAAACTGTTTGTCTCCCTGTCTTCCTCATTATGCTCGTGGCTCCTGCATATCAAAATGATGCAGCAGGAAAACCAGCGGGCTCATGTCATGTACTGCAATCCAACAGCACAAAGACATTGCTGGAAAGTACCAATTTAAGAAAGATTGGAATCCAGCTTTGAGGTAGGAGGCCCTGTTGGCCAGCTCTTCCATCTTATTCTCCTTACTTTTTCATTTTTAGGAGCGAAAAAATATCTTAGTTACTTCTTAAGTCTCATATTCAGTCACTATCTCAGAGTATCTCTTGAGTTTGACTCAGTTGAACGGGTTCATCGCCAGACCTTTTTTTGTTAATGCGCATCAATTGCAATGGACTACAGTCCATTGCTTGTGCCAATGTGGGTTTCTTTGTTTAAGAAAAAGGCTGGGTTTGTCCTTCGTAGCAGTTATGTGATTGTATTTCTAGGTCAGGTCTTTATGTGTAGTCACATGAAGTTTCAATTTGGACAAAACACTCAGTAAAGGCCTTGATGCTTGATGCTGTTATGATTAGAAAGTTGTCTAATCAAATTTTGTTTCCAATTAAAAAAAATTGGATTAGCTCTCAGACTGAGACCTTCGCTGTTATTTTTAGTCTACAACTAATGAACCCCTGAAAATAGAGTGTATAATGAAAATACGGTGATTGGTTCTGCTGGGATGGTTGGGAAAATACATTAGCAGATCAGAAAGGGTAATAAATCTTCTGTCACAACCTTCCTCATTAAACTAGATAATTTGAAATTGCCTCTAGTGTATTAAACAGTTCATTATTTTGGAGGGGAGCAACACACAAGACAAAAGAGTATTGTTCTTTTAATTGATATCCAAAGCCCCCCCCCCCAGAAAAAAAGATCAAGCAAATTTAGTCAAGAAAAATCAATCTGAGCACTGGCTGTGTTGTTATACAACTTTTTCAGAGCCATCCGAAACTTCACGTCCTTCAACTTAGGGGAAGGAATAAAGGTCTCTAGAAAATACTGGGAGAGAAGGGAATAGCTCTACTAAATCTGACAGGCTGTTTTTCTCCACCAGCACAGTTGCAAAATTAGATAATTTCAGGTTTGTGGATATTTTTCTGATGGTTTTAGCACATTAGAAATGAACAGCCCGCAAAACTTAATTGATTTATCAGCACCTTAGAGGCATTTAACGCTTCACACGGGCAAAGAGTACCATCAGCCCGAGGGATAACCTGAGTGGGGAAGTGCAGCAAGAAAGGGGAATTTGGGGTGACAGATGAACCCAGTACCAGGGTGCAACAGAGACTTTTCTCTGTGTGGCTGGCTATGACCTCGCATAAGGAGGAATGGGAAGTCTCCACCCTGGTGGTTTTGGCAAGTAATATCTCTGTGTGATCTTCAGCCTTCACAGAAATTCCTTAATTTTTCAGGAGATCTTTGACCTGGCAAGCTGGAGGCTGAGGGCAAGCTTAAGACTTTTATTGTCCGTCTCTTTACAGCAAAAATGCTGGCATGAGACTAGAAGATGCCTGAGATCTTGCTGCCGCCAAGGTAACACAGGATTGGTGAAGGGGACATCCTGTCATTTTTATAGTCTCAGAGCCAAATTATATCTTGGTGTGATGCTGCTGGCTCTGGTATCCTTGTACATAAGGAATCTTGGTCCCGTGCCCAAAGAGAGGGCAAATGTGAAGGGGAAATAGGAGAACATTATATTGGGGAAGATATATTCAAAGGTGGCACTGAGTGGGAGGGTGTGAGTTTGAGTACACCAGCCAGATGAGGCACTTGCCCTTTGTTGATTCACTAAGAACACACGCATTTATTAAGATAAGCCAAAAAAGAAAACATTCCCTGTTTGAGCAAATGCCTCTTCCCAAGCTGTCCTCTCATCCAAGTGAGTCCAAAAAAAAAAAAAAAAAATCAGCTCTCATCCCTTCCCAGACAGCCTTTCTCATGCGTGAGCAGCGCTAGGTTTCTGCTGGGTATTCCCTGCTGACAGGATCTTCTGCTACCACAGGTACGAGATCTGTTGGTACAAATTACCTGAGTGGGCAGCAGATTCTTGGCTAGATAAAGACTAGCCAAGGAATAAAAGGATCCTTTATTTCACATGAGCCAGGGGGATGCGCTGAATCCTTTGATATTGTGCTTCATTTAATAGCAAAAGCGCAAGTAAATAATCCCTTGCTTTATCTGGTGTGCTCCTTTATTGTGATTCCAGGCAGACAGGATTATTGAGAGGGAAGGGAAGGGAGAGGATGGAGAAGAACTAAAGGGAAGGAAGAGGGAGGCAGGGAAACTGGGGATCTGGAGTCACCTCTTCCCAAGGGCTTCCCAAGCCAAGCGTTGTGCCCCTGTTCTTTAATCTCCTGGCCTTCCGTCCCCAGACTGTACTCCTGACTGCTTTGATACCCACATGCTGTAATCAAATAGCACTCCCAAAAGCACATTTTGGAACCATGTCTGTCAAATGTTTGGCCACATTAGGGTAGAAATTATTCCAAATAAATTCATTCAACGCTTTATGAGCTAAAAATGGCACATTTGTTATCACACAAATAACATATGGCATTAGCAAATAAAATTTAATATTGTAGCAGCTGAAATCCCAAGTGTGGCTTAACCACCTGAACTTGAAATGCACCGTGGTGGGAAGTAAAACAAAAAGATGTACACCCCCCTCCATCCCACGTTGGCTGGAGTACCATCACAAGCATCCAAAATTCTTTCTTTCACTGCCTCTGCCAGCTTTGGCTTCGTCGTATTTGTACTCTAATACAAGACCTTCACACTAACTTATCTAGTTTTATATAAAAGCAGAACATGTGAGTAGCCATGCCAGGCTGGGCCAAAGTCCACCTAGACAAGCCATACCCAACAGGGGCCACAAGTGAAGGCTCAAGGAAGAGTAGCTCAGACAGTGGCCAGCCCAGCTCAGCAAGTGGGTGCTTTACTCGTCTCATAGTCAAAAAAAGCATTACTGTATTATTTTGAATGCGGCACTAAATGGCTGTATGATGGTGTTTTTACAGTCTAAATATGATAGCATGTCTTAATTTCTAAGAGTAGGGAGATTCATCGCAAACAACTGACTGTAAATCAGTGAATGAATGAGAGTAAATCTCCACAAACGTAGACCTGATTCATCTGCCAATTACAGTTCATTTTTAATGATGAAAATACATTTTAGCAGGCACGTAACATATACTTTGTAGAAAAGAAACTTAATTTCTAGGAGTATCAGACCTAACTACAGTGCTGGCTATTTAATCTTTGCTGCAAGGGAAAGGAAAGAGTCCATTCATTTTTACTGCACTTCAGCATAATTGTTTTGGAGTCTGATCCTGCAATCCTTGCTACCTACTTGTTCTTTAGGAACAATTTGTGTGATTAGGAGCTATTCATAAGTTTAAATAACATCGTGCTTGTTGGTTTTACCTCCTGTTACTTCATTAAACCTGCGGTTCAAATAGTGGAGCAAGGGGAAGGCCTCCTGTTTGGGGAGTTGGTTCCTTCTGCTATTTTGGCAGCATATCTTGTTGTTTTCCCAGAGCGTGTTTAGCTAAAGTAGCGCCGAGGAAGGAGTCTGACATGGTCCAGAACGAGACTGGTTTTCTCAGGTCACCAACCAGCCTCGACCCTGTGACGCTGGGCTGAAGTATTACCGAGGAAGTGTTATTTGTGTTCATTATTTGTATTGCAACAGTAAGTCGATACTACTAAACTCAAAACTAAAACAAGGAGATGCTCCCAAAGAATTTCAAGTCTAAGCATAAAATAGGAAAAAAAATATATGAATATAGGAGAGGTGGTGGAGGGGAGAGGGCTCTGCAGCAGCGGTACTAACCAAGTCCAGGGCAGCAGCCGTGGGATGGGGAGTCAAAAGACGGGAATTTCCCGGAGGAGGAGAAGAAGGAGCTCCTGCCAAGCTGAGCCAAGGCAACGGGAGACCTGGGAAAGCAGGCAGCAGCAGCAGCGGGGAGCGGAGTTTGCTGGAGGCAGTTTTTAAATGCCCATTCTGCTAAACTGCCTCCAGCACAGCCCTGGGGATCACGAAATAACAAGGCAATTATGTCCTCAGATCCCTGTGATATTGTGAGAGTGAAGCCCAGCATGTTTTGCAATGTACTTTATCACAATAGTCAGTTCCTTTTCTTTCTAAATGGCTGTATAAGAGGAGTATTTCTGCTAATTAATTAGAATTCATTCACCCCTGGCAGGAGAGAAAGAGCTTACAGTGGGGATTTGAAATCTGTTTCTTCAGACAATATTGCAAACATTTCCAGGGAGGAGTAGCGCTTGCCCTCAGGCAGGGAGAACCAAGATAAAAAATAATGCTCACTCATACAGCCTGGAGCTGTAAGACTCTGGTCTGGTGGGGAGAAGAGCAGCCTGGCTGCTGGGAAGCCTCGGGATGAAGTTCGGATGTAGGACTTCTGTAAAAAAAATCCAGTGCTGGATTAATATTTTTTTGCCCCACTTCAGTGGAAACTGCCCAGGGTAAACCTGCACCAAGACAAACCTGTCACCCAAACGCAGGTGGGCTGAGATTTTCTCATCTCAAACCTCTTACAAAAAGCCCTGAAATTAATAAGGAAGCTTTCAAATAAACTTTGGATCAGGCTCATTCCAAACCTTCCGTTATCTCACTTGCAATTTATCACTGAAATGTCTGTAATTCTCCCCAGGGAGACTTTCTAGTATTTAAACAGCTACTACCATGCGTAATTTCTTCCTGTTTTCAGAAGAGAGAAGAGGAACTGAGAACATTATGCTAAATGCCTCAAGAGTCCAAAGAATAGTGATTTTCATGGAATCTTCTGAATTTATTATCATTGCTAGGGATATGGCTAGAAACAACCCCAAGGTTAAAAAGTTCAAATGGTTGGGGTTTTTTTTTAATGACTCTTGCTTGAAATGATCCTGACTTTGGTTAATTCCAGCTCCATTTACACCTTAAAGGAGCTCTGTCAGACAGATATTAAAAATATTTAAGTCTCATTTATTTATAGGAATCCTTCATACTTGGGTGACTACTGACTTGACAAATCCATTTGACCTAAAATATGACTAAGAAGTGTATTTGTGGTATGTTTATTAGTTGAGAAGTCTTTCCTGGGCTAATCTGTTTTTCCGGCTGTACTCTTCCAGCATGCTGATGGAAAAATAAACCCAAAGAAGGAAGCGGATTCTTAACAGTGGTCATGAACACTGCTTTATTCTCAGGGCATTTTTGCATGGCATTAGCAACTAAAAGGCACCGCTTCAGCAGGGCACTTAAGCTATTTGCTGAATCAGGGCCTGAAAGCTGAAGAGAAGGAGGAGGAGTGACATGGGTGTTATTCCCACAGATTTTCTCAGAGCATTAAATGACTATTAGCTGATGTGACAAGATGTTACTGTATTAAAGTTGCAGTGGAGGAAATTCGTGCTCTTTTAATGGGGTAGCCCCAAACTGACAAGGCAATTGCAGTCATCAAGTCCCTGCCTGGAGAAGGGAGGGTAAAGGTAAGATACAAAACCTTAGTCCTGGAATGGAGTAAACTCCCTCAGCTGCACCTGGTACCTGGTAAATGTTTGTCCCAGCTCAGCATAGAAATGTTGGGGCAAAATACCCCCCCTCCAAGAGACTCCTAAAACTAATGAAATTCACAGGGGAGCATCGACTCGGACTTCTTCGAGAGGATTTTGGGTCAGATGGCCAGCTTCTGCTTGGCTGCTATGAACCTCCCAGATGTGTGAGTAAAACAAGAGTCCCTGGGGTCAGGCTATCCACCAAACCTCATGCAAGCAGAAAAGGTACCTCAGCCCACGCTGCCACACAGCCCTGGCTCAGCTATGGAAGTAGCACTTTCCACACAGTGTTTTATATGGAATACTCATGTCAATAATTCACCACACATCCTTCAGTAGCACATCTGTCATATCGGTGACTTACAAATCCTTCACGAGCTCAAATGATCTTTACGTGCATCATTCCCTGAATTACTACAAGCCATTTGACTGTAAATGTGTTCTTTGGCACCAATCAGCAGATCATTGACCTTCGTAGTATGGCTACACCATCAATATACATCTGAAGTAGAGACATGAGCAACTGGGTATTGAACAATTAATTTCACATATAGAAATGCATATGTCAGTGGCTGTGCAAAACTGGAGATCTCAAAGGCCCTTGGCGGGTTTGCAGGGAGAAGTGCCCGAGCACGGAAGCATCTCTTGATGAACAAACAGATCCCAACTCCTTTGCGCAGAAAAAGAAAACAAGACACAAAGATACAGCCACACATGGCAGCATCGGGAAGTGATGAAAAACAATGTTTGAGGTTTAGTGATCCGGGCATGTTGCTCCTGCTGGGAGCTGCTCACACGACGGCAGAGATAACCAGCAGGCACCCCCTGGCACGGATGATACTGCCATACAGTGCTGGCCTTGCTTTCAGTGGGTCCCCAGTGGCTGGTGAGGCAGGTGTAACCTCAGACTGCCGCTTGCCAGGGGCTCAGAGGCTTGGTGAGGGGAGGATCATTCCACATTTCTTGTCTTTCTCCTTTTCCTAAGGATCTGGGGTTGCCCACAGTCACGCGGGACTTGAGGCCAGCCAGACCTTTGGTCTGTCGCACTGTGACTATTCTTAAGTTTCTCCACCAGGGATGTGTGCGTGTGCCTCTGTGTGTTTACAGGCATTAGAGAATCCGGGCCACGAGGAAAATCAACTCTGCCCTCATTGCCAAGCCAAAGCCTCTGCAAACCAGCTAGTCCTCACCTCTTTCTCCCTCTCTAAAAAAAAGACCTTCATTCACAATTGCAAAATTAGAGCGTAATAAAATAAAGGGTCCTTTCATTTGCTTTTCAAGCTTTTGGAAAAAAGAAATTTTCCAGCTTGTCTCCACAGCAGTGAGCACTTAAAAACATGATCCTTCAGAGAACGAAGGGCCATCATTTCCTATTATCATCTGCCTGTCGGAGCCGTGGCTGAAAGCCAAACGGCAAATTCACAAAACTCATTGAGAGGCTGTGAGGATTGCAACACCGCACCAGGCACCACAGTTTGGGATTGGGCACGTGGAGGAAGAGCGAAGGGGAGGACAGAAAGGGGACTGATAAAGGTTTGGATCCCTCGGGGGAACCCTCTGTGGGGATGGGGAGAAGGCAGGCGCCTCTCTGAAAGGACAGATGATGAGGTGGGTTTCATTGGTGTCACACAGAGAGGAATTTTCTATTTCTTATTCACTGAAGAACAAGAAAAAGTGAAGAGAGCTCTGTCTTCTGCTGCCAGACATAATCACTAGCTCCAAAATCTGAAAACAAACTCACACAGTATCTTGACATGTGATCAAGGCTCTACATATCCACCACTGTGGAAAGAAAATGTACACAGAAAATTCACTCCTTGTCACAGAAGATCTGTGTGTTAGTACCCAAGTGACTGTCGAAGTGTCTTTAATGACAGTTCACCTGCTCGTAATTTCACAACAAGCAGACAGCAGTGCTTCCTTTCCAGTTCAATCCAGTTTATCTCATCTCCTCAATAGGGTGCATTTGCCATCCCGATGCACTTTGAACCAGTTTTATGATTTTATCTTCATGGCAACAAGCCTCTGCTTTAAGAAAGAGCACTTATTAACTAGAGACAGTGTCATTTTCAAAGTGATTTATTTTATGAGGGTTTTGAAAGAAATGATCAGTCAGTGATTGGCCATAGGGGAAAAGCATATAAAAGCTTACCACATGCATTGAACATACCATCTGGTATCCTTTAAAATCTAGCTTCAGGGTGGCTCAGCTAATTCTTCAGAGCGCATGATGTTCACAGTGCACAGTGAGGCATGAATATAAAAGCTGAGTGACATCGCCCAGCAAGAATCAACGCCGTAACTGAAGCTTAATATCTTATATCTCACTGTTCTAGTCCATCATCAGACACTGGCGTTTCCCTAACTATAACTGATGTTACGTTCCATAATTTAAAACTTGTTTAAAAAACAAAAAAACAAAAACCAAACAACCAGGAATCCTTTTATTTTCTGGTTGGATAGAAAAGGGATGCCTCCACTGTGTCTCGGTTCTTTCTTCTGACTAGCTGATGTAAAAGCAGGAGGTACAAAAAACGATACTGTTATTGTTCCTCTGAATTTAATTGTTTGTGGCATGCACAGCCCTCTGGGTGCGATAAAGTTTCCTGACTCTGATGCTTGTCACATTTCAAGATCTGTGTTATTGTCCCTGAAAAGTACTAAATCAGACAATTTAAGTATTGTCTGTTGGTCTTCTACCCCAAAATAAAGGCTAAGGCAGGCAATTATACCCAATTTTGCCACTGAAAGACAAGAGAGATGTTGACAAACTGGAGGGAGTTCAGAGGGGGCCACTGATATGGTTGGGGGGGCCAGAGCATACAACATATGAAGAGAGGTTTTGGAAATTATATTTTTGAGCCAGGAGAGAGAGTGGAGGAGGGATCTCACTGCAGTCTCCAGCCACCCAGAGCGGGGTTACAGAGCAGGCAGATTCTTCGCAGAGGTACACAGCAAAAGGACAAGCAGCAACAGTCACAAGTCACAACCAGGGAAAGTCTGACAAGACGTGGGGAGTAATGGTAGTATTCACAGAAGCAGTATTTAGGAATGACACTGAACCTCCAGAGAGGTTGTGCAATCTCTGTCTTTGGAGACACTCAAAACTCAAGCAGACAAGGTTTGAAGCTAGCCCTGTTTTGAGCCCGAGGTTAGACCAGAGGTTCTTTCCAACACAAATATTTATGTGATGCTGAAGAAAAAACAAAGCGATCCATACTTGTAACATAGAGGCAACAGCACAGGCCCTGCAACCTGGACTTGTAATAACGAACTGCCCTCACGTTATTATACCAAGCAGCCTTGCTGAATAATTTAAATAATACTACAGCAGGTCCTACAATGGAGGCATGGAAAATAATGCCTCTTACAAACTGGGAGCCAAATTTCTTTCACACAGCTTCCATTGTGTTCCTTAGGAGCTGCACACAGGCTCTAATTTTGCAATTTCAACCCAACTTTTTTTCCATTACATAATTTAGAGTGCAAAGTAACGTCTCCCAGTAGGATGTGGCCAGGGCTCGGTGGTAGTCTTCCGTCCCCCCCCTCCCAAGTCCTATTCCTGGCACTGAGATAGATCAACTGCACACCAATTATGTAAAGTCACGCCTGCAGCTCTTTTTACAACGTTCAGCATATACATACACACAGATAGCTACATTTGCCTGAGGGAGGGGAAAGCTGTGTGTACAAATAAATATTTGTACAGAAATTCATCATCCTTTCTGCTTCTGCAGAAAGGGGGGTGAATTTATTACATATCGGGCAATCCTAACGTCAAGGTTGGCGAGGTTGGCTGGTAGTTATTGATTAAAAGTGTTATCGCAATCCCAGTTTGATATTTGAAGTGAGACATCATCACCGCCGCATGTTTGCTCGTTAATTAAGGTTTCTAACTACCAGATTGCTCCGGACGAAACACGGGGTGGTACCGGGGGTGCTGGCCGTGAGGGAGTGGCAGGAGGCAGCCTCCCCCGCCAGGAGACCCGCCGCTTGGGGAGGGCGGACCGCGTCGGGGTGCCGGTGGCGGCCTAATGGCTGCTGCCGCTTTCGGTTAGGTGGGGCTGGCTTTGCTGATGTCTGCACGGCAGAGGAGGCTCCTTTGTAGCGGATCCTGGTTTGCTCTGTGTAACGGTGGTGGCTGCTGGGTAAAATATATTGTCGGCTTGTATTTATGCTTTGTGGTTGTAATCTATAGATGACTATGTAAATGAATGTGGATCGCATATAAGTGGCTGTTCAACTCATAGGTTCTTCGCTAGAGAAGGCCTCAGGCAATTTCTCACGGTTTGTGAGAAGTTGATTCATTTTATCAAATGTTAATATACTAAAGGTACCTGACTTGCTGGGAAAGTGAACCCTGTGTGGTATCAAAGGGCACATTGCCTGGAGAGAGAACTACCGATCTGACAGGTTTCATCTCTGAGAGACAACTTGTTTCTAGGTGAATTCTATGGAAACCAGCGTTGATCTGATGCCATTCAACCTTATTGTCAGTGGATGTAAGAACAAAGGTAGCTATTTTTTTTAAACAAAACCGAAACACCCTGAAACTACCCTTCCCAGGACCTGTGGAGGCCAGTGGGTGATGCAGAAATTTGTGGTAAATATCAAGTCAGTCCTAGAAAGCACTTTTGAGATTCTTGAAGCTTGAGTTCATGTAAGTACGTTTTAACAGTGCTAGATCAAGATGTGAAAGATGCCAGCTGTATCCATGCAGTGAGATTGTATCCTGAGAAGCAGTTATCCTGGAGAAGAGCCTCTGTTAAGGAGCAGAAAGGTACACGGTTTTGTTTGCAACTGTTGAGGCTAGAACAGGAATACAGTGCAGAGTTTTGATATTTTACTGGGGGGAGAGGGGGCATGACATACCAAAAACCCTGCAGTGAAGACATCTAATAATCACACTCAGGGTCAATATGTTTATTTCATCCAAAACAAATAAAAATAACTAAAATGATAATTCCAGAGTATATAGCTTCAGTAAGAGGAGAACATAAGTATTTTTTAAATGGCTTTTACAGCAGTTCAGGAAGACTTCTGAGGAACTGATAATCGGAAGCTAAAGCTATGAATAAGAAATAACGCACCCTTTTAGAACTGAGTATAACAGGATGAGAGTGGGCTCCATAGTTCTCAAAGTTTAGAGGCAGCTGTGGAAGATTTGTTTTAATTATTCTGAGCTGCTGCACTAATGTATCTTTTGCAAGAGTCACAGGGTGGGATGGTATGGACAGGAGTAATCTTTGGCAGTGGAGACCTGCTGTTCTCCACCGGTTTTGTAGCGCAGCTGGCACACAAACAAGTCACATCAGAAGTGATAAACGTCTGCTGGGTTTGGAGCCATCTGCTTGTGATGTGGTGACCATCTGAAGTGATTAGATCTGGTCTTAGTGGGGAAGCAGCTGTGAAACTCAGTGGCCTACCATGGGTGGAAAACTGGAACAGATTACAATTCCTTATGGCTTTATATAAGAGGTCTTAGAAACTGCTAAGACCTCTGTTTGGAAGAATTATGTTTTCTGGTAGTTGATAATTTGTAGCAAATGCAAGGCTTTGGTCGTTGATCTTAATTAAATCTGTCCTGAAAAGCTGAAAACTAAAAATCCAACTTCAGTCCTCTTCGTCAGTCAAAACAGACATGGGATGGGGCAGTAAGATCACCAATCTTACGTAGCTACTTCTGATGCAACTGTTGGGTTTTTTTCTTCTGTCTGTTTACCAACTGTCTTTATTCTTCCAAGGAATAAACATGCAGGTCAGACTAAGTGATTGCACAGTATGTCAGCACATCAGTGCAGCTGCCGGGAGGGCATTAAAGATAGGGAAAGGCCAGCTGTAAAATGTTGATGCTTAATGCCTGAAGGTAGAAGCTGCAGAAATTTGCATATTTTCAAAAACATTTAGAAGCTGTCAAAGATTTGGTCTCTTTTCCATTTTATCTGTATAGCTATGTTGGGTAGTTTTACTTATGTGGGCAGAAATCTTGTTGTAGATGAGGTTATGCTGGTAGGTATTAGTCATGTTACAGTGACAAAAGAACCTCTGCTGATCGAGCCATGCCACCCAGTGGAAATGCAGCAGAGCCTGTTGCATCTAGAAAGCATTTTTCTGTTTGAGAGATGATCTTGGAGACAGGAACTAAATCTGGCACATCAAGTGTTCGAAAAATGTCATGCAACTCAAAAAAAAATTTAAAAATGAAGGCAGTTGATGCTTAGTTTTGGATAGCTTTAGTAAAAGAAAGATAAAGTGTTTTGGACAGCTCTTTCTAATGAGGGTCCCTAAGGGCTGATGATGGAGAGAGAAAACACAGGAATGGCAAGAGCATGGGGAAAAAATGCTACCACATCCATCAGTTTCAGTTGGGCTGGATGTGACCAGAGAGGGTTTAGAGCTTAAAAAACACTGGGGAGGTGTTTTATTGTGGAAGCTATTTAGTAGGACGGATTTAGTATGCCACATGTAGCACTATGCTTCCAGAAACGGGAGGGTTTTCACAGACCTCTCTGAAAATCACCAGTTGGGCTTGAGTGCTATTGGTAGAGCTGGCCTGCCAGTGCCGTGTCGGAGTGGGGCTTCCCAACATTTCTGCAGCATGGAGCCCGCCAGGTTTGCTTGTCTCTCTTACCTGCTGTTAATTTTCACTGCATGGGTGTCCAGGAGGGCTTGGATTGCAGCCCAAGATTTTGGGGTGCATGGTTTCTGGGTAGGTGAAGTGGCAATCCTTCATGAGCCTTCTCTTCAGCATAAAATGAGAGAGATTCTGCTCCTAGATGCATTTTTTTTCAGACACCAGTCACCTCTTGCTTTCCTTCACTTTAGTTTGGCCCTTCTGGCCATGTGTGTTCTCAGAGGTGGCTGAGAAGTGGTGCCCTGACCAGCCGATCAGGAGCTGGCAGGCTCAGTGCTTCTGGAAAGCAGGGGATGTGTCCAGGGGCGGTGGCCTTCAGAAAACAAAGGAAATCTTATCTTGCAGCACAGTGGATTCGAGCAAGACTTCAGTTTGAATGCTGCCAGTTCTTGTAGTCTTTCTACTCCCTGCCAAATTACTTAAACTCTCAAAACTCTCAAATCCTCCTTCTTCCACTCACAATTTCTCTCTTCCCCCCCTCTCCCCCGGAAAGAATAATTTGAAGTAGAGTTTAAATGTGGCAGAACGGATGTCTATGACATGAATCAGCTTTTCTCTGCTCACATCAGTGCTTGTGCAGTGCTCTTCTAGAAAAGCTTCAAGACAAAATGAGAGTCCATTTGTTAACTCTACTGACTAAAAATCTAGTTGAAGACACCATTCCGTACATTTTTCTAAAACCTTGAGCCCACGCGTGACCAGTGGGGACTTGAAAATGGAGCTACTCAGAGGTCTGACAGTGTCACTGAGGTCAGTTTGTGAGTGTGTGAATGCCTTGGGCAATACTCTTACAAATGTAATTGGCATTTCTCTAAGGTATTGATTGAAATTCTTTGTGCTAGTGTTGAACGACTTGAATGGAATATAGATTCTAGGTTTAAGTATAGATTAGTTCATATGTTGTCTGAACGTGTCTAACGGTAATTTTGGTTTCTTTTTCATTAAATGAAGGTGGCAGTACCCAGATTAAATGTATGTTTAAGAAACGTCCCTGAAGTAGGCCATCCTGTCTGCAAGAGGATCCTTGACATGCTTGGCATTGACTCAGTTATGCTAAATGTTGCCAACAAATGTTGCTCTTGTCTGCTTGCCAAAGTAAAAAAGCCACTAACTCTCATTATAAGCTGTGCTTAACAACACTTTTTTTTTTCATAAGTCATGCAGCAGAATTGTTTCCTTAATTTTCATGGCACAGAAGTATTTGGAAATTACCTGCTGACCAATACTGGGGATATTTGTTGATATTTTGTAAGCAGGCCTGTTTCAACTTCTTATCCAATGCTTTGACTTGAATTTACTACTCTCTGTCACTTTAGTGACAAATCATGGGATTTTCTTCTGAGTTCTCCTTTAGGTCTGTTTCCTCTCTTCCTCCTTTCCCCTGCAGCATATGTTCTGACATCTTCTGTGAGCTTTTTTTCAACCACTTGTAGTTCTGTTTTTCAATTAGTCTTATTCCATCTCTCCATTTGCCTAAAGAAAGGATGATTCTCTTGGCCTGTTTTGGTGTGGCTTTTTGTTAACCTGTTGTTTTGGTGGGTTGGGGGGGGGGAAGTGCTTATGTGAAAAGTTATTTTTGTACTTGTCTCTATATTAAGGATTGATCTCTTATGTTTTGTGGGTTATATTAAATAGCTTCTCTGTACTGGTAAATTGAACTCAGTGCCACTAAAAAGCACATATCAACTTCTAGTTATTATTGAGCACAGTTCACTGTAAAAACTAATGAACTCTTTTAATGTAAGAGGTATATACTGAAGAGAAATGGAGCTTTTTCTGATAGATGTCTCTCGAATAGCTGAGCTGTTAACAGGAGCAGAAACCATTTTCCTGATGTAGTTCAGTTGGTTTCTCATCTTTAAACAAATAGTCATTGATCTGAACACAGTGTACCTCATCGATACAAAGATTCAGATATTTGTACTTACCTGAAGAACTACTGCTGTTACAAGCTAATGTTGGAGCTTTAACAAACCTTTAGATTCATGCAATTAGGCACTGATTTCCACCAGGGTACTAACTTTGTAGATACATATTTCTTAAAAGGTTTATTTAAATTGTTAGGTATTTCTTAAAGAGTTTCTTTAAATTATTAGGTGTAACTTGACAAGTTCACTGTGTTTCCACAGGGGTCTGGGTTGCTTGGTGTGGTCATAAATAACTTGGGAAATGAGATGAGCAGTGTCTACATGTTGATATGAAGCCATTCAGGAAAGTAAGGATTAAGTAATAAAATGGCAGATATAATTCAATGTCAATAAATCTCATGTAATTCAGAGTAGATAAATGTAGAGTGGTGCATATAATTTCATATATAAAATGATGGGCTGACCCTTAACACTGAGAAATGGAATATTGCCACAGAAGTGTCAGTTCCATAGTGATCAAAAAGCAGATGAAACATTAAGAAGTATTAGGAAGGAAATAGAAGACAAACCAGAACATAATTATGAAACTGTATAAATCAATGGTTATCCCACATCTTGAATTCTGTGTGGTTTGTTCTTGTCATTCATCTCAAAAGATACAAAAAAAAATTGGAAAAGCCTCAAAGAGAGGCAGGGAGAACAATCACAGGTATGGAATAGCTGCTGCACAAGGGTCGATGGAATAAGCTAGAGCTCAGCCTGGAGAGAGAACAGTTTAAAGAAAATGATAAAAATCTGTAGAATAATGATCAGCATGGGCAGGGTGGGTAAGAATAGACTTATCGATTTCCTTGGCTGCAAGAATGAAGGAGCAGCAATTGGAATTAGTAAAATTCAGGTTTAGAACAAAAAAGAAGGTACCTTTTTTGTGTAACAAATAGCAGTGCTGTGGAGTTCCTTGCCAGTGGATGTTGTAGGTACAAGTGGGGAGAGTAGATGTGGAAAATAAATTACTTGAGGGTGGTTATTGCTTCAAAAATTGCCTTCAACTTAGGAATTCTCTGAGCTTGAAATCCTTGAAGTATTGGGGTGGGCATTGTCTCTGTTCTTGTTCTTCCCTACCGGTCGTTGAAGATAAAACAGGATGCAGAGTTAATTGGTCCCTTGTTCTGATCCAGCACTGTCCTAAGGTTAGGAAATAGTGTAGATAGTAATAAACTTACAATACAGTTTCTGAGAAGACTCTAGTTTATATGCTCATTATTTGTGTTATGCAATTTGTAATCTAAAGGAGTTTATAAACCTATTTGTCATAGGCTGCCTGTACAAACCTCTGTCCCTGAGACCAGTCTCTGTGTTAAAAGTCAGGTCTTCACCATCAACAAGGAAAACCAAGGATCGGTTGTTTTGTGGGGGGTCAGGTTGGCAGTTGTATTTATACTCTGGACTTACATTTTGTGTTTTTCCTCCTATTTTCTCTTGATCTCCTGCACTCTGCCCTAAAACCTTCTGGCTGCACTGGGGTGTCCAGCTATTTCACCTGCTCTTGGTCATGTTTTTAACAGTTCTTCACTGCTAGTCAGTATTTGTTGTCAATTAGTCAAACTGAATGTGCCTTCCGCTGCCTTTTTTGTATGGCTAATAAAGATTGACAAAGCCAGTCAGTGTGCATTGTGCTGAAGCTCTGGAAAGCTCTTAAGTGCAGTAGTTGCCTTCATGAAAAGCATGTGACTCGTGGGTCCCCATTTTCAATGGAAACATTGAGGGGTCAGAAGGTAATGCATTAATGCCACCTTCGCCATGCCCACATTGGAAGGTAAAGCATCAGCAAACTATAGTTCTTTTATTTCTGACAGTAAGATCCATGTGGGGATTTAATCATAATTTGGTTTAGATGCATTAACTCCACTTGCAAGCAGCCTGCCATACCTTTTCTGAGTCCCAGTGTAGAAAAGACCTTGAATACTTTACAGGCATCACTGTCTGGTAGGTTGCCTGCTCGGTATGAATACTTGGAATATTTTTTTAGTGTAATGTGACCCATTTACATTATGTGTCAGTCCTGTCTGAGGTAAGACAGGTAGAGGCTGAAGACTTTCATTTTAATGAGAACTTTATCAAGAGGAGAGTATTTGGGTAGCAGATACCTGTATGGGCTAGAGTCATTAAAGCCATTGCTAAGAGGCGCTGCCAGTTCAACACTGTGGTTTGAATGAGACAAAGGTAGAGTTTGTCTCATGAACTCTTGCTTGAAATACTTTTATTTTCAACAAATTTCACTTTATCTTACCTTACTTTTCAGCAAAATGTCTGGAACTGATGATTTTTCGGTAAGTAACAGTTTTTCTTTCCTGAAGATCAGCCAGTTGTGTTACTTCATTCTAAAAGTTGACATACTTTCCTGAGAAGAAGGGGAGCTGACAGCAGAGAGGCGATTTCCTCTGTGTTGCAGTTGTGGTGTTTTCCTTCTGGGCAGATGTAGCAGCCTGTGGACTAAACATGAAGCTGCGAGGTGCCTTGTGGGTTCTCTTCTGCTGTGACATTAACAAAGGAGTTGTGTTTTAATAGTGTCAGAATAGCCATAATGGAAATCAATGAAAAAATCTTTTCTTTTCAGATTTGCGCTGAAATTGCTTATTGCTATGTGTGGTAGGTCGCCTTTTATCCCGGGTTTTCTAACCGCAGCATGTCAAAATGCCTCTTCTACCTTAATGATAGAAGCTGCACAAAAATGAATGTAATCACCTCTGTGCAGCAACAAAGAGCTCTTCTCCTCCCATTTTGGCAACTGAAACGTATACACGTAGCGGGTGAATGTCTGCAACTCGTGAGTCCTGTAGGCATTTTACATTCTCACTGCTGCTTTATCTTTTAGTTGGCAGATGCTTTACCAGATCAGTCGCCTGCTAAAACCTCCAAAGTGAGCAGCACAAAACCCGGTCAGCAGCCTGGCCAGCCACCGCAGGGTTGGCCAGCAGCTTCGAACCCGTGGAACAACCCAAGCGCTCCCCCCGCGGCGCCAGCCGGACTGCCACCCAATACATCCGCTTCCAGCGTGCCATTCGGACCTCCGCCAACGGGAATGTATCCTTCAATGCCCCCGGGACCGCCTGCTCCATTTCCTCCTCCTCCTACTGGACCCTCTTGCCCTCCTCCTGGTGGTCCATATCCACCCCCAACTGTGCCAGGTCCTGTCCCACCAGGGCAATATCCTCCACCAAATATGCCCTTTCCAGAGCTTCCAAGACCTTATGGTGGTCCAACAGAGCCAGCTGCACCTCCTGCTCCCGTTGGGCCATGGGGATCCATGCCCTCTGGAGCATGGGGACCAACAATGGGAGGGCAGTATCCTGCACCTAGCATGCCATATCCACCCCCAGGGCCATATTCCGCTCCTACCCAGACTCCAGGGGCTGCGCCAACAGTACCATGGGGTACGGTCCCACCTGGAACGTGGGGACCTTCACCGCCAGGTCCATTTCCTCCACCCGCAGGATCATATCCAGCTCCAGGACTCTATCCTACGCCCCCTAATCCTTTTCAAGTGCCATCTGGTCCTGCTGGTGCTCCGTCAATGCCTGGTGGTCCCCATGTGAGTATTCGATTTTGGTCCTGAATTACTCTAAAATGTTAACATTTTTAAGTGTGGAAATTGAGTAGTGTAAGACCTGTTAGTGCAGGTAAGGAATTTCAGCACATCTGTCTCATTTCTGTAGTCAGTGGAACAACACCCAACTTCTTAAAAGCTAAACTAAATCTACTAGGGTGGTAAAATGATATTGAGTCAGAGTGTGTCTAAGCATCACATTACGGAGGTCTTCTGTGACTTGGAAAGCCTCCTCTAAAAGGCAAAAAAGGGGGGAAAGCCTTGTAATAATTTCTGAGAAAGAAGATAACTTGAAGTCTCTCTAATCCAGAGCAACTGCTTCTAGGGCACAGAGGGAGGGAATAACAAATTATAAGGACGAATTTGTTTTAATTAAGAACTTTTGTAACTGTGAATGACCTGCTTTGTGAAAAGCCTGTATTGACTATGAATTATTGTCTCTTGCAGCCTTACCGTTGAATACAGTCTGGGCAACAAAATACTGTAGCTTTCCACCTTCATCCACTACTTAGAGATTTTTACAGTTTTTGTTTCAGTAATGTGTGGGGCTATGAAGAATACTTGCCTCTTGTATACGCATTTGAGGTATGAAGGAGCAGTTTGCAAAAATTTACCTTGCTCATATGCTGGCCTAATTGTTTGGTTTAATAAAATGAATTACAAAGAGCGGAAATAAAACTAACATCTGTGGTTCTTATGTTGGCAAGTATTCCTTGGAAAAATGGGAGTTGCCAAGTAAGGATTATAAAGAATCAGGCCCAAGGACTTAAAAAAAGTTAATTCTTAAATTTCCAAGAATGCTTTAAGTCTTGTTACCAGCCTTGTGCTGGTCACTGAATGGATGGATAGTCATATTTTGTCTATTTTCAGGTTGTTCTAAAATGTCAATAAAAGGTGTTTCAAGATTTTTGTCAAGAAATCTAATTTTTGAACATGCTACAGTAATTCAAACTAAAGAGACAGAGCATGTGAACTTGAAGGTTTTCTCAGCATTTTGTATATACTCAAAACAATTGCTCAGTCTGGGACTACGGAAGAGAAGACACGCATTTGAAATGCTTGGTCTGACTTGTCAGCACACTGTTCGTGTTCACAAACAGGCGTTTATGTGCAAATTAAATAACCTGGATGTGCAGTTAACTTTGAATCAACAAATGTGAGTTTTATGCATGCAAATGAGGACATCATTTTGCCAGTTCTCATTCTGTGGTGGTTCGAAGTTTGGCTTGGTCTATGTAAACAGAAACTGATTCCCACTTAGGTAAGGTACTTCCCTATTTCTAACCTGGGTTCTAGTCATTTAAAATTTGGCTTTGCTGCTGGGTTGTGTAAACTTGGCAGGCTGTTTCAGAGTCCCTGGAAATTGAACTTGAGCTTAAAAGATGAAAAAAAACCCAAAAAACAACTGGACAATTCCCTTCCCGGCAGTTTTTGGCATGGCGTTTAGTTCTATCGGCCACAGAGATCCTTATTGCCACAGTTGAGAACGAGGAGGTCTCGTTGAGGCTCTGCTGAATGTTGTGACAGAGAGTAGTCCTCTGTTCTCAGCTGGGTGTCTGCATACCTCACTGAGTAAGTGTAATTTGGAAGTAATTGAATGTTTGGAAGCCTGTGCACTGCTGTGTAGCTGTCCCCACGCCCCCTCTGAAGGGACACTGCAGTCAGTTTTCATATTCTTGCCATATCTGTGCAAAGAGCATGCAAGGGGTTTGCTGCAATGCTAGTTCAGCGTTACCAAGACACAGCCACGTGTCAGTGAGGAGTTCTGGCACTCTTCATGGTACTTCATAGCCTAAACTTTGACCATGGACTGTTTGTTTCATCCCCTGCTGGGGATATCCTAACTTAGCCTCTGTAGGTAGAACTAGGAACAGATATTGCTTAACATGGTAGCTCATTAGGGAGTCTTTGTGTCATGGAACTGTGAAAACGAGTTCATTCTCTTCCAGTACCTTATCGTGGCTTCCTGCATGCATGTGATGGACTTCTTAAGAACAAATGGGGTGACCTGGTGGTGATGCTTGTTAGTAGTCTTAGTCTTTACCGCAAAACCCTGCAGTGTTTTTGCAGAAGACAGTGGTCAGCTTAGCTGTGACTGTTTTAAAACAATCTAATGTCATGAGAGCTAATAGCAAAGGTATGTGTATTTTTTGTTTTAGGAAGACAATACTGGAGCTGAACATAAATACTTGACATTTCAGCTTAAAACCTAGCATCTTTAATTCTAGGAATAGGAACCAGAAGTGCAAGCCTTTGCTAACCTTAAGCCCCAGTTGCACACACACACACCCACACCCCCCAACAGGCTTGGCTTAGATCTTGGCAAGACTAACTAAAAATTAACATAGGAGAACACTGACTACATTTGCTCAAGTGCTTTTTTGATACCTGCAGCCTTAGATTACAAATCGATGTAACGAAAAAACATTTATTCCAAATGAGTGGATCATACGGTAGCAGCACTCCAGTTTGAAATTGCACTGGCCGGGTGACTTTGCAGGGAATGGAAAGAGGTAGGAAAGGATAAAGCAAGCGTAGCAAGTAATGATTTTTGGAAAGGGGATTTGTAAAAGTAACTAGACTTCTAGGTTCTTCCTGAAATAGGCAGGATTTATTACTGGAACACTTAGGCTAATATTCAGTATATATGGGATGTTTTTCAATGTATATTCGTATTTCTTGAGGTCATGAAAACTGTTTCATAACCCCTTTGTTTTTGTGAGCAAAGTTCTTTGCATAGCAGTGAAAAGGGTATACCTGTTAATCTATTGTGTAAAAAAAACAAAAAAAACCCCGAACAAACAAAAAAAATCAACTCAAGTTGTCACTATATACCGTGTAGTAACTTTATCACATGTTATGTCAAGTGTGAGCAACTTCTGGCCTGAAGCTTTTGCAATGGAATTTGTACATTTCTATGCATCATTTGAGTTAAATTGCTGAGAAGTTCGTTTTGACTTGTGCTTTGAGATTGACATACTGCATTTGTTTACAATATGAAATATAAGCAATCACATCTTTAAAGTATAGATTATCACCTGCTGCTGTATTTTCTTTAGATGAAACAAATATTGCTGTATGATAGTGAGAAGCTATAAATACAGGATTTGATATTTTTTTGAAAATGCTGTCACTTTTGTATAAGATTAGACATTAAACGTATTTTCAAGACTGTTGTGTTTACTGTTTTTCAATTACTGCTTTTGACATGCTTGTGTAGACTTTTGCCTTGAATAGTAAAAATAGGACATCTTTGATTTGCAAAGACTGAATATAAAATCAGAATTACTTGACTTCTGTGTTTTTCCTCTTCCTTTTGTGATTATTTTTTTTCAGCCTGTGCATAAGGCGTATTAAATGTGGATGTGGCCATTGCTGTATTGTAGCCTGTCAGCCTCGGGTATCACCATAAATTGCCTTGTTAATTAAGAGAAAAAATATCTGATCTTGCTTGTTCTAGAGGAGGAATGTGAGGAATATTTTACCTGTGAAGAATATGGTGTGAGTTTTTCCTGGCTCTGAACAATTCCTAGGCTAAATTGACACATGTGGATGTGGTAAGTGATCTGCAAACCAATGTTTTTATACGTTTATCAGGAGTTTTATGGGATAGGCTGGATAACTCAGAAACTCCAGGGCTTGGCAGCAGTGTGAACTACAAAGTTTGGGCATCACTACATTTATATTTTTCCTTGATAGTGGCTTTCGGAAGGGTTCACACTGAGCTGGCCAGTGCTGCTGCTACCTTTGTCCACACCTTCACCCTTTCAGGAAGGTAAAAACGGCAGCAGCAAGCAGTAATGAGTGGAAACAAAAATAATTATCCACTTTAAGGCTTAGAAAACAAGCTCGTCTTAGACCATGCAGTGTGTGTAATCCTTATATCTGTTAATAAAGCATTGTTCTGTCTTCACAGAGCTCAGCTGTGGGGTTGTCTCCTCCTCTGGATTTCTCAAATGAATTTTCTTGCATTGGTAGATGGGGGTATGCTGACCCAGTTTTGTTAATGACTGATTAAAAAACTTTAATCAAATTGAGGGCGGTGGATTTGACCAGTGATAATCTACATAATTCTTAGGTGAGTAGCTAGTTTTGAAAAACTATTCCAGGGGTCTTGCAAAGTGGTAAGTGGGTGTGTGGTTAGATCCATGATATGGGATGTGATAGTTCTGCCCTGCTGTTGTCAAGGCAAACACCTAAACTCTCTCCAGGCAAGTTTAGGCACATTTCTGTGTCCAGGCATTGATTCCCTGACCAGCCTCCATGCTCTCTGAAGGGGTGGGGTGGTGATAGGATCGTGGTCTTTAGCCTCTGTGTAACAAGAGCCCTTAGGCATCTAAAGACATAACTCTGCATACATATTTTTCTTGAGCAGCTTTCCTATTTCTGAAGTTAAGCACAAGATGCTATTTATTAGAAAGCAGTTCTGTACACTTCAAACAGCCATTATCCACCAGACACAGAGATTAGTGTGTTAAGTGCCATCTGGCAAATCAAGAAATGCAAGTTTCTACTTCAGTATAAGCTTCGAAGCCACTAGTACGCACCGCAAGAGAAACGGCGGCTGCATTACACAACGTCGTGGGCTTTCCCCTGAGACATCTGGAGAAAGACCTCGAGTGGATAGAGGGGTGGATAGAGGCATTTGTGACGGCAGGAGGTGTGAGCTCTGCGCTGGCAGGCTGGGCTCTGCCTGTGACTCACCCAAAGCTGGGTGCAGGGGCTGGGCTTGCTGTGCTCAAAGTCCTGGTCTGGTGAGGGACGTGGGCTAGATAGACATGGCTGTGGCAAACTTCACAAAATCAACTAGGTTGGAAAGGACCTTAAAGATCATCTAGTCCAACTGTTAACCTAGCACTCACTGACAGTTCCCAACACCCCCAGATCCCTCAGCGCTGGCTCAGCCCGACTCTTCAACCCCTCCAGGGATCCCGGGGACTCCCCCCTGCCCTGGGCAGCCCATTCCAACGCCCAACAGCCCCTTCTGCACACAAATCCTTCCTCAGAGCCAGCCTGACCCTGCCCTGGGTAGCTTGAGGCCATTCCCTCAGGGCCTGGCGCTGGCTCCTTGGCTCCAGAGACTCATCCCCCCTCTGCCCCCTCCTGGCAGGGTGTTGCAGAGGGCCAGGAGGTCTCCCCTCAGCCTCCTCTGGACTAAAAAACTTCATCTCGTGTTGGCCCCATTTTCCCAAATTCAAGGTAACTGTGGTGGGAGAATCAACTCTTAACTTCTCTGCTTTCACAATTCAGCAGAATTTGGGGTAACTCAATCTAAAAACATGCATGCATGCACACACCCATTAAGCTGATAACAGCAAGGTTTGGTGTTTTTTTTGGTCACTCTTGGCAGAATCTGGTATGTGGGAAATTGAATGTTAAAAGCTGTGTGCACCGAGGCACTGTTGGAAGTGAGTACTTCTGTTTCTAAGATCTGCTGGTTGTCTTAAGTTGACCCATTTGATGACAGTGAAGATGGAAGAATGGGGACTTTGTATCCCCTGTTCAGCAGCTGAGTTGTGGTGAAATTAAGTTACAAGTTACACCTAGATAAGTAAAAAGCACAGTGCAGTGCTACAAGCACTTCAGTTCTGTGGTGTCACTTTCCAAAGGGTACCCTCCCTGTTAAATGAGAGATGGGAGAGATAAAATGGCAATACTTGTGCTTCTGGCCTCTTTCCAGTTTCCACAGGGAAGATCTGTGCTCAGGAGTCACTTGGCACCCCTGTGGTTTAATTTCAGGTCCTAGTTCTGTTGTCTGCACAAGATCTTACCTGCTCTTGCAGATTCATGGGATCAAGGGAGGGAATTCATGCAGCACTTAACCCTTAAACTCTCGCATCAAGCTGTACCATCAATCAGCACATTTCTTTTGCTTGGCAGTAATGATGGTTTAACATACATCTCCTTATCTTTTTCTCCTCCACCGCCACCCCAGTTATCTTTAAACTTAGATAACTTCTCTGATGTAACCCCACATACATCCTACAAAGTGTTCTGCTGATGGGGCAGAGCAAAAAGCTGGTGTAAAGGGCTGAGGCCTTGGTGAGGAGACACTCAATGAGGCACCTGGCAGCGGGAGGAAGCTCACCCAGGAGAGGAGCTGGAGCGCACGTCCACTGTAAGCATTTAATTTCAGGCCCTGCAGAGGAAAACTCCTTTCTCTGAGCTAGAGAGGGGTCCTAGGGAGGGTGAGCTATTTAAATTATCTTGGGGAGAGGTTGGGTGGAAGTCAGGTACCTTGCTCTGCTGTATCCTGTTACTGTTTCTGAGTGATGTTTAGGCTGGAGCTGGCATCCTCGGTGTGAAATGGGGGGGAATTAGTTATAATTTAAAGAGGAAAACTTCCTGCCAGTGGTGGAGACCATGTTCTAAAGCAAACACCAGCTCATATTACTGCAGAACTGCACGGTGGCAGGAATTTAAGCAAGAGAGTCAGACCAGCAACAACTACTGAAATTATTAAAGGTTGGATCTTGAGGGAAGGTTGGGTAGCAGTCGGGTACCCTGCTGTGCCATATCCTGTTACTGTTTCTGAGTGACATTTAGGCTGGAGCTGGCATCTTCGGTGTGAAATGAGGAGAATTAGTTATAGTTTGAAGAGAAAAACTTCCTTCTGGTGGTGGAAGAGAGTCAGACCAGCAACAACGAGAAACTTTTGTCACCATGAGGACAGTGAAGCGTTGGAGCAGGTTGCCCAAAGCGTTGTGCAATTCTCAGAGGTTTTGAGGGCTGGTCTGGGTAAAGCCCTGAGCAGCCTGGGCTCACCTCGGAGCTGGCTCTGCTCCGAATAGGGATTAGGAACCTCCTGATGTCCCCACCAGAATCACCCCATGACGCCAGAAATTCACACTGTTCCATGTCTGATTAAAAGCAAACATGGAATTTATCTGTTCTTGAAACAAATTCAGAAGGTGACAAATGACTGCAGATTTCATTTGTGACTTCCTGGGCTTGCTGGGGCTAATTAATGAGGGATTGTTCTGGGGTAGATCTGTACTTCTGGTGGGAACCCAGTATGTGCTAACAAGAGGTGATCCGTCAGGATACTCCCATTTTACAAAGCTGTTAAAGGATAATTAAAAGTAAAACTGTATTATGGTGCTTTTTTCACAAGAATGTGCCTAATCTGCACAATGTGAAAAGCTTTATGTAGTGCTTTGTATGATACAAATGTTCAAAGGGGTTTTGAATCCTGTTCCAATCTGCCTCTATTCCCTTCAGTTATAGGGTGAGACCCTCCAGCACAGAGAAAGTGGCAGAATAATATATTTTTAAGTTTGCTTTAAAGTGTGGAGAATTAATGCTTAAATATCCTGTGCTTCTCGCTGTGTGTTGAGCTGTGTAAAGCTGGAGTTTGTTGGTGCTCCTCAAGGAACTCACTGAGACTTGATTATCTTGAAAACTTTAATACAGGCCCTTCAGCATCTTAGCGGCTTCCACCTCACCCTTTCATGTTTGCATTTCAACCTTGATGCTGTCCCCGTTTTCCTGCTCAGAAAGGCGAGCATGAGCAACACTGTGTGATCTGGGACATGTGGGCGATCCATGGGTAGGTCCGAGCTGCTGCCGCCATCCTCCTCCTCCTCCTCCTCTCGATGCTCTCGGTCTGTAACGGCTGTCAGAGCACGGAGTCGCTCAAAAGAGAGCGTCTGTGGAGTGACACCGAGCAAAAGCTGCTCTGAGAGGCTCAAAGAAAAGTCAGATGCTGGGAAAATGAGCTCATGGTGTTGCGTAAATCAAAGCCTGGTGGTGTCCCCCGGTTTCTTTGCTCTCCGAGCTGCCCATCCACCATCCCGCTGCCATCAGCAGAGGGCACTGGTGCTGCTCCCAGCCCTCCTGCCTCGCCTCTCCTCGGCAAATCCTCCCTGGCAGAGGGCTCGATCGGCTGCCGATTATTTTTTAACATTGAACTTCATAAAAAATGGGTAAGAAGACCGACAGCACCGTAGTAACTTACAGTGCTGTTTGGGGGATGTGGTCATAACTTGTGTCTTCACACAGGTTTGTACCGCGCAGCGTTAGATTTGACTTCTACTGGAAGAACAGACGCTGTATGTGAGATTTAAATCTGAGCCCTGTTTAGTGTAAGGTTTCAGAGGAGAATGAATTTCTGTGTTCTGCAAGAATCTAGCCTCAAAAGCAGTGCAGCAAAGAAGGGAAGTCTGCTTACCAGACAGGGACTCTTACAAGCTCTTCCCTTTCCTCTTTTTTCTAGTTTCCTGAGCTATGGTTAAAGCCACTCATTGCAGTTAGACTTGATCTTAAAGGTCTTTTCCAACCTAAGTTTATGATTGCTGTTGTAATATAGTTATTTTAAGGTAAAATTTTTAGAGTGGTTGGCATCGCAGCTGACTTTCTGCTGGATCAGGCTCAACTCTCCTGTCTTTCTTTAGCCTTCACGTTTTCTTTCCAACCCTGGATATTCAGTGTGGTATCACACGGGGCTTCTACCCTCCTTATCAAAGCTGTGTTGGGGCCAGCTGGAGGCAAGAAGCCCCGGGGCTAGGCTGGCTGTGTGAGCCCCCCACTTGCCTCCTGGCTCTGTGGGTGCTACACCCCAACAGGGAAGCCCCCCTGGCTTTGGTGGGGGTAGGCTTGAACTGACTCAACCACCTCCTGCAACACAGTGCTATTCCTCTTGGTTTTTTAGGCTGGATGAGCTTTCTGTAAGGTTGAATGAATGAGTTGGCTGCGTGTTTGGGCAAGCACAGAGCATGGCCAAGAAAAGCACCAGGACCTTGTTTTTCTGATGGCAACAAGCCATGGGGGTCTTTCACCCCATCTGCACAGGCATTTGGGATCGCTGTAGGGATTTTCCATCCATTTATTTAATAATGTTAGGACAAAGGACCTTTCTTAAGGGCCCCTGGGCAGCGTGCTGTGCAGAGGAGGAGGAGGAGGCAGTGACTATTAAGTTTGAAGCCACGGGGGGTTTTGAAGACTTTTGTAAATCTCTATTGACACAAATTGCTACAAGGCTCGTTTAATGCTTGGGAAGACACTTAATGCTCAGATCCGCACGTCAAGTGCAAAGTGCTTCCCATTTATTCATCTTTAATAATATAAAAGCTTCAAACGGTGGCGTGGTTTTGCTCATCTACAGCATCAGCATTAGAGGCTGTGCAGAGCTTTCTGGGGGTGGACTTGCCGTTCAGCCTGGCACTGTCAGAGCAAGAGGGAACTGGATGAGGTACAATTTTGCGCTGGTACTCTGTTTTCTAGGAGAAAGAAGCTGCCAAGGCAGGAGTTTTGTGTTTTATAAAGAGAGAATAGAAGGGAGCTGCTGCTGGATAAAGAGAGCAAGTCCAGACTTGCTTGTACATGTGAGCAGCAGGGATGGTGCTGCGAGCATCAGTGCTATTTATCTGCTGCTTTTGCTTTCTTTACCATCAAACTTGAGTTATCAAGTTCTCAACCTTCCCCCCCATTTAATTTTTCACTAGCACCAGAGCAAGGTGATGTTGGGTGGAGGGGGGGTGTGTGATTAATGCAGCCAAGGAAGCTCTTGAATGAGCCATCTCCCCCAAAAATGAGGAGGAGTGGGGCTGCTGGATTCTCTGCAGGAGGCTGTTTTCAGAAGTCCTGGGAGGGTATTGCATAAAGCCTGGCAGGCCACAGCGAAGAGTCCCGTTGCCCTTTTTTATCACTGCAGAGGGGTGGGGAGTCAGAGGTGACTCAGGCACTGGCATGCAGGGCTGAAACTGAAGTGACACCTCGGGGAGGTGCAGCATGGGGCTCCACAAAGGCGTCTGTGACACCCAGAACCTCATTCCCGTGTCTGGGAAAGGAGGTGACGTGGTCACAGTTTCCGTTCACCAGCCTGGGAGGTTGCAGGGGGAGGAAGGAGAGATGCTGGTTGAATTTAGCACCTTCGGGGTTGTGCTGAGCACGGCCTCGGTGGTAGATCTGAAGCCCAAACGCTGCACGTGACGGTTCCTGCTGACCCCACGCACAAGTCTGACCACAGAAATCATGAGACTGATAGTCATGTGGATGTGCGTTGTTCTGCTCTGAGAAGGGGAGTGGATCTCTTGTGCCATCGAGCCTCTTGCCCTCTAGATTGATTTCCTTCCCATTAATGACCATCAAGAAAGTTTGAGGAAGGGTTCAAGGCCAGGTTGGACAGGGCTTTGGGCAACCTGGGCTAGTGGAAGGTGGCCCTGCCCGAGGCAGGGGGGAGGGACTAGATGATCTTTAAGGTCCCTTCCAACCCAAACCATCCATGATTCTGTGATTCTAAGACAAGAGAGAAGCTGCTTTCTGTTTATTAATTTCATATAAGCAGCTTTAAATTACTGCTTTTAATTTATTTAATTTTATAGACGTAGATCACCCGTTGGGATGGGGTCTTTTGCCTCTGGGAGACTCAGTATCCACAAGAATGGAAGATGCAGAAGACATTAACTCCTGACCTATGTCAGTGTAAAATAAAGCGTACAGGGATCAAGTAAAGGGTTGATAATTCTAAATTGTAATTGCAAACTGTCACCTAGCTATATATACTTTTTTATGGGTATATATATATTTTTTAAAGTGTGTATGTATATATTTTATGTATAAAAGTGTATATTTTTTTTAACTGTTCTTCAAAACAAACCAACCCTCAAGCCTCAAGCAACTTAACTCGGCATCCTCCCCCCCTTCCCTTCCAGCAGGGACAGGGAAGGGATCTGACCCCTGGACTC
>NW_020799101.1:4496001-4498655 GCF_003259725.1 Athene cunicularia
ATTGTGAAAAGCCCTAGGTAGGAAAAAAGTCCTGTTTGTGGGTAAAAGACTGCACCAGTTATGGTGCTTTTTCCCAGCTTTCCCACTATGGATTTCTGCTCAGCAGAGCCCTGCTCTCCCACGGGCTATAGAGCTGCAGTGCCTCCAGGTATTTTGCCGTCAGAGCACCCTGAGCAGCTCCCACTGAGCAACGGCCACCAGAGAGGAAAAACCCAAAGAGAAAAGACACTGGTTTGAAGGGCTGCTCCCTTCCTCTTAGCCCTACGTACATGACAGCTATTGAAATATGTTCAGTCTGGAGAAGAGGAGGCTGAGGGGAGACCTCCTGGCCCTCGGCAACTCCCTGCCAGGAGGGGGCAGAGAGGGGGGATGAGTCTCTGGAGC
This sequence comes from Athene cunicularia, assembly GCF_003259725.1. Taxonomy (NCBI): domain Eukaryota; kingdom Metazoa; phylum Chordata; class Aves; order Strigiformes; family Strigidae; genus Athene; species Athene cunicularia. Next base: position 4,496,386 of record NW_020799101.1, read on the forward strand.
CAAGGCCCCAGCGCCAGGCCCCGAGGGAATGGCCTCAAGCTGCCCAGGGCAGGGTCAGGCTGGCTCTGAGGAAGGATTTCTGTGCAGAAGGGGCTGTTGGGCGTTGGAATGGGCTGCCCAGGGCAGGGGGGAGTCCCCGGGATCCCTGGAGGGGTTGAAGAGTCGGGCTGAGCCAGCGCTGAGGGATCTGGGGGAGTTGGGAACGGTCAGGGTGAGGTTCATGGTTGGGCTGGAGGAGCTTCAAGGGCTTTTCCAACTGAGATGATCCTGGGATTCTGTGATTCCCTGCAGAGGACGGGCTGCCTGCACTGCTGGCATGGCACAGCCGCCTGCCTCCTCCAGTCCCTGCCCCTGCGGTGGCTCAAGGCAGCTGCTGCTCCAGCCCCCTGCTCTCCTATCACCTCTGCTCCTGGCTTATAGCATCCAGTCTCCCTCTTATTAATTTTTTTATCTATCTGCCTGCTCAGTCTTATGCAGTTCTTCCGCTTAAAGGGCTTCTTTTAAACTACCACAGTCCGTAGTTAATTAACTCGATGGCAAACATTGCTGGGACACAGTGGCAGGCAAGCCCCTCGACGAACAGCACTTGATAGATGGTGAAACTCTTGCAGAGCAGCTTCTCAAAGGTTATTGCTAGAGGAGAATGTTTAGTAATATATGATGTTGCTCTATAGGGTAACAGTGCCTGAGTGTCTTGGGAACCCAGAGTTGGTGAGTGAGTTACTCCCAGTCCCCGACTGACCCTGAGCCCACTGTGGAATCGAACTAATTAGCTCATCTCTAGACTTACTGCTGATGGCCATTAAGCAGTAAAAATAAAAATAAAATTCCCAAACCCAAGCATATGCCTATTTTTGAGAAATTACTGGTTTTTTACCGACTTCTGAAAAGCAGCCAGCCCTGGGTTGCAAGGCCCTGCATCACATGGCGTTGCAACACCGCAAGCGAGAGACACGCTTGCCGTGACTTACCTCTCCTACAGAGCCGGCGCCTTCGTGCGCTCCCTCGCTTGCTTAGAGCTCTGGCAACCGACCCAGCTGCTCTTCCCGATCCTGAGAGGCAAAGCTTGAAAACCGCAGTCGCCACACCTCCGTGTCCGACCATGTGAGTCACGGCGGGATGACTCAGATGATGTGGAGCAAAGTCAAACGCGGACGTTCCGTCGCTTTGCGTGCAGAGGGCTCTCAGCACCCACCCTGTGAATGCTGACGGGATGCTCGCTCATCATCCTCGCTGCTGCTTGGTTTATTTAAGTGAAGAAATTAGCTCAGATTTTGATTTGTATTTTCCCTTTCAGTCAGACGTTTTTTTTTAACACTGGCTGTTGTGTAACTGGAAGCACGAGGCTTATGGCATTGGTACTGGAAAAAAAAAACAAAACACAAACAGGCAAACCTTTTTGCTAAATGTTTTGAGTGAAATCCTGAAAATAATAGCAATACGGGTTTTTCAGGAAAATATCTCTTGCCAAAGACATTTGAGGGGTCTTAGGGAGGAAGGGAAAAAGACTAACAGGTTACTACAGCCTTACCTGGGAAGGCAGAAGTCACCGGTACCTGCTTAAAAACACTTAGTCTGTGTCACTTTAATCCACTTTATGAGTGCAAATGTGCACCTCCTGATTAATCCACTCTCAGAAAGGCTGTTTTAGACAGACGCTGGAGCAAGGACTCAGAGGGTTGTTCTGAAGAGCAGCGATCTCCTGCTTGTGTTCCAGCCTCAGGAAGCTCCATCGTGCAACGGATCAGGGAGGCTTCAACATTACTGGCCTAAACCCTCTCCAGGTCCCTGCGCCCTAAACCAGCCCAAAGGTGTCACAGTGTGTGTTTACTGAGGTGAGGTTTGGGTGCTGTGAAAGGCAAGTGAAGCAGCACTCTCTGTTTAATTACTTCTCTGAGTGGAGCGTCTCACTCCCTCAAGCATTCCTGACCTGTCTCATCAGCCTAAGGCTTAAGTTTGGTCTGAATCCCTGTGGCAAGTATTAAATGAAGCTGAAGGATGCTAAAATCCAGGCTGGTGCCCTGGTAGAGAGCAGGCTGCTCTCTTTTAAAGCCCAGTCTTTTAGATAAGCAGAGATGAACGGGAAGAAGTTATACTAAAATTCATTAAAACCAAACTCAACAGGTTTTTGCCTTTTTTTTTTTTTTTTTTTTTTTTTTTTTTTTTTATTGGCTGTGGTATTAGCCAAGCCCTTGAGTTCAGCCACTGCCTTAAAGTAGTTTCTACATCTTTAATGCCACCAATTAAAGTGTATTTCACTTAATAACCTT
>NW_020799101.1:4498705-4529304 GCF_003259725.1 Athene cunicularia
GGGGGGAGTGGTGGGAGACACCCAGAAAGACACGCAGGAAAGTCACTGCAGAAATAGCTCCGAAGGGAGGAAAACTTCTGGGTTTGTTTTGGGTTTTTTTCCCCAAGAGAATGTTTTTCCGCTTCGTGTAAATACGGGAAAACCGTGGGGGGCTTTAGAGACGCGTTCCCCGCCGCCGATTCTCCGTCAGGTCGGTGAGAGCTCAGGGAGCCGCTGGGGAGAGATGGTTTGGCATCAGGTTTGGCAGCCCAGATGGTGTTGGAAATGTGCCTTTGGGGCACGGCCAAAGGGATGAGAGAAAAATCCCCTTTCCACGGCCGTGACAGCCCTGTCACGGGTAAATAACCCACTGGAGTATTTCCAGCGAGCGAGGGGCCCAAGAGCTCCAGCGCTGCAGTGATGGAGAGAGGAGAGGGTGATGCCCAGGCTTTGAGCCCAGCGGAGCCGTTCGGAGGCAGAGGAATAGTAAACTTTGGTTACAAATATCAACTCGGCCATTCCAATCCCAGTGGGGAGATAGGAGGCTCCTGCCAAGCTGTCCCACGGCAGCCGAAGTAATAAGAAATCTATACAAGGGAGCAAAATTACTTCTCCTCAAGGTATTAAAGCGTGGAGCAGGCGGGACCCCTCACTGGAGCAGCACAAACCATCAGCAGCCACATCCCTGTGGCACCACCGAAACCGACCCAGCTGGATCCAACCCGGGGGGGGGGGTCTGCAGGAGCTGTGTGACCCTCAGCGTCACCCTGCAAACAAACGGCAAACCCAAGGGCTTAAAAAAAAAACCCAAACCAAAAAACAACCCAGAAGGCAAATAAAAGCTTTGCAAGAGATGGGCTCTTCAAGCAGTCTGGGCTTCTGGATGCTGGTGGAAAGACTGGCTTAAAAATCATGCAGGATGAGGAGGTTTTGCAGGGAAAAAAACCCAGGAAGTTTTGCAGGGAAAGGGGTTATTTGTTGGTTGTGAACACTCGGGGGTTTTATTATTCCTAAGGGAAGCCAGCCAGATTTTTGTGGCCGCTGTGCACCCGAACATGTCTTTCAAAGAGACTTTTCCTTCTGTTTTCAATTTGGAATTTTCCTTTTCTTTCCGTGTTTCTGCCTCTCCCCCTTTTTTTTTTTTTTCCCTTCCCCTGTTCCTTTATGAATGCTCCCTTTGATGGGAGGAATCCAGCTCAGGGCCGCAGCTATTCCTGCAGGCAGGCAGGTATGTGTTTGGCCCTGCTGCAGCAGAGCGGCTCGGCGTGGACTCATAAAACTTGTAAAGCAGCTTTTATCCAGTGGCCTGGAGCGGCCGGTGGCACCCGTGTCCTTCCTGCGGTGCCCTCCGGCCGGCGTGGGGCGAGGGGGGGATGCGTGGGGGGAGAAAGGGGACCTCCACCCATGGGTGCCTGCGCTCCTCTCGCCTTCCAAGGCCTGCAGCAGGCATCTGTCCCGCAGGTCGTGGGGTGGCTGCATGTCCCCCAGTGTCTTGTGCTGGATTTGTAGTTTGTGTTTGTTGTTGTGGCCCACCCCTCCTGCAAGGAATTTTTTTTTTTTTTTTAAATTGAAATCTTCTCCTGGAGGATGCCTCAGGGAGACGGGGAAGTGAGTAACGCCGGCCACAGCCAGGGTGCAGGACAAAACTGCTCCCGTGACACGGGTGGGCGTCGAGGCCGCGTTACTCATCCCAGCGAGCAGCTCTGCTCCTTCTCACGCCTTCACGGGGGACAGAGCGTTGTCACCGAGCCTGCAGGCGTGTGGGTGTCACCGGGAGTCACACACAGACTGCGAACACCCCATAGCCAGGGCAGGGAGGTGGCCGTGTCCCCCCCCCGGTGCTGCACAGGGGGGGTTTACTGGAGGCAAACAGTGAGCACTGCCGGTTTGGTTTGTTTTGGTGGTTGTTTGTTTTGTTTTTTTTTTTTTCTTTTCTAAAAAGAGTTTGGAGGCTGGAATAAAACATCCTGACTTCTGATCACAGCAGACACTTGGCACGGACTTTTTTTAGGGTGGATCAAATGCCGAGCTCCGCAGTGCCCCGTGGTTCTGGGGGGAGCAGGGTGCTCGCGTGGTTTGCGATGCTGCTTGGTGCTTCCCTGCGAGCAAAGAGCAAAAAAACTGGGTGGGTGAAAACCCATCGAGAGGCCGGAGGGAGCTGAGAGCTCCCGGAGCAGAGCAGCAGCAGGTCCTTTCAGTCTGTGTCCCCTCTCCGCAGCGCTGTGAGGTCAGCGATGGCGCTGCCTTGACACCAACCCCGCAGCAGCCGATTTCATCCGGAGGGTGTTTGGGCTGGATTCGCCCCCGGAGCCGTTCAGGCTGCTCCTGACCCTCAATTTCTCCCACAGGTATCAGACAAGGTTTTGTTCTGTGGTACCAGAGTTGTCGGCTCTGCCTAGCAGGTACGTGATGGGACTTACTAATTTCCAGCTTGTTGATGCTGTGAACTGTAGCTCTTCTCAAAAATCTCTCTATTTCAGCTGGTGTATGTTAAAAATGACTTAAGCGTACTCTGTCTTTTTGTTTTAGGAAAGATGTCAGACGGTTTCTCTGTAAGTATGGATTTTTTTTAAAAAAAATAAAAGTGTGTACTGTGATTATTTAATTGCCCTGAAGCGGGGACCCTCGGAAGGGGTGGGAGTGCAGCTTCATTACCTGCCTAACTCCCCAGATCCTCTCCAGTCACATTGGGATTTACTGGTTTTCTGGAAACCTCAGCCCAGACACGCCCCCCCCGCCCCCTGCTGCTGCTGGGGAGCAGTTGAGCTCCTGCCCTCAGCACACGCTGTAGGCTACAGAAGTTGGGTGTTGGAGGCCTCAACCTTCCCCCAGCATTACTGTCCCCCACCTAACCCTCCTCCTCTCCTTTCTCTCCCCAGTTATCCGATGCCTTGTCCACTGGTAACAACCCGAACCCCTCTGCCCCCCCCCCGCAAGGCTGGCCCTCCTGGGGGAACCAGCCAGGTCCTGGGGGGTTCCCGGTGTACCCCGGCCCTCCCGGGACCTATCCTGGCTCACCGGCAGCACCGGGGACCTATCCTGGAGCACCGGCAGCATATCCTGGGGCACCCGGAGTGTATCCCGGAGCACCGGGAGCGTATCCAGGAGCACCAGGAGCGTATCCAGGAGCACCAGCAGGACAGGGAGCGTATCCCGGAGCACCTGGAGCATTCCCTGGAGCACCAGCAGGACCAGGGCCCTATTCTGCACCAGGACAACCACCCAGTGGCCCTGGATTTGGGCCCTCTCCTCCGCAGGGGGGACCAGCTCCTCCGCTGGTAACAGCTCTTCTTATAAGGGTTTTGGTGTCTTCAGTGCCTGATGCTGCTTGGCTGTGGGAGGGACGTGGGGCTGGCTGTCCCCGGGGGGGGGGGGTGACAAGGGTTGTCACAGTGTCACGGGGCTGCCCTGATGCGTTTGTCGCATCGAGAGCCAGCCCGTGCCTGAGCGCTTGGCTTTGGCCGTGTTTTTTTAACACCAAATCCCCGTTGTCTCCCAGAAAGTGCCCTTCGAGCTGCCCCTGCAGACAGGACTCGTCCCTCGGATGCTCATAACCATCACGGGGACCGTCAACCCCAACCCCAACAGGTACCAGGGGTGTCCAGCCCCATGGGCAGGGGGTTCCGTGGGGTGCAGGGATGGGTTTTTTTCTTCCTGAATAACACCTGCCTGGTGTAAAATCAAATATTATATGAAATTCTGTAGAAAAATCAGCCAGTCTGTAATAATTTTTGCAGGTTTTCACTGGATTTCAAGAAAGGGAACGACATCGCCTTCCACTTTAATCCCCGCTTTAAGGAAGACAACAGGAAAGTCATCGTCTGCAATTCAATGTTGCAGAATAACTGGGGAAAGGAGGACAGGACAGCTCCTAGGTTTCCATTTGAAGCTGGAAAACCCTTCAAGGTAACAAACCTCCCCCTAAAACTCAAGTCTCTGTGTCAGAAGCACCAGCACCACGCGCCGGGAGGGTTGAGTCAGGGCTCAGCGTAAGGACCTCGCTGCTTTAGCACAGGCCTCGACTCCACAAGGGCCTTCCCTGCACTTCTTACCCCTCCTGCGTGCCCAGGGTGTAAGTTCTCCCCAACTTCTGTTATTCCCATTTATTATTAAATCCTCCTGACTTACACTGTCCTTCTGCAGCAGGCATCGGGCAGGTTTCTAGGGAGCATTTTCCCCGTGCTCTCTGCACCAGCTTTTTTTCCTGCAAACACCATCATAGTCACTAGAAGACAGAAACTGGGCTAAAAAAATGAAGGAGGAAGAGCATGGCAGGGCTTTGGGGGAGGCAAAGGTCACCGGTGTTTTGCAGCCCAGAGTTGCTGCACCAGCTTGTCCACATGCCACTGGGCTGGACCGTGCTGGCAGCAGCCTCCAGCCGGTGCCAGCCTGCTCGTGGCTGTGGCTTAAAACTTCCTTGAACAAATCCGATGGTTATCTTTTTGACTGATTTGGGGTTTTTATTTCAGCTCCAGATCCTTTGCGAGGTGGATCATTTCAAGGTGGCAGTGGACGACGCTCACTTGCTGCAGTACAGCTTCCGTGAGAAGAGGCTGAACGAGATCACCAAACTCTGCATTGCTGGGGACATCACCCTCACCAGCGTCACACCCACCATGATATAATGACAGTGGTGTCTTTTTAATACAAACTTAATGCTCGGGATATGGCTGTAAAAAAAAAGTGCCTTCTTACATGAGTACTTCGAGGTAATAAAACATGCTTTCACAAGTAAAACTTGGTTTCGGTAATATCTCAGAAGACATGATATCCTTTGAGCCGAGTTCAGATGTGCATGCATCTGAATTCTTGCTGCAGACAGAGAATCTTTTTGACAAAAGATGAGGAGCTGGTTGAGCTGTATGCAGAGGAAGGCTTCACAGCATCCCAGAATCATCTGGGTTGGAAAAGCCCTTGAAGCTCCTCCAGTCCAACCATGAACCCAGCACTGACAGTCCCCAACTCCCCCAGATCCCTCAGCGCTGGCTCAGCCCGACTCTTCAACCACTCCAGGGATCCCGGGGACTCCCCCCCTGCCCTGGGCAGCCCATTCCAACGCCCAACAGCCCCTTCTGCACAGAAATCCTTCCTCAGAGCCAGCCTGACCCTGCCCTGGGCAGCTTGAGGCCATTCCCTCGGGGCCTGCCGCTGGCTCCTTGGCTCCAGAGACTCATCCCCCCTCTCTGCCCCCTCCTGGCAGGGAGTTGCAGAGGGCCAGGAGGTCTCCCCTCAGCCTCCTCTTCTCCAGACTGAACCCCCCCAGTTCCCCCAGCCGCTCCCCAGCAGACCTGTGCTCCAGACCCTGCCCCAGCTCCGTTGCCCAACTGGCAAAGCAGTTGCAGGATCCTGCCCTGGTCCTGTGAACAGGGGCAGCAATCTCCAACCCCACCTTCTCCAAGAAGCAGCAGCAGCAGTTGCTCTGCTAGGTAGAATAATAATTCCTTTTCCACAAAACGACTCAAAACAATGCAGGGAAGGACTGAAGTTGCCCCCAGGGGAGGAAGAGGGGGGCGATCAGGCTTCACCTGGGTCGTGTGTAATTCACAGAAGTGTCACCTCAGATTCTGTACACCAGGAATGGCTGGAAAACTCAAGTCTCTGATCCCAGCTAGAATGAGGTGTTTCAGAGGGGGTTTGGAACTGGAAGCAGCAAAATCTCTCTCCCGGACCCCAGCAAGAAAATTTACCCCTCTCCTTCATTTTAAAGGCCTGTTCTATCTGCAAGGGAGATCCGATTTATATAAGCGTTACGTGCTCTGGGGAAGGGGTCATGAGCCTCCTGCTTCTTTCCCCTCATCACTTCTGTGTGAGTCAAGACTGGGTTTAAGGGTGGGGAGGTTTATTGGCAAGTTCACCTCATGAGTCAGAATGGTAAAAAAAAAAAAGTAAAGTATGTTCCCTTCTTCTCTGTGAGTCATTCTTCTGGTCTCGTCTGCAAAACAAGAACAGTGCAAGAGCCAGGACTGAAGTTTTCAAGGATCTCTGGTATGTCTCATACTCTTTTATAACAGTTGTGTCATTTACACTTGGAGCTGTCACATCCCAACAAGCACAAGGTTAAAATTTCCAGCAGATGCAGTAGCCTCGAACCACTACAACTCGAGTTTAGGAAGGAGGAAGTTGGCTCCAGCACAGTAACACCAAATCACATCAGCTTCCTCTATTTATTTCAGTGTAACCAGTACACAGCTTCCAGGTTAAAACTTCTGTCAGACACGATCCCCCAGCTGTAGTGGCAACACTTGCTGAGGGATTTGAATTGATTTAGGTTTAAAATAAAGGCTAGTGGAAGAATGTGTGTATTACACTAAGATCACCATTACAAAAAAGCAGCCCAGTTAGGTATCACTGAAAAATATAGCAACTACAAGTACTCTAATACTATTACTCAAATATAGAGTATAACTGGTGTGCTCTTATGCATAAATATATTACAGTGCAGACAGGAGAATGCATAAGGAACAAGATGTGAGAAGAGGCTGAGGTTTACATGTCAAGTGTTCAAAGAGCCTGAGAGATTTTCACATGAAAAAGCAGAGAGAATAGAGTTTGGCTTGAGGGTACTCAAGATGCTCAACAGATAACTGAGTCCTTAAAGGAAATAATAATCAATGCCCTATTTTAATACACAGCCAGGAAAAGATATTATCTGACTCAGAAATCCTTGTGCTGAGATAGTTTCTACTACTAACAAAGCAAGTGGTTGGTAAACACCCAGCAGACTCCCACAGGAAAGAATGGCCCACATCGAACCCTGAGCAGATGCCAATTAGCAGTTGTTAATGCACAGAATGCCAGAGCCCAGGGGTGCAACAGGCCCCTGACAGCAGCACCGAGATGGAACCATGCTCTGGGGGAGGCAGCAGGCCCAGTCCTGTCCCCAGAGGTGCCCTCACATCAGAAACAGGGCACAGGTACAGCCACTCTGGGAGGCATCTTCTAATAATAATTCCTGTGGTAAGGTCAGGACAGAAAAGCTTAAAGGAGGAATAGTTTTACAACTTGGAGTAGACAGGAAAAACATGAAATTATAGAAAAATAAAAATATTTCAGGCTGTAGTTAAAAATATGCAATCTGGATATAACAGATATAACCAAACACGCTGCTACTAATGTACAGCAGTACTTACAGCACACAACTGCCCCATAAGGTTACAAAATATTTTAATAAACTCCACTACAAAATACTAAAGGTGTTCATTCACTCAGAACACAGTTCCAGGGTAGCAGCGTATTCCAGATATCCTCCGTGGGTTTGTTGTTAATACAATTTACACATTTTGAATTTCAAGTCAACTCTTCATTTCTCCCCAGGAGAAAGGGGAGAAAATACAATAAGGTCACTGAATGCTTCAGCTGCTGCAAACTTCTGGGCTTTGCTCTTGACTGGAGTGAAGGGAAGCTCAGCATCCAGCATGGGCTGCGGGGGAGAGATCAGAGTGTGAAGTAAGTGTCTGAGGAGCAGTTATCTGCTCTGCAAAACAGCACTGGGGTGACACATGAAAGCAGCTAATGGGGAATTCCCCTCTCTCTAATGACAACTGTGTCACCACCAGACCAATGGCAATTACTGTCGGGCAACTGCTTAGGTAGGGTAGGTACCTGTCTGCTTTACTTTTGTGGGACAAAACCTAGCAGAAAATGCTCTTGACAAGGGGACAGGAGGAGCCTGCAATCCTCCTGCCTCTCACCCAGTCCTGTGGACACACTGCAGCTCTAGAATAAGCAAAGCACCGATCTGGGGGGGCAGAGCTGAAGCCTGCAGCGATTCAGTAGATGCCAGTATACTAAAATGTGCTTGCTTATGTAAGATATTGCTTCAAAGCAACTGCTGCAGGTCAAAGTCATGTACCACTAAATACTGTGGCTCTCCCAACAGACATTTTGCAAGGTTGTTTCCAGACATAAAATACAAAATGGATACGTGGTCCATTTTGAAGACGCTCATCGCTAAAGTAATCCATATTTTAAAAAGGGTTCTTCACGAGACCCAAGAAACTCCACATCCAAATTCTTTTAACAATTTGAAAGTTTTTGCACACCTGCTTTTCCCTGTTAAATCTTCCTTCCAGCTTTACAAGTTAAAGCTATAAAAAAATGGATGGGACAGACCTGAAAAATTCCAAGGAAGTAGAGGAAAAAGACCAGGCATTTCATTATGTTGGTAAATACTTACAATAAATATTATTTAAAGGATCAATCTGTTAAGAATCAGACATTCTTCTGTTACAAATGTCTCAATTCATCCTACACTCATGTGCCACAAGGAGTAACAGTGTGAGCCTGAGCAGGGAGACGGGAATCGTGGCTTGTATTTAGAGTAAGTTATATGAACTGGCTTGATAACATCTTGCAGAGTTTAGTTTACTTCGTGCAGTAACTGATTCTGTAGGAAAGGTTAACAGGACTGTAACAGGCTGATTGTCTTAGTCAAATAAACCTCAAGGTCAACTTACCGAAGGATTTCTGCCAATGGATGTCAAATCACTACATGAAACATCTGAAAAATAAGAATTTTTATTTTTTTTTAAAAAAGTGTCTGATGCTGCCAAAGCTGAGAAACAGGTATTGTTTTCTGCATTTACTGAAAGAAAACAAACCCTAAACTGCCTGTATTTACTTCTACTTCAAGCCTTTTACATGAGCTTTCTCCTTCACATATCACATGGAAACTCTACAGAAAAACCCAAGGGGCACTGTTTGCTCATGTGCAAGCCCTGCTAAAGGAGGTTTTGCTAACAGCATACAGAGATTAAGCAAGCTACAATGACAGGGATTTCAAAGAGTAATACTTAGACCTCCATAAAACTTTAGAACAAACATAAGGCCCCAGCAATACCACACAAACTGTACTAAGCAGCTTTAAGATAGGCACCTGTTGGATGTATTTTTGGTTCTCCAGAGTAATCAAAATTAGTTTCTGGGCAGATCTCCTTCTCTGGGCTGCACATGACAATATCTTGTCCTTGTTGCTCTGCAGCAGATAGTTCCATCACTTCCATGCCATCCGTTACTTTTAATTCACTGCTAGAATTTTCCAGCACCTGAAAAAGAGGAATTTTAACTGTTCCTTGCCCTCTGAGAGGCTAAGATGTCTGCAGTAGCCAAAAGGAAAGCATCAGTGAAATCAGCCATGAGGCAGCACCTATGACACAAGGAAGCTTTATTTTCTGTTTTGTCTGCAATAAAAGAAAGTTTGACAGCTTTTGATGCAGAAAGCATGAAAGAGTAGCCAAGACATTCAAGGGGATCTGCATTTACAGAAAGCAGCATGTTCCTGTCATGTCACACCAAGTGCGTACACCCAATCTGCAGTTTTTATGGACAATTCAGGAAAGACAGGTTTTAAATCCAGGCATGGTACAAAGCACAGGCAGGACAAGGCTCACAGCTTAACACAGGAACTATTTCCCAAACACCATTGTAAGCTTGATAATCTCTTAGTATAAAGGAAATTCTTCCACACAGAAGATGATTTTGAACTTCAACTGTCCAAAACATTCTGAGGATGTTCTCTAATGAGACTTTACCTTAAGAAAAACCGATCAGCAACAATGAAAATTAAAGATTACCACAGTTTTCCTCAGAGAGTGACATCACCAACGAGCTATTTCTCATTTGATAGGGAAAGAATGAAGTAAAAGGCATAAGAACAAATTAGTAATCAAGATTTTTAAAAAAAATATATATAAGGCGTGTGTGGGGGCGGGAACTGCTGTAGTCATACACAGATCTAAACAGTAACAAACAGAATCAAGATGCTTCTTTTCCAATGAAAAGTACTGAAGGATGATTAACTGCAAAGCACTGGCCTTCACTGAGTAGCACAGTATTATCTGAACTATGGAGTCAGCATTTCTTGTTTTTTAAGGCTACTTAAATGTAGGCAAGTCACCAAGTCCTCAGACATTTCAGGGCATGGACTTCTGAACTCTGATACCGGTATTAGTGACACTGCTCTTGCTATAACTTTGAACAATATACAATAAACTTTAAACAGCCCAGTGCTCTGCTACAGCAGCGTGAGGACCCAGAGGGCTAAATACCACTGTTGTCTTTAGTTGTGGTGCCCAAATGCAAAAGCATTAAAAAAAATTCACACTAGAAAAGAGGTAGTGGACTTCGAGGAGCACTGCTTGCCCAAGTGGCAATTGTCATCACACAGCAGCCAACAAAAGGTGGCTCCCAAAGAGCTGGACAAGGTCGCCCAATTGCAGCAGTCCCCACCTGTGTCCACACTGAGCAGGAAAAAGCACCAGCCTGAGGAATACGGCAGGTATCTTGAGGATTTGATCAGAAATCCAAGTGTCTGGGGCTAATAAAGTGGGGTTATTTTTGCACATGAACTCTGCATGACTTACCTCAGCCCCCTCTGCTGTGCCAGCAGCAGGACAGTGTTGTTCTTCAGCTGTAGAAATGCTGAAAGAGAAACTGAAATGTTTTAATTCTCAATCATCTTCAATCACCTTTTGACTTACCCAACCAACCTCACAATTCCGCAGTTATGCTTGTTTGGCACTGGTCAGCTCTATCGAATTTTCTGGGCAAAAAATAAACTTCTACCTCAGCAGTGAGATTAGATTTGGGCAAAGATCTGAGTATTTGCTTGAGGGAAGGAAAAGTCACAAGGACTTTGCAACCTTCACCACTGCTAAATTGGAAGGTAACATTTAATGGGTATTATATTAATTCTTTCAGTTAGAACTATAAAATTGTTTGTACAAAGTTAATTAAAAACTGCCTTAACTTGTCTACCTTTGTTCAAGAAAACCACCAGGAAGTTCTTCCAGTGAGGGAGTTTTTCCAGTGGGAAATTGGTGCATTTCCAAATTTTGTGCTGGGTGGAAGCCTTTGAGCACTGGCGTTGTTTGTTTTGCGGTTGTATCCTTGGGGTTACGAAGAACAGAAGGGATGCTCTGAAGCAAAGCTCTACTGGATGATCTTGGAGTGGCCAGTTTTCCAGAAGTGCGCGAGGAAGATCCAAGAGGTGTCTTTGAAAGCAAACCTGAAAAAGTGTGTTTAATGTCTCATTACTACAGTAGTTTCCAGAAGATGAAGTTAACTGTTTGCTTGGATTCTAGCTAGGAACACCGTTGTTTTCTGATTGGTGAATTGTCTTACACAAATATTACATTGAAATCTTATATACACTGAAAGAAGAAATTGCAAAGAGCTGACCAGAGTAGGTCAGTAAGTTACAAAACTACTTTAACTCCAGCCAAGCGACTTAGTAATGACTATCCCTTCACAAAGAACCCGAAATAATGAGACTTGCTGTTCTTAACAAGTCCATCTGGTGAACACTGTCATGAATTTCCATCTTTCACAGTAGGTAATTTTAATAGAATGAAGAAGACAGATTCAGAATCGATTTTTTATAACAGATTCTCTGCTAGAGCTTGCTTCAAGCCAGTGATGCTCAAAGCTTTTCAGAAGGTCTTCTCTACTAACGAGAGGCATATGAAAAAATTGCTAGTCTTGTGATAAGGAAAGAGATCTACACAAAAAGCCTGGGAAATTCAAAGTCAACTTATGATCTAGAAATGAGAGAGAAGCAGAATGGTTCCCAAAAAAATCAAGGACTGCTGAAAATACTGGCTTCACATAGATTGTGATAAGATAGATACTGAAAATAAAGTTGTGTTTTGAGCATCTGCTCAGAAAACCTATTAAACAGCTTTTATAACAGACCGGAATATGTTACAATCTTGTGGAGTATGAGTACAGATTAAGAGTACACTTTTTTTCAGCTTTAAAGACAGCACTGCCAGTGATTTAGTTCAAAAAAAAAAAAAAAAAAAAAAAAAAAAATCCAACTCCTGCGGTACAAATAAAGGACATTAGCTTCCACTGACTTTGATGAACAGGTTCATCAACTAAGTCTGGGAACACTTGGATTAAAACTTCATTGTTAAACACGTGTTGAAAAACCATGAAGTAACCCCTTTTACCTCTGTCTGAGCAGTGATTTCATGTTGCCATGATCACTCAGATCAGTACATTCACTTAGAACCGTTTTCTTTGGTCCCCTGACGTAATTAACCACTAGTTGAAATATTAATTGTGTCCAGTACTGAAGGTGTATCCAGTATAAACAACATCATTCCTCTCCCCAGTGTGACTGGTTAAACTCTCTTCAGTATTTTCCGGTCATAGAAATCATGATTAAGCTTCACCCACCTGGAAAGGTTTTCACAGGACTTTCAATTCTGAAAAATCCCGCTTCAAAAACTACTGTTTCTACTTCTGGTAGCTTCTCCTGATGTGGACCATCACCAGCACCATCATGATTCATTTTAGCCCTCATAGCTGCTTTTACAGCAGCAAGACGGTTTCGGGCAGCAGTTCTGCCAGCTGCTCCCAGCTTTGGTTTAGACACCCCATTTGGAACAGCCGTCTTCTGAAATGGTAAGAAAGTCTCAGTCACATCTGGAAGTTTTGGACAGAAGCAGTCGCACATCAACATCTACAGAGCTGCTGGTCACGCACAGAGACCGCAACAGGCAAGAGACACGCTGAGGGCAAAGCCCCTGTTCATCTCCCCAGTGTCTTGGACTGTCATTCAGCTATTTAGGTTACTTTGTGATGACAACGTTAAGAATTTTTCCTACTGCAGTTCAGAAATACTCAGTACAACCTTTTTTTCTGACAACTCCAGTTAAAGAGTGGGATACAGGGACTCCTAGTGGCAGGGAGAGAAAGTAAACACAGGACAGACACCAGTCAGCCAGTGAAGACTCTCCTGGCACTCAATTTTTTGAAGGAAGTTTAGTGTCTTGTACCATCTGTAGGGTTCTGACATTTACCAGCAGCTCGCACAGACTACATTCCCTCCAGTTTTCTGTGCCTGGAGTTCCTTACTAACCTTCATATCGTTTTCACAGAATCCTTCAGCTTGGAAAAGCCCCTCGGGATCATTGAGTCCAACCCTCAACCCAACTCTACAATGCTCTCCCCTACACCACATGCCCCACAGCTCATCCAAACGACCCTTAAACACACCCGGGGATGGGGAGTCCCCCCTCCCTGGGCAGCCTATTCCACTCTCTGACCACTCTTTCTGGGAAAAATTTTTTCCTAATGTCCAGTCTGACCCTCCCCTGTTGCAGTTTCCAGCCGTTCCTTCTTGTCCTGTCCCTGATCCCCTGGGAGCAGAGCCCAGCCTCTCTGCAATGTCCTGTCAGGAGCTGCAGAGAGGGATGAGGGCTCCCCTCAGCCTCCTCCTCCTCACACTGAACACTCCAGCTCTTTCAGTCGCTCATCACAGGATTTATTCTCCAGCCCTTCCCCAGCCTTGTTGCCCTCCTCTGCCCTTGCTCCAGCCCCTCGAGTTCTCTCTCGTATCGAGGTGCCCAAACCTGGACACAACCCTCCAGGTGTGGCCTCACCAGTGCCGAGCACAGGGGGACTGTCACCTCCCTGCTCCTGCTGCTCACACTAGTTCTAATCCAAGCCAGGAGGCCGTTGGCTTTCTTGGCCACCTGAGCACACTGCTGGCTCCTGTCCAGCTGCTTGTCAGTGAGAACCCCCAGATCCTTCTCCTCCAGACATCTCCAGCCACCCCTCCCCGAGCCTGTAGCCATGCCTGGGGTTGTTGTGGCCCAAGGGCAGGACCTGGCACTTGGCCTTGTTGAAGCTCATGATTTTCATAATTAGTTGAGCAGTCTCAAGGAACTGGATGGAGTTTTGGCAACATGAATACGACTTGATGTTCAGTCATTAGAAGCAATTATGTATTCCAAACCAAAGAGTAGTTAAAATAGCTTTTATTAAAGCAATAAGTTATTTTGGATAGTGTCAGATCCATCTGTGCTTAAACTACTAGTTTAATGCTACCCATGGTGCTGTCTTAATGGGACGCCATTATAATTTAGCACTCACTGTTCAGAACTGTCTGTCACTGCCAAACTTCTGGGTGGTTTCCTTTTCAGTTCAGTTAGTGTCAATGCCAGTAGCCCAGACAAAGCGTTCTGCATCTTAAGGGTAAATTTCTATTCTAAATTTAATAGATTTGCCTTACTAGCACAGAGTCCAAGGACTCCAAAGGAGTCAATTGTTAATTCTTAGTTCTAATCTACCGAGCCAAAAGAGGCAACTAGCATTACCAACAGCAACTAATACAAGTGCACTTGAGATATGCAAGGGAGAAGGGTGCATCTTGAGAGGAATTTCACTGAATTTTTACACATTAACATCTAAAGAAGCCAGATGAGTAGGGTTTTAGAAGGAACTTCCATTTAAGAAGAGTATTCATTACTGCAGTAGCAGTTTACTAGTTATTTTAGACAGCTCTGTTGCATCTCGATGCCTTGAGACACAGACTTTAAGGGCTATTCATACCTTGACAGTTGCTTTGGTTGGGACATCAAGTGGTTGCCACTCATTGTCTTGAAGCTTCTTCAAGTTATCAAATTTTTTATTCACATCTTTAATCTATTGGAAAGCCGAGAAAAGTCCAGGTTTAATTTTCAAGACTTAGTAGATTCACAGTAGAATAGCGTTTCATAAAAATGTAAGCATAGTTGTACATTTAAGTACTTTTGCTTTAAATACAGAAGCAAATTAAGACACCAACTGATTTAAAGTATTCAGTGATCTCATACAATTGACATGAAGGTTACGCTACCATACACAAGCTTCAAATTAGATGACAAGACAGGTCTCATTTCTGTAGTTAGTAGGGGAAGTTTGGAAATATTCAATAAGATCTAACATCTAAAACGAAGTTGCTGGTCTACAACCTGTTCTTGTACTGAACTTAAGCACTTGGAGGAATGTAAAGGAATGTAAAAGAACACATTGCATAACAGTCTTTACCCAAACAAGCATGAGTCTTCCATTATGTAGGAAACACACCATGCAAGCTCATTTACTCTTAAACTGCTGGCCTGAACAGCTTCCTGATGCAATCCCTGCTTGCTCGTGACAAACGAGCTCTGCAGCATCACCTCCTCCCTGACTGATGCTCCATACAACAGCCTTGTTCTCCTCAGGCTCTGTAAGGGAGGCACTTGCCTCATTTGCTAGTAAGGCTACACAAGGCTTATGTACGTACAGCAGATTAGTCACTGAAGTGAAAGTCCTTTACATCCTCCCTGAAACTCAGAGGACACAAACAAAAACCAAATGCAAACAGGGACAGAGTGAGCAATTCTGTTACTCCAAGTTTATCTAAAGGAAAAGGTGGTGAGGCTCAGGAGAAACTCAGGAGAGCTGATACATAGTAAGCATAGGTAAACCCTGTTTTTTAAGTTGCTGGTTCTAACAAAGCTGCCCTCAAATATCTCTGAAGCAGCAGATCAATCCCTTCTGCTTTCTGGAGGGAATTTAAGACCTATGACTATGACCTTAACAATAAATCCATCTTTACATTTAATTTAACTAGTTACAAGTTCATTTGTTGAATGCCGACTTACAAATACCGTCAAGAGCCCTTCTGGTAATTTAGGATGTTATATTTAATTCTGAAGCCAATGGAAGCATCAACAGAGATGGATGTTTTCTACCACCTAAGCTCACCCCTAAATAAGGTGACTGTAGTTTCTGTGTTATTATCATACTGAAGCATGGAATCCCTAATTTTCAGGTGAGCTTCAGAAATTTTCCAAAAGCTCCCAGCTTTTGGTCCAGGTAGACATCATGACTGCATCCTCACTCCCAACCAGAATAAGACTTGGCTATAGGCCTTCATTCCAGAGAAAAACACACAGGCCACAAGAAGACACAACAGATGAACTCGTCTATGAATTATAAATCACAGCATAGAAACTAGTACTATTCACTGTCAGAAAGTGTTAAACAAGGACTTACATTTTTTACATTTATGAAAAAAAAATCAGAATCCAAATACTCAAACACCAAATAAATCGTTCCAATCCATTGTTCATAAATAACATCAACTTTATTTTAGTAGGTTAACATGCAAGTACATACCTGAAAATTAACCATATCCCAAAATCCATCTAAGTCTGTACACGTTGTTTCTTTTTCCCCTCGTTTAAATTCACAATTATCCACCAGTCCTTCAAACTGTTTAAACCTTTCTGCTATGAGAAGCCTTGTCTGACCAACTGTGGTGCGAATAAGATCTTTAGCTGATAGCAACAAGAAAACAATAAATTAAGTTCATCTTGGAATAATCTATCATTTCACAGTTGATTTCAATAAGGATTTAAAGAGTCTGGAATCTGTTTATTGTTTGAACTATGTTCATCTATTGCAGACCTGCAATACAGTTCAGATGAAGCATAGCTATCCGCTGAACTGCTCTAAACTGGCTTTTTCAAAAAAAAAAAAAGTTACTGTCTTTAAGATGAGCACTGATGAGTCATCTTCATTTTCCCCAGACAAGGACACTTATTCTACAATAAAACCTAATTTTATTTTTTTAAAAAATCAGCTTGATTAAAGTTCATACATTTAAATACACTTAAAACTGACAACAGAAAAACTATTTCAATATGCACTTTGCTCACTTTAGTGTCAACCACTACGAAGCCAAGAACTACACCTAAGTTTTAGCATTAGGAGACAAAGCATGCCTTTATCTTGAGGCAGATACAGCTATAAACTTATCTAACAAATCTTTTAGTAAGTGCTGTAGACAGTGCTATTTTGCAAAGATACACATGTACCTCCCTCTGTCCCCTTCAGTGACCCTAACACCCCTTCTAGTGCCTATTACAGTTTAGTCTTACCATCCTCTGGAATATCCAGCTCAAATTTTCCATCCCACTGGAGGCACTGAGACATCAGCCTCTCTGTCTCAGACTGAAGAATGTTTCTAAAAATAAAGGGATAGGGAAAAAATAAGGGTTTTGAAGAATTTTCTAACTGCTGTCACTACTTGTGACAGTTCATGATTACTATCCTGCTGCTTTCAGAGAAGCTATGCTGTCTTTGAGCAGAAGCCATTACACTATTTCAGTTTGCTGACTGGCTGAGACGCAATTTCTTTTCTACAGCTTTCAAGCTCATGTTACTTCAGACAAGGTGTAAGTCTCCAAAATTCTATATTCTTTATTTGCACTAAAAACACAAAAGGTGAGATAGGAATGCGTGCCTACTCAGGTCACTACTGACAGGCACCAACCACCACAAGCTAATCTTGATGAGATGTCTCGTTACCCAGATGAAGGGCCTCTGAACAGACAACAGGGAAGTGACACAGATGAACACAAACCTGAAATA
This sequence comes from Athene cunicularia, assembly GCF_003259725.1. Lineage (NCBI taxonomy): Eukaryota > Metazoa > Chordata > Aves > Strigiformes > Strigidae > Athene > Athene cunicularia. The sequence goes on from NW_020799101.1 coordinate 4,515,875, forward strand.
GCCCACACCATGCTCTTCCTCTCTTACATCATCTGACTTTGTTTCAGGTGCTGTTGTATCTGGAGAGACAGGAATTATCTCATTTGATCTCTGGATGGAAGTCTTCTCATCTGATTCACTTGCTGAAAAATACAAAAAGGCATTTGGTTCAGAATCTGGTAAAAACTAGAAACATTAGAACAATAAACTAAATGTGAACCTCCTACCTTTTTCTTCTTTCAAACTTGTAGTGGTTTGCTGTTCTTGAATGCCTTTATCAGCAGGTGAAGCTTGACTTTTTAAATTAGGCTCTTGTGCCTCAGTTTCACTGGATTTTTCAGTTATATGACTGGAAACAAAAAAAAAGCACATTTAGAGTTAAGACACATTGTGCATTTCTGTATATTTGGCCATATTTGATGTCCGTTTCTCAATCTAGAAGGCAATCTTACACACATTGCTAGAGAACTCAAGCAAATCCTATTGAAAAGAATAAATCTGTGCAGATATATATGGCACAGTCTCCAATATATGGAGCACAGCTAGAATTCTGGATGATACTGTTTTCTTTGGTGTTAAGTCCACATTTAAGATATGATGGCAACCACGATCAGGTGTTTCAATGTCACAACAATTTGTTACACAGGGAATCGCTATAGCAAGATGATTCTTTCTCTATCATCACAGAGAGGTTCACTTGCATTTTAGGCCCTGAGAAGACAGACACTTACACTGGAGATTTAGAAAAATCCCAGAAGGCAACAGGTGTCAAAAATGCACTTGCCCTAGCAGGACTCATGGGTGTAACTTTGTAGGTCGCTAATCCATTTAATGGCTGAAACACAAAGTTTTGAGGTGCAAAAGAGCGTGTTCTGGGTCTCCCTGGAGCAGAATTGGTTTTGTTTTCCTCTGATGTTTGTTTCTGTTGAAGTTCTACCAACACTGAATGTTTAGAATCGGCTGCAGAACTTTCCATTGCTGGATCCACTTGAGCTTTTTTATCCACTTCAAGTTTAGAAGGAATTATCTAGAACAGCACAAATAGACAAAGCAAACTCCATTATCAAATCAATTAAGTGTTTACTACAGGCACGGGTGGGTGACTGTCTGAAAGCCATCTGGAATGGAACAGTTTCAGGTAAGATGCTTTCTACAATAGCCTAAGTGTACAGAAGTCATGATTTACCAACAGGTCCAACTGGTTTTGACACCTGCAAATCATTCTAGCAACAAGGGTGGTTCCTCCTTTGCTATGAGGAACGCAACAATCCACAGAAGGGGCTAAAGTAGCAAAACACCTCACCTACTAAAACAGTAATTCAAATTAGCAAACGCTTGCTCTCACTGCTAGAAAAAAATGCTTTAAGGTGATAAGCTCCTCGAGAGCAGAATTACTGGCTCCAAATCCAACTAGGCCTCTTGAATAATCACAGTTTCTACACATACTCTAATCCAAAGACTGAAGAACAAGCTAAAATAAGCTGATAGCTGAGGAATGCAGCCCAAGACAAGTGCAGTTAGGACCACAATGTCATTAAAAGAGGAGGAAAAAGTTAATAAGTTGAAGTCACATTCCTACAAGTGACCAGATAGTCATACAGAACACATTTCTGAGATACCTAGATTGAGATACCGTTAGCTCAAACCAGCCAAAAGAGATTGTTTTCCATGAAAATATGCATCTTCAATCCACTGAAAGTCTTGTTATACTTTTTGGAATGCAAGCCTTGAATTAAACTTTTAACACACTTCTTGTAACAAGATGACTGAGGTTACAGCAAGAGTTTACCCACTGCCAGCACCAACCAACTCCTGCCTGCGAAGAGGTACTTACCCAAGCGAAGATGCAAGAGCCTCTTACCTCCTACCAGTGCTTGTGTGTGACAAACAGTTTCAAGACAATACAAGAGCACAGCTGTAGTTATGGAAACAGGAGTAGAGACGGGAGGTGTGAGGGAGACACAAGATGAGAGGGAACAGCAGAGTGCAAAGGAGAAAAATCATTGATAGTTCTCACACAGGACTGTCAGCACACAAATGCCTACGCAAACTGTTTGGGAGCCTCGTTGGAGGGCTACGATGAATTCAGTGCTGAATCTACGCAGAGGCAGAAAAGTTTTCTTCTAGCAGTGACACTAAGAACCACAATAACTGTCTTTAATGATGATAAATCACATCTGCCTTGCAGAGAATAACATTTTCATCTTTATTTTTTGGTGGCTCAAAACCCAAAAATGCATTTATTCATTAGCTTCTAGTCTCATATCATTACCTGAGCAGGAAAAGGATACATTCAGAGCATGTTTAAAAAGGAATGAACTGCACAAAAATTACAAATGCTAGAGAAAAACCAGGAGAGCAGGCCTTTTTTTTTTTTTTTTACTAGTTAAAAAATCAGACAGAACTTCCTGTCTTAATTTAAATCATTGTCCAGATCTTGACTAGTAAATCATCCATGTAGGCACTAAATTTGATCTTCATTTTTAAAATATAGCAATATAAACACATAGTTTCTTCCCAAAATCCATCTTATTAGTGAACTTACTACTTCCATACTTGAATACAAGTATATCTGAGCTACAATTACACTGTTATTGGCTCTTAAATTGGTTTTATTGTTTTTTCATTGCAAATATTAAATGACCTACCTCCATGATATCAGGTTTGATGGCTTTCTTCTGCTTTCCTACATTTGCTGTCTTTCTCTGTGACTGGTTACCTAGAATGAGAGAAACTTCCCAAAGGTCAAAAAGGCATCTGATTATCTTCCCCCAAAAGATTGCCATAGAAGTCCAGTGGCTAAAGACAGGGAGAGATTTGTTTCTTGAGTGGGAGGTAGCTAGAGGGCAGACACCTAACTGCAAAAGCTCATTCAAAAGAAAACCTGGCCTAGGATCTAACAGCCTATTAAGAGATATATCACCTGGAAAGGAAAACAGATTCATGAAGTCATTAGTCTTTAGACGGTGTCATATACTAAAAATAAAAGTCACCTTATTACCTTAAAGGCTGAAGAGATAGTGTCAAGCCAATTTGAGTTCAGATTTTTAATTACTATATGGCATATGATGTCTGTTTGTGAATTGAAACTGATACTAGCAAAGCTGTGCTTTCAGCCTAGTGGTTAACTTCTGTCATATACAATACAAATGACACTGCAGAACATTCTAGAGAATATCCTGAGGACAAGAACATATACTGAAAATTTCCCCTTCATCATGTTCCTCTATTCTAGTAAACAGGCAAACATGGACAAAGAGAAATTCCTGACCTGAAGATCATAGGCTCTCATCTCTTCCAGAGCGTTCCTGATCCCAGACTTAATAGTAAGTCCTTACACAGTGGTACACCAACTGGCAAATCTTTACCAGTTCTGGTTTTGTTCCTTCAGTTTATAATTACCATATGGATATTGATGCTGCACACTGACAGATTTTATGGGAAACTGTCCAATGTTGGTTTCAACATCTTGATTTAAATATTGCAACAGAATTCCAGATGAGTCTAAGTGATATAGTCCTTTTCTTACCTGACAATTTGGCATGATTTACATACAGTTTCTGTTCAAATGAGGTAGTTACACAGCAGAATGTAGTGTGCTAAGACAGTTCAGGACAAGCTGATAACATATCTCTACAGCACAACAGAGCACCTGAGATATGAGCAAGATCCTAAAGACAGAGCTGTCTTAATATATCATTTGACAATGAGTCTAACAGTAGCATATACACATACATATGCGGTTTCCAGGGCTCACTTATCCAGTACTAGATGGTATCTCTTTACAACACACTATTCCAAATACTTACGTATCAGCAAGCAGGGCTATATTCACCACCTCACTTACCAGCAGTAGCTGTTTTCAGCACCTGCCTTGCTGCAGAGGCGGCTGCTCTGGTGATTCTTACATCCGAGGCTGTCTGGATTGCAGTCTGCAACACTAAGAAACATGAATTCCAGAGATTGCAAGCTTAAAAAGGAGCTGCACTCAAATAATATAACTAGTTTACATTTTGTAGAAATCAGAAACTAGCAATTATCAGTTGCATTAGTTAACCAGAATCAACAGGGTCTGGTTTGGGGGATTTTTTTTTTTTTGGTCAGTTCAGTGCAAGCGGTGCTAAACGTGGACAGCACAGCTCAGCCTTGGCATCACAGCAATGCTCTGAAGGATCCTGAGGGAAGATGGGTTTGTTGAACAGTAGTACCTCCAGAAGCATCAAGGTACCAGTGTGCTAGATGCCAAGGCCAAAGCTTAAAGAACCCTTCTCAACGGAAGTTCCCTTCAATCAGAGTCAATCATCCCCATTTTACAGATGAAGCTTTCTAGAGTCATAACTTGCCATGGTTATTTGCACAGCTGGAAGCTTAAGCAAACCATCTGTGTAATGAAGTGATGCCCTGGTCACTATATGAAAGTATTCTAATGATTAAATTTAATGTAATTTAACAAGGCATCCTTAAGACAAATTGTCCCTGAAATATTTTATAAAATATGACAAGTTTGTGCACTCTATTACCCATCTTAATAATTTTCATCTTTGTATTTAATACTGTTTCCAATATGTTTCAAAAATGATAGCGTTCTCCAGCACAGAAATATTTAACAGGAGTTCCTTTATTTCATATCCTTCCTTTCTATATCTGCCTGAAATCTAGTAGCCCCACTTGGTTACTGTTAACACTACTCAAGTTTTTAACGTCAAGCTGCAATTCTGTGAAAGCTAGAATGACAAGTTGGGAAAGAAAATACTAGATAACTACCTACAGCATTTAATTTATCCAACCTTTCCCAACACTTTTATACTAGTGTTTAAATACATGTAATGCATATTCTTGTTTCAGCACAGAAGGAATAATCAAGTCTAGTAGATGACAATTTTTCAAAAATTAAATATTTTAATTGTTATATAAACACTGATAACAGATCTCTGCAGTATTCACTGAATGCCCTACTGATATTTATTTAAATAAAGTCTGCTGCTTGCTGATTTAATTAAGTTAGTGACGTGAAAGTAATTTCACTTTGAATTACTGAATATCTTGCGTTAACATCAATATTCAACGTGACTTAACCTTATCTACTCGAGGCACTGGACATCACTACTGTTGGGAAGAATTTCTAATCAAAAGTATTCTACTCCCTTAAAGGTGTCATGGGTTGGTTTCTTTTTCATTGTTGTTTTTTTAAGAAATGTACGTAACTGTCACATAGGAAGTGACAGAGAAGGGGCTGTGAAAACCTAAAATTGTACTTGTCATTTATTGAAGACGACAATGACACATTTACTCAGTTGCTCTAGTGTGCATCAGAAGGTTGGGCTCCTGTCTCCAACATTACATGCTAATGTGCTTTACCAGTAGGTTATCCTTTTCCAAACCTTTCTCAATGCTGAGTTACACAAGCAGTTTCATTTAGAGACCACAGACAGCAGCACATTTGCTGTACAGACAGAAAAAAGACTTCACTGAAATTATTTACAGCTCCTACAAGAAGCTTTTTTTCAGGCTACTCACAATACCAAGGAAAATTCACATTTTACTTGTCAGCTATTCTTCATCTTTCCACTTGCTCTTCTGTAACAGCAGATATTCTTCGAGACACCTCAAAGGCTCTGCACAGCCCCAGATGCTAAGGCAGCTCAGTCATGCAATCCTGCCTACTGACCTTGTTCTTTTCCCTTTCCTAGGGTGAACAATCAGTAACCAGGACAGCTCGTATCCTGCATTCCATTTCCCTCAGTCCAGAGGCAAGGAGTTTATGTGATACCTAGAGCCACATGTTTGATAATCTGCCAGCTGCTGCCCTTGTCATAGTTTGCAGGAACAGTTGTCCCAAAAAACTCCTCCTTGTTTCCTACACCTAAAAGTGTACTGCGATCTCTCCCAGAGATGCTCCTTGCCTATGTCCCATAATGTCACAACTACTGACCCAGGAAAAAAAAAAACCTAACCCCCCCAAAAAAACCCAAAACAGCCACATCCTTTCAGATTTAGATATAAGGATCATACTGCTTTCATACCTTTCTCTTTCTCAGCCCCTTTGGCTGTACTCATCAGTTTACGTCCTGCTTGTGTAGGGCGCACACTATGTCCATTGGCAGACACCTACAAGAGAAGATAATTTTGTGTGAAGTATCAAGTTCCCAGAAATTAAGCAGGCTAATTTCTTTCCCCATCTTTCTATCCTAGGATCTAGCAAAACAAATGGTCAAATAATCTGGCACAAAGGGCTTTAAAAAGCAAAGAGAAATGAATAACTAAAATAGCTCAGTTTAGACATGTGTTAACATGCATTATCCAACTAATCAAGGATATGTCAGAAAAAGAATGAAGAAAAATATTTCAGAAAGTTTCAGTTTACTGTCAATCTAGTTACAATGACTGCCGCATCTGAGTACATATTACTTATTTTAAAAATCAGTTTTCAGAAAAAAAAAAAATCAATACTAACTCAGTTGTCCCTTTGCAAAGTTATGACTGGAAATTGTTCAAACGCATTCAAGTTTTGTAAGGCAAAATTGCTAGATTCAAAAGATAGCTTTTTACAGATCACTGCTGGTGAAAATCCTCAGCAAAACCTAATTTTTTTATACAAGTAATAGCAGAAGGCACTGCCAAGACTCACAGTAAAAATATGCTAACACTGAAGTGATTTTTGAGTGAAGAATGAATGCAGACTCTTCGTAATCTGCATTCATGACAGACTTTCTGCATTCAAGGCAGATGCACTGGTTCTCCAAGCCAAAACCAAAGTACGTAACTTCAGTCTCACTACTGCCTCTACTCATATTTGCAGTCCCTGCTGACTACAGTATTTTGCACTGAAAAACTGATGCAGAAGATCTGTGGGCTTTTCTGTTTCTACTGACCTAATCAAACTCTCTGTAGTTCAGTTCAGCACGTTGCAGTCAAGCTTGCCAAAAGCTTTTCTGATCTAATTTGTTTTTCTCACCAGGAAAGCCACCTCAGAGACAGCGTCCAACTTGTAAGCATACAACCCTAAGTTACGGTCTGAAGGATAATTGCATCCTTTTCTCTAAATTTATTCACTGAAGTTTATATAAAACACAAACCGTAGAGTGCTTAGATGTAGCTGCTATCACAGTTTTTTCTTCTTGGTTCTTGGCCTTTGATCGAGTAATCCTCCCGGAGAAATCAGGAGCTGTCTGGAAACATCCCCAAGGAGACAAGAGTTAACATACTCCCTTTCCCTGGTCACTCTTAGAGTGGGCAAGAAGCCTAAGTGTGAAAAGCAACACGCCAGGGCAAAATGGGTCAAGTGGGTAATTTGAAAAACTTTCAAGGTCAAGTGGACTAAATAGGAACAAGTTACCAGTTCTAAAATCACTTAGCAGTTTCATTTGTGGATTAATCATTCCAGTTTTTGAACTGAGAACATAGTTATAAATACAAAAATCAACATATCACTAGTACTATTTCCCGCTTTGTTTTAAAAAAATGAGACAAATTATTCCATTACTGTTCCTTATAAAATATTTATAAATTATTTACAAGACAATCTGCTTCTTTGGCATAACAAACAATTTTGTATGCAAATAGAAATTTTAATATAGTGTACTGCATGTATTTAATTTAGGCATTTAATATTACTCTTATTACCTTTTCTCTTGGCTTCACTATCACTGGAACTTCAGGTACAAGTGAAAGAAATCCAGGTGCAGTTGGTCTATATAACCCAACTTTAAACACACCCTTTTTTGCTTTCTCTCTCTGCTCTCTCAGTTTTCGGAGCTCCTTTTCTTCTTTATAGCGCTGGAGCATTTCCTTGCGCTCATTAATCTTCTTGGTGGCTGCATCTGTAGGTCGTTCTGAAGCAAAGATGGAAGACAGACATGTTACAATATCTTGAAGATATTTTTGAGCCAATAATAAGCAAGTCAGGAAATTTAAAAAAACCTTCTCCAAGCTAGAAAAGGGACATACTAAGTCAAAGAGCAGACTGTCTGGAATCTGTGTCTGCAAGTTTCAATTAAAGTCTTACAGTGCAAGTACCCGTGATCTATTAGCTTGCTAAAAGCTTAGATGCTCTTAATTATTTTTGTCCTTCTCACTAAAAGCGTATTCAGTGGCAAATTTCAACTTACAAATGCATTTCCCTAAATCTGCACCTGAGGAATAACTGTAAATTCATATCTGGTTTGCAGTGTACAGCCTGTTCCTGCAAGGTTACTAGTATTAAAGTTAACAGTTTAACTACTTATTTAGTTTATTTCTACCAGTTTTTCTATTCAGACACTTGAAATGTCATTGAAAGCTGAAGTTTAGGTCAGCTTTAGATACCAAAGGCTGCCCTAGGCTGAGAATAAAATCAGGCAGAAGCTATGTGAAAGTATAAAACCATAAGATAATTACAAACTTGAATTACATGTCTATGTGAAAAATTATTACCTAAAGTTTAAATTTATTGAATATAATCAGATAAAAAAATTCTTAAATTTCATATTTGACATGATTACATAGGGACAGCACTCCTTCCTCCAATAATATTCTGCTATCAAGATGCTTAAGGTGAAAACACTTCTAAAGAAATCTGTTAACATTTTAAAAGATTAACTTAGTTCCCTAGACTATAAGGATCCAGGACAGCCAGGGAGACAGAATTCAGAATATATCCAGGCCCCATTTTCCGAGAGGAAAGATAAGTTGTCAAAACCCAGCAATTTTAAAAATAAACTTACACTATGCATCAACCCATTTATAATTATATATATCCAATTACAATATACAGTTACCCATTTCTAAGCATACTTTGAGCACATGACAGACACCAGTTATATGTTAGACAAGATTTTAGATCAGGGGTTTTCACTTCAACGACAAAACAATCACTAAGAGACTTCCCATTGACTATTAATAGCAAAATGCATTCTTCCTTTAGCTGCTGCAGACAAATAAGAACAAAGCCTCAATCATATCACCGGGGCAGTGAGGAGGAGAAAACAGTATTAAGACTTTTCTTGATTTTCTTAACAGTTAGAACTGGTAAACATTGGGTTTTAAATCTTAAACCTCTTCTTCAAATTAAAACATTGACTCCAATGAGGTTCCTGTGATAATGTTAAAGCTACTTAAAGACATTTTTAAGAATTAAAAAAAACTTTATGTCTTTACTTACTCTGTTTTACACTGTTCTCTTGAGAGCACATTTCACTTGACTCACTGAGTTGAGATATTCCCCTCTCTTTTGAGAGCTGAACATTGACATCTGCCAATCCAAACTGCCTGCCCTTTTCAAACAACTTGTGTCTGTTCTCCTTCTGAAGCATTGATTTTCTGCGTGCAACTTTTGTTCTGAGCGTTTCGGTACTCAAATCCTTTTTGTATCGACTGGCAAACTGGGAGGTAGCAGCCATCTTGATGACCCTAGACAAAAATCATGACAATTAGGAAAAAAGCTGTCACATTTTGTTTTGCCCTTTTTGTTAGCTTGCATGTTCCGAACAAAGCCCTAGGTTCTTCGTTTCTGCATGTGTACCAGATAACACTCTAATGACAATTTCAGTAATGATTCTTCGTTATTTTATTTTATGCATTCAAGGGTCTAGTTTGTTGAGCAGTCAACAAGCCTGACACAGAATTAGTAGGGGACACTGTGTCACTGCCAGGGTCTGTTTCTGACACAGATGTTTTTCATGTTAAGGAAAAAAGCAAGTAAATGACAAGGTTGTAGGACAATACTTGGAAGCAACATTGCCACTGAGCATTTAGATTATACCCTATCTGATGGCAAGGCATTTTTGTCATGCAGCAGAATACTTAGCAACACTTCCCAACCGAGTTTCCAGGATGCAACTGCAATACAATGGCATTTATTTCAAGCAGGATTTCTCCTTACTTTTTTAACCTGAAGAAGACTTAACGCAACTAAATCTTTACAGAATGGGTTGTGAGGCATTGGAATGGGCTGCCCAGGGCAGGGGGGAGTCCCCATCCCTGGAGGGGTTGAAGAGTTGGGCTGACCCAGCACTGAGGGATCTGGGGGAGTTGGGAACGGTCAATGTGAGGTTAAGGGTTAGACTGGATGATCTTCAAGGTCTTTTCCAACCTAGATGATTCTGTAGTTCTGTGAAATGTTGGTTGGTCTGTACATGCTGTGCTAACAGCAATGTAAAAAGCTCCTTCCCCTGCAGCCTGTCTTGTCAAGGGTTTCATGCTTTCTTCCTGGCAAGAGGTCAGGATGGGTTCTTGCAATCGACCTTACTCTGTCTGCCACCTCAAACAGGGTGTGTTAGAAATCTCATCTTCCATTTCTTACAGAGAACAGCTTTACAGTAAGAAGGGTGAAACAGCTAAACTAAACACCCAGCAGTTATTCATTTACCAGTAAATTGGTCATTTATTAAGGTTCTTAATTTCAAGACAGCAAGCTTTGATTAGGCTAAAGGAATCATCAGTGAACTGGATAGAAAAGATCAGCCTTGACTACGGGTATACAGGATTTCTTAAAGTCAATTCCCTCCCCCTCCATTTGCTACCAAAAGCCAAAAACAACACCAGCAGCCTAACTGAAAACCCCAATGTCAGAAGAGTACCAAAATAAACAGAAAGAGTACAGAAATAAACAACATACTCTTAAACTGTATATACTTATGGAAAATGCAAGCAAGGACAGAATCTGAGCTATTACAAGGAGGAATACAAAGTCTGTTTGATACCATCACTGCTGGCAGTGGCAGCTCCTTATGCCCCTACATTATGGCAGCATTCACATACCAAGTAACTTGCACAGCACCAGCAGTACCTGCATAACCATATGGAAGTGCTTGGAATAGGCACTGGAGTTAACGTATGAATCAGAAGTCTAAATGGGTATATTTTGCATCTTTTTTTTCCCAGTACATTCAGTGCTGAAGGAGAGTGAAATGGTCAATGGAAGTTAAATGAGCAAAAGGGAATTAAAAAAAAAAAATCGAAACTCAGCTCAAAGCACTCAAATCAGAGACTGGATTTCTTCCACATAATTCTTGAAGTGCTGGTGCATGTCAGTGCCACCCAATTTGTGAATATCTTACGTCCTAACTTTCAGAATTTGATTAAAAATGCCAGGTAATTAATAATAATTGCAAATGATCAGACTAACTCTACTCCAGTTCATACTTGCCTTCTTTTACATTTAAGTTGTTAATGAGCATCTCCAATAACCACCTTTGAGTGGATTTTGTTAGTAATTCCCATGGTATTACGGAAAGCCATGAAGAAAACAGTTAGTGGGAATATCTCTCTACTATCTACCTCCTAGAAGAAACAGGCTTTTTGAGCCCAGTGGATGAAAAATCATTCCTGAAGGCAATAGGTAGCATCCACCCATCCTTTGTGAACTTTCAGGACAAATTCCCTAAATTTACCTTTAACATGTTCTTTAGTACAACAGCAATCTTTTCAGAGTACACACATCCATCAGTGATGATGGAAGGTAACATAACCTATACCCACAGAATATACATTGTTATCTATCAGGCAAGCTCTATTTGCTTTAACCATTGATAAATATTTTGCACATTTAAAGGGTTTTTTTTCATGGTCTACCTTGTACTCTGAAAAATATTTTCCTAGTTATTGTAGTATAAATCCACTTAAAGCCTTCTCCCATGAATAAGCCTCAAGAGCAAGTCATCTACATTTCAGTAAGTAATCCTGGAGAATTCATCTGAAACTTGAAGAAGGCAAATGTAATATAAGCAGAGATACACAGAGAGCTTCCCACAAAGGTCTTAAAAACTTGCACCCCAGGTCAGTAAAAGCAATACAAGAGATTACCCATGATCTGTTTGGGCTCATTAAAAACGTATGGCACGCTCAATGTCCTAAACATCAGGGACAAAACCACCTGCTTTCTTTTTTTTTCCAAATTATGGTTTCTGAAGTAGTGCCTTGCCCAAACAGAAATCTCCAAGATTAACTGGAACTTAAACTGGTATAAATTCAAGTAAAGACTAGTTGTATGAAAGCAACAAAGGGATTATGCAAAAGAAAGGATTTGTGACTGGCCAGCATATACTAGCAAAATTAAAGTTGAAAATTTAGAGAATTGACTCCTTTTTTTAAAAAAAAAGAGGGAAAAGAGCCACTTTTGATCAGCAACACCACAAGAACCCAAGGATGTGAAAATAGGGATATGAAAAACATTTAGGTGCACCGTTAGCATTTTTGGCCCGAACAGCAACAGAGCAGGAAGGGCAGACATCGCTGTTTTTAAAGCGGGAACCCCACGAGTTTAGGGGTTCAATAAAGTCTAGACTTAATGGTTTCGAGACGGGGCCCCTCCTGAACACCACCTCCAGTCCCTGCTTCCCACGGCGGCTCTGAGGGGCCGCCACAGGACTCTGCCCTCAGCCCCTTCTCTGTCCCGCCTCGCCCCGTTCTCGGACCGGCCCAGAGGGGACACCACCGCCCGGACCCCGGGACAAGGCCCCCGCCCCAGGGCCCCGGGACAAGGCCCCCGCCCCAGGGCCCCGGGACAAGGCCCCCGCCCCAGGGCCCCGGGACAAGGCCCCCGCCCCAGGGCCCCGGGACAAGGCCCCCGCCCCAGGGCCCCGGGACAAGGCCCCCGCCCCAGGGCCCCGGGACAAGGCCCCCGCCCCAGGGCCCCGGGACAAGGCCCCCGCCCCAGGGCCCCGGGACAAGGCCCCCGCCCCAGGGCCCCGGGACAAGGCCCCCGCCCCAGGGCCCCGGGACAAGGCCCCCGCCCCAGGGCCCCGGGACAAGGCCCCCGCCCCAGGGCCCCGGGACAAGGCCCCCGCCCCAGGGCCCCGGGACAAGGCCCCCGCCCCAGGGCCCCGGGACAAGGCCCCCGCCCCAGGGCCCCGGGACAAGGCCCCCGCCCCAGGGCCCCGGGACAAGGCCCCCGCCCCAGGGCCCCGGGACAAGGCCCCCGCCCCAGGGCCCCGGGACAAGGCCCCCGCCCCAGGGCCCCGGGACAAGGCCCCCGCCCCAGGGCCCCGGGACAAGGCCCCCGCCCCAGGGCCCCGGGACAAGGCCCCCGCCCCAGGGCCCCGGGACAAGGCCCCCGCCCCAGGGCCCCGGGACAAGGCCCCCGCCCCAGGGCCCCGGGACAAGGCCCCCGCCCCAGGGCCCCGGGACAAGGCCCCCGCCCCAGGGCCCCGGGACAAGGCCCCCGCCCCAGGGCCCCGGGACAAGGCCCCCGCCCCAGGGCCCCGGGACAAGGCCCCCGCCCCAGGGCCCCGGGACAAGGCCCCCGCCCCAGGGCCCCGGGACAAGGCCCCCGCCCCAGGGCCCCGGGACAAGGCCCCCGCCCCAGGGCCCCGGGACAAGGCCCCCGCCCCAGGGCCCCGGGACAAGGCCCCCGCCCCAGGGCCCCGGGACAAGGCCCCCGCCCCAGGGCCCCGGGACAAGGCCCCCGCCCCAGGGCCCCGGGACAAGGCCCCCGCCCCAGGGCCCCGGGACAAGGCCCCCGCCCCAGGGCCCCG
>NW_020799101.1:4529354-4535723 GCF_003259725.1 Athene cunicularia
CTCACGCCCCGCGGGGACTCGGAGGCAGCGTGAAGGACCCGCGGGCCGCACTCCGCCCTCCCGGGTCTATGGCCGTACCTCAGCGACCTGCTCGTGCTGCCTTCCCGGGAACCGCGGCCGCCTTTACACTGAGTGGCCTGGGGTTGTGCCGAGCCGTTGCTGCCCCCCATATTCTCTCCTGTGTTTGTGTCGTACCTCCGGTTTGCTGAGGTGGATTGTTTTTTAATCCGATTCTCATCTGCACGGCAATTTGTTCCGCGTTTGTTTAAGAAAAATCTGCAAAATTAAAATGCGAAAATGCTAAGGAAGAGACCAGCCACTTGGTGGCACTGCAAAAATGTAGACGGCGTTTGAGAAAAGAGTTGTTGCCAACCAGGAAACCGCTGAGCAGCAGGCGAGATGGTAAACAGCGGAGGACAACCTTACCTTGTGAAACAAAGACACTGACTCAACAGTAAAGTTTTCTACTGTTAAGCAGGTATTCTTTACTAGCAGCGCTGCGGTCCCTCTGAGGATTCTCCACCATAAGGGCTCCCCCGACTTAGTGAGGGACATCAGTTTTTACGTACAAAAATCACACATATTCATTAGATTTCCTGGAAGGGGTTGTCTTATGATAAGGAGTTCTTGGAATCCATTTATATAAGTTGAACACCCCTTTGAGCATGCATCCTAAGTTCGATTGGGGGTCTTCAGTGGTCGAGGGAAGAAGTAAGTAGTCTTTCTCACGGTGTTCACTACTTGACCTTCTTTCCAGAGCATGCGCTGTGAAGTAAAGTCCAGGTGTCTTCTTCCTAAATCAGCAAAAATCATCCTCCTCGTTACAGGGTCTCTGTATCCTTTTGTTTGAGTCCTTCCTATCTTAGTTTGCACGTTCCAGGAACTGTCCAAGTGTCCACTGAAGGTCTTGAGTCTCGGTTATCAGTGATTTACGTAGGAAGCCTAACGAGCATCTTAATCTTACCTAAACAGACAAAGAGGCCTAGGGAAACAGTTAGGGAGTCTTGAGGAAACAAAGATACAAATGAAGCAAAACACAAGCAAAGCTTTATCACAATTTAGTCCTAATCAAGGACTGTCATGAATTCATTTGTTTGAGCTCTTTCACTTGCAAACAGCCGAAAAATGCAGGACCTCCATACGGCATGACAGTAAAATGTCGCTAAATGTTTATATGAAGGGGATTACAGTGGATGAAGACAGCAATAAGTGGATTAAAGACCATTCGGTCAGAGCACAGAGCTGTTGCCCACAGTAGCGATCAGTCGTGGATCAGTGGAGAGCGGCTCTGTGCCTGGAGGATTGTAGGAGTCAGAGAAAGGTCACCCCCTGGTTCCTTGTATAGATTGACAGGGGAGACAGCAAAGATTTGCAAACTTTGAGCATCCGGACTAATCCTAAAATCATTGATTTACTATAAGATAATAATTATGGAGGTAATCGACTGCTGCCAGCTTCCCCAATGGAATGAAAATGATCCAATTAAACACCACAGAAACAGGAGTTCATATTTGTAGTCTCCCCACAGACTCCAATCCAATGCAGTCCTCGGTGTTTGTTGATTTTTGTTACTCCTCTTTTTTTCCCAAATTAGTGGAATCTGTGGGCATTCAGCAGTTCTACCTTGTGACATCAGGATACAGTCTGATGATATGAGCCATGCTGAACTACCAGTTTTAGGGAAAAAATGAGTTTAGGAGCATCTTCATTCCAACCAAAAATATTTTTTTTAATTGCAAACTTGCACCTGAAGGATTCCCTCATGCTGAAACACTATTTGTTTGCTCCTCGGAGCATCCAGACTGGCGCGTTTGCTAATTCCCACTCCTGTGGATGTTGATACTGAATTTAAGAAGCGTGGCTGCACTGCAGCCAGGGCTTTAATCTGACTAGCTCAAATAACAACATCAGTGATAAGGCAGTGGTACACCCTTCAAGGCAACTGGTAACCTGAGTACCTAGCGGGTCCTTGGCAGGCTCAGACTTTGCCATGCACCTTCGCTGGTTGTCACCTGAGCTAGTTAGGTTGAAGCCAGAATGGGTTTCCTTAACACGCTGCAGTGACACCTTCCACTAACAATATCTAGGTCACCACAAGGGTCTTGATGTATTTGAATAATGCCATGATTTTAAAGTATTGCAATGTCAGTTTAAGATAAAACATGGTAATTGAGTGTTTTTCAACCAAATTCCTGATTTCTGCTGATTTTATTGTGTTAAGAGGAACAAACATATTACCATTTAATAGAGATAAGCAATGTGAATATATAAACTTTATATATATGAATATAAAATACACTATCTTGTAGAGATACATGCGTGAAAGGTTAAACCTGCCATTCTCATACAGTCCTGATGGTTTTATGGTAATATGCTGACATTTTAGCCACTGAAGCTTTGAGAACCAATTTGAATTTACCTATTTCTTGACAATATAACTGTCATTATCGGATACATTTTATACCGAGGAGATCATTAGGGGAAATCTGCTAACTTGCTCTTTCTACTCTTAATTTGTTCGCATGGTATATTGTTATTTGTGAGGGTAATTCTTCCCAGCCTTGCATAAATGCACCTTACTGAAGTATGGAGCATGTAGGGAAACCTATTCCCAAATTTAGCCCTAAAATAATTACAATTTCTGAATCTATTTTTCGTGAAAGTTCAAGCAAATGGAGTTCTAGAGCTATAGTCCACAGCAAAACATACTTGCCACTTGCATGGAGTCAAAGAAAAGCCTCTGTAGGCAAACTACTGTCTGTGCAGCACAGCATTATGCTTCAGAGGGCACAGAGTAGTCTTCCTGCCAAATTTAATTGATAATCTCTTAAGTATTGTGCAGCAAAACTGTTATTGGTACATTGGCTGTTATTCCCACTTCTGCTTATGCTTTTAATCTGAAGTGGTCACTAGTTTGTTTAAAAAACAGAACAAATTCTGGGAGCAGAAAATTCAAGCTAAATTCCTGCCTTACAACAACTAGGAAAGACAGTTAAGCCTTCTGCTGCATTTTCCCCCTCTGTTTTGGGGCTTTCACTTTGCACAGCAGCACGTTTTTAACAGGAGTGTGAGACAGCCCCCCACAAACCCCCCGTGCCTCAGCCTGCACACTTGGAGGAGGGTATGGCCCGAGCAGGTACGAGAGATGGATATTTGGACTCTCACCAGTATGAGCTTGGAGAGCATCTTCTCTTTTCTGGGTATTTGCTCTACTCCTAGATTAGCTCGTACAACAAATAACATCAACCGCAACCCTGACAGCCCACGGTGTTAAAAAGAAATTGGTAACCGTGCTCTGTTCTTCAAAGAGCCCTTATAGAGTCCTAAACCCCAGATGTGTGGGCCCAGGATCCGGAGCTGATGGTAACACCACAAGCTGGCTATGCAAAGCAAGTCTCATACACCCCTTGTTTGATGTTTCCTGCAACCAGGTCTCTGCTTGGCAGGTGGGAGTTTCCACTCGCCCTTGGGAAGTGTCTAACATTCTCAGGGCTATAAATAGAAAGGCAAGGTACCCGACTCTGGATATTCTATTACACCCTGGCAGCCTGATACCTAACAGCAAGATGTTGTAACACATCTATAAGCTCCCAGCTTTCACTGGAGGTAGCCTAAAATGCAAACTAGCAATCTTATAATGCAAAGTACAGTTGGAAACAAAGCTTGGGTAGTTTTTATCTCAGCATATCTTTACATCCTCTGTTATTTACGGTGCGCTTAGACCGAATGTTCTGTGCTATTAACAGATTTCAGTCTAAAACCTGCTCTAGCACTACAGGTGAAAGCATCCTGCAGCTGGTTTCATCCTCCAAGGCCCAGAGCCGCATTCTTAAGGAAATTACATTTCTTCCCAAACAGACTAACCACCTTGGTTTTCTTCAATGGGGAAGAAGGGAGCAGGAATTAACCCAAGAGCAAATGCTGGATTCAACCATAAGCCACTGCTGAGTTGAGACCAAACTTTTTGTTGTTTCCAGGGTCTCTGGAGAGGATTACTTTGGGTGAATTGTACTTTTATGCCTTTTAGCAAAAGCAGATGAAGAAATCACTTAGTCCAGTGGTATCAGATGATTCAGCAGCGTTAAGTAGGTTTCTAATTGAGTTAAGACCATTGTGTTTTCATTTGAAAAGGGCATCCTTTTCCCTAGCTTAGACAAGACTTCTAGTATTTTGTTTTATTTTGAGGGGGTGGGTGGGTTAAAACCTGTATTTTTTCTCAGCCTGAGTCTCCTTTTTGTCTCTATTACCCAGAAGCAGAAATATTTTGTAATGAAGATGGCAACTGCTGGAGTTAAGTGTTTCACAAGTGAAGCAAATACAAAGGTGATAAGGAACAGCCTGGTTTAGAGAGTACAACAATGGAAAGCGTTGAGGAATATGACCGTTAATTAAGATGGAAACAATGAAAGAGCTATAACGACTTGGTTAATCCTGTGTACTCTGACAGAGTTAAATTTCTCCAGGTCTCTGATAAGATAGGACTGGTTTTCTTTATCTATTGTTTTTTTTAATGTTCAAGGCTACTGAAATGCAAAAGTGCCAGATGGCCATGTAAGCTAAACAATGTGCAAAATCTTTCTTATATTATCACTAAATGCCCTGGGGGGGGTGAGGGAAGAAAGGTTATTTAATCATTAGAAGTCACTTAGCAGCAAATGGCATTTAGCTGTCTTTATCGACTTAAAACAAAAGATTGGGTCTGTACTGTTGTGGGGCCTTTTTCTAATATGACAGGGCACATATTTCACTACCCTCTAAGTCATCCGGTGTGTGTCAGTGTATGTCACTGGACCATGGCAGTAATGGTACCATGCTAGTAAATAGCTTTTTTTTTTTTTTTTTCCACGTGCACAACCAAATCACTGTGGTCCTACACCAAAATACAGAATTTTCCCCTAGAACACATGAAACTTCTGTGTCAGCAGCAGCTAAATCCCGTTGTTCTGAGGTTTTGTTACGGCCCAGAGGAGAAAGTACTGGAGGGATGAGGAACTGTAGGTTCTGTTTTCCGTCCTGTCACTGATCCAGTATTTGACCTTCAGCAACTCATTTTACCTGTGTCTTCCCTCCAGTCCTTGCTTTGTCTTTGTATATAGCGGCAGTAGCCAACCAAGACTCCGGAGAGTTTGGGGGATTCATCTCGGCCATCTGAGATGCCATGTGAATGTGATCCTGTGCTTTGGTTAATTAGCTCTGCCCCTCGACAGGACTGCTGCAGCGCAGTGCTGTGCTGACACACTTAACTGCTTTTTAGCTTGAGAACGGTTTCAAGGATCTTTTCAGAGTATTGCATTACACAGAGTAAGTAATGCCTTTGCTGCTCCCTCCTGTAGGTCAGGGAAACCAGGGATTTTTGGTTTGCTAGCCCTGCTCTCACTTTGGGTCATCTGTGCTCCCCCACAGGGACCTGCATCCCTCCCTCCTTCCCTCTAAGCAGAAACAAACTCCTGAAAATCTTCTTTTGAGGAGGGAGAAGGCTCCTTCTTGCAGGAACCCCTTAGGCTCAAGCTACCATCTGGTGCCAGCGCTTAATTCCCCTTTTCCTAACGCCTTCCCTTTGCATTTCCCTCTCGTTCTGAATACTTTTGGGTTTGGAGGATTTCTCCAGTGCCTGACTTTCTCTCTGGGCAGGCTGAGGGCTTCACCAGGACAGCCCAGAGACGATGTCTGGGGTGATGCTTGCCTGACAAACCGCTGCCCAGGGTCTGTACGGCTGTGCCTCATAGGATACATCTACACCAGGAACTCATGATTTCCTCTGTCGAGGGCAGCATCTGCACAGATGACTGCAAAGGGTATTTAATGATCGTGCCGGGGAGGCAACGTTGCTGCAACAGGCTCGTTGTCAAGGCTGGTAACTGCGCTGGTGGGGTTCCAGTGCCCTGAAGGGCTACCCCTTCCCACTCCCAGTAACCCCCCAGCAGCTCTTTTGGCCCTGCAGTCAGAAGTTAAGTAGATTTTAAAGCCAGAAGGTCTATCAAGTGGAGTTTATTTGACCTCCTGCAGAGGACTGTATAGATTTTCAGCCTGTGATCACTGTATTGAATTGGGAGCTGGCACCCCACTTCCAGTGCCACGCTGGTCACTAAACCTCACGGCCACCGGCTCTAAGGTCCAAGCCCGGAGCCAGCAAAGCTGCGCTGGGGACCACGGGGAGGCCTCGACCCTGCCGGTCCCCAGCACCGGGCTCTGCCCTTAAACCGCCCCGGCCTCCAACCTGCCGGCGGGGACCCCACGGGCCTGGCCCCGCTCTGAGGAGACGGCCGAGGCCCTGCGGAGAGCTCCGGGCCCGGGCAGGGCCTGGGGACGGCGAGGAGAACTCCGAGCCCTGCGCAGACCCGAGAGGCCCCCGGTCGGGCCCCCGAGCCC
>NW_020799101.1:4535773-4571541 GCF_003259725.1 Athene cunicularia
CGGCCGCCGCTTCTCGGGTTTATTTGATTTTATTGCCGGTGTTTCCCCTCAAGCGGCGGCACCCTTCTCCCGTGGGGGTCGGAGGCGGCCCCGGCGTGGGGGGTTATTGCGCTTTCCCCGTTGTACCCGCTCCCCTGGCAGCGCTCCCGTGGCTTTCCCGCCTCCCGGCGGGCCTGACAGCGTGAGCCCGCGGTGGGGAGGGAGGCGGGGGGGCAGGACCGCTCCGTGGGTGCCGGGTCCCGGCCCCCCCCAACGGCCGAGGGCAGGCGTGCGGGTCGCGGAGCATCTCTCCTCCCCGGCGGTTGCATAACGCGATCGGCCCACGCGTGGCTGAGGGGCGGGGGGCGTCCTAATCCCCCTGACTTTTGAGGTCTCTTCGTGGGCCTATGGGCAAGCACATAGGGGTTTTCCTTTAAAATATCCACGTATTTTTCCTCGAATTTTGATCTTCTGAGTACTGTCGCTTCCTGATCGTGTTTTTCTGCACGGTTTAGCCCGTGCCTTTCAGAGGGACGGATTATGAAGCTCAGTAAACATAAAGAGTGATCCGAAAAGAAAGCGTTATTCCGTCTTAGATATTGTAGATAACGCTTCTAATAACGCGTTCACGTGGGGACGGTGTAAGAACCTAAGGAAAGGTTAAAAGTACAATTGCGGTGGAAGTGATTTCTTCTCAAAATTACTTCCTCCAAGGCCTTAGTTGAAACAATAAGCGTCGCTTTTCATTTCTTTAGTAAGCTGAAGTTACTGACTCGCGCTGCGTGGCTTCCAGTTGGAAAAAAAATCTCCCTGTATCAGCCGGACAAGTGGGTCTAACGCTCGTACTGCGAGGTGCTTCGTACAACGCCCAACAGCAGCCTTCGTCTCTCTGCTCTGCTTTTAAATAACCGGGTTGGATGGGGCTGTAAAGCCCAACCACAGCAGCTCGGGGTTTGTTGCGGGCTGTAAAACCCGCCTGCGAAGCTGTGTAAATACTCAAGTGGTTAACCCTGCTGTGCTGCATGCTATCTCGGCTATGCCATAGCTCTCACTATCCAGTTTTGGTAGCTCGAGATATCCAAGCTAGCTTTGAACCAGCTAAGCGCCCGGCGTAGGCTCGAGTCGTGAGTCTTAATGAGTGTTTGCATAGTGCTTCGTGTTTTCTCGGATGAAAGGTTTTACATAATTGGCCATTATAATTGTCTGTCACCCCTAGAGAAGAGCCAAACAAAAAAAAAAAAGCTTGGAGATGGGCAGTTGTTTTGGAAGTCCAAAGTCTAAACCCATGAATGCCTGTAGGGAGTTAATGTTGCTACTGCTTAGCGTGGAGACAGCAGAATGACTGACTAAAAAAAATAATCTAGTTCTGTTCTCCTTTTGAACCATTTGATCAGCATGGTCCGGACAAATGACATACTGCTTACGTTTGAGCTACTTGTTCTTCAGTGCCCAGAAAAATTCCTAATGCAACTCCAGTTGCACCAGCGTTGCCGGGGTTTTTTTTTTTTTTTTTTTTTCCCCCCTCCCCCTTGAAATCTTAACTGGAAGCCTTTTACAGTGTTTTGATTCCTTTTTAATAAATGGCTAATCCCTTGCTGCAGGGGATGGGAGTGTTTTGAATGCAGCGGTTTTGGGTCCTGAGGGGAGGGGGAAGGGAGCGCCTTGTATTGCTTTCCAGCAGCCACCCGCCTTCCCTGGGCCTGACTGAAAGAGCCTTATTGACTGGTTTTGAAGGTAACGTGCCCAATTCTCCTCTTACATGCTAAAAAACCATAAATTTGCTGTAGCTCAGAGCCTTTGAGGGAAAGAAATGGAATGTCAAGGAGCCTGGGCTTCATCAGGAGCAGCCTGGTAACAAAGACGGTGTCTGTTAATTGCACTGTGCTTATCAAAATCTCCCCTTCTGATGACAAAGTTTCATGTTAATAGGTGTGAAAAGTTGTGGGATTTGATTTAATACCAGTGTTTTAAAATCATCTTGCACGCTCCGCTCCGTATGACTAAGTTGTCTCTTTCATATTTAATTGGAGAATGAGCAGAGGTTGAGGAGGAAGCTGTGTATGTTTCACTTGCACTAAATGCTCTTTAAAATCTTTCTCTATTTAGATAAGGATCGTGAAGAAGTCTGAGTGACTTGTCAAGCGCTTAGCTGCAACTCATTTTCTTACAGGCATCTAAAACATCTTTCTGTGTCCCTTAAAATTGGAAGCTCGTGCTGCAGTCGTGTACTGCGGTGCTGATGAACTCTTCCCTGGCTTGAACGGCAGCAAGAGCTTGTGTTCATAGAGACCTGCCTGTGGTTCCTGTGCCAGGAGGGGCTTCGGTTTTGGGGTACAGAGGTGCCAAGGTCAATTCCTGGTGCTATGAAGTTGAATACTGTGTAGTAGACACACGGTAGTGCCTAGGTACTAACTGTCCCTGAGGTTCCAGGTATCAACGCATTTGTTAGAAGGTGTTATTTTCACTTCTCGCTGCCTTGTAGGGTAACAAAACGAGCAATTTGGTATAATCCTCAAATGCCAGTTGCTTTATTACCACAAAATCGGCATATTTCAGTATTGTCGTTGCAGGTTTGATACCTGGTTTCAGAGAAGATAGCAGCTTTTCTCATTCCCGGTAGTTGAGTCTCTAAGGAAAACATAGGACTAGTCCTAAGCCTATGATTAAAGATAATGTAGCCTTGGAAGCATGCATCTCTTGTCCCTGTCTGCTGCTTTTTTTGGCTCTTGTGGCATATTTGGTCATCAGATCTGTTACTATATGTTTCATAAATTTAAGCTTCTGAAGGTGATGTTAGTTTAGTGAAAGTTGCTGATTAGAAATCAACTTCCCAGCTTTGTAAACTCTTGCAGTAAGGAGGGCACAGGAATGCTGTTTTTGGTATGTGTGGCTGCTCAGTCTTTATTTGTACCATATTTTACTAGTTTTGTTTTCTAAGCTGTTTTGATTCTATTAGCTTATTAAAGTTATAATCTATTAAAGCCAGTACAACAGACTTCTTTTAATGTATGAATGTTGTGCCTTTTTTTAAATGTTTTTATTTTCACTCCTGAAATACAAATCAGGATAGATGCCCATAGTGCAGATTCTGGCTGTAGTTGTGGAATTTGTATTTGAAATATGCATGTGTAGTTGTGGAATTAGTGTTTATTCCCCAAATAACCACCCTGTTTTGTGTTGTTTGAAAGGGGAATATCTGCTGTATCATTTGCTAATCCTGCTGTTGCAGTTTTATACCTAAAGTGTAACTGGAGATGTATTTACCACTGCCAGCATTGTGGTTGGTTTTAATCTCGTTATTTTGGGTATCAGATGGAGAGAAATCACAGCAGGACTGGCTGATACAGGTATAGGGTGGGCTTGTGCAACTCACATCAAGGATACTCACTTGGGCAGCCAGTTCCTGGTATAACCTGGGAGTCTGCAGCGTCTTTGCGATGGGTATCAGAGGCAGAGGGATTAAATAGAGCTCAGGTGTACTTAAACATGTTGCAATTGCACCTCCTGTTGCAGTACAGAGGTAATATGAACGTTTACATAGATCACCTTCCTACACGTCGGAGGTTCAACTACTTCTTTTGTGGTGAGATGCTGCTGGGTGGCCACGTGACTACTTAATGCTGTTTTGAGAGTAAAAATGCACTACAGAAGGACGTGTAAATGGTTGATAAGAAAATGTCAGCTTTTAAAAAATAAATATAGTATTCAAAAATGGCTGACTGGTAGCTTGGGGTGCAGAAAATGTTGCTCTTTTCCATGTGATTTAAAAAAAAAACCCCACCCTGCTTTAGAAGCTGGTGTCTACAATTCATAGCAAAGTAGTGGCATTTAGGTAGCACGGAGGCTGAATTTCTGCCAGTTCAAACCTTGCTGTCCTAATGTGCCATTCCATACAGTGCTTGGAACCTAATATACAATGTTGTTCTGCCTTGCAGCAAAACAACTAGTGATTAAAAATTCAGCAGATGTTGTGGTTCACTTAACTACTTGTTCTTGCATCATTCAGGTCATATCACACAATTAATGTTGCTAATGTTCAATCTAGCTTTTTTTTGTTTAAGAATGGAAATTATCTGAACTACCATGGGGTTTACAGAAATGTTTTGGCAGGAACTGGGCTATGCAAAGTAAATTATTCAGAACTGTTTTCATCCTTCCTCTAACTTGGAGAATCTTCTTTTGATTTCTCAAATATTATTTGTTCGTGCCAGACAGGGTTTTCATTTCTGCAGCTTTTCTCGCTTTAAAAATTGAAGTGTTTTCTTTTGATTGCTTTGAGATAAATGAGACTCCCTAGTTGAGAAGGGGGGGATCACGATAGGTGTAAGTGCTTGCTTTCTTACTTAAACTCAGTATTTCATTTGGCCACAGAAGTATTTTTGTATGAGAATTCTCATTTTGTTTCGGGCAGGGTTTCTACTGCTTTCAGTACATCTACTTTTAATTTCCACAACTTTGGTTAATAGTATTCAATCCAATGTGTTACTTGACTTTTAAATTAGAGTTAAACTTTACTTTCCTCTTGCTGTGTTTCTTTTGATTCTGTAGTTTTTGGGTGCTTTTTGTAGCACACATAGGTTCTGGGAACCTTTTCTGGGCTACTTGGAGCTATAAAGCAATGTTTGTGTAGAAAGACTTTTGGCTTGTTTTCACTTCTTTCAGCACTTTTGTGTTTGGAAGCTGGTGCCTTTACTGCACAAGAAACCTATCCTCTCTCTTCATGATCAGTGCAGTAACTGTGGTTTTGGTTGACTTCCCTGCACCTTCTCAGGACTGACATCTTCTGATGCTCGCAGTATCCGAGGAGGTTGGATGCTCCGAGGTGGGTGCCCCCTAAAATGGGTGTATGCACTGACTTACATCTTCATGTATCATGCCTCTATAAGCATGGTATAAATACCAAAGTTAAGGCAGACAAACAACTGAGAAAAGTTACTGGATCTTGCAATGTCTTTGAGACTTAACTTGCTATACTGGGGCAGTCTTGGCTAGAGCGTTTAAGAGAAACTAAATTCCGTATGTGGAACACAGGTGGAGGATTTTGGTCAAGGGCACACGCGAGGTTCAGCCGTTGTTCAGTGCATTACTTCAGGTAGCTTGAGAATTGCAGGGTTTATGAGAAGGGTGTATCTTTTAAAGCATGAAGTAGTAGATCAGTAATAGGAATGGAAAAGGCAGATTTGTGTGTCAGTAAGTGATACACGATATGTGATGGATATGCCTGTAAACCAGGTTTTGGGGAAGTAATGGGCAAAAACGGGACTCTCAGTTTAGGCACGTTGTTTGAACTTGCAATTGGGATGACTTTTTGTGATCTCTCAATTAGCACATCAAGAGGATGTATTTTTAGTCAAGGCAGACATTTTTCTTTGGAAAAACCTGTTTGGACTATTAACACTAATGTACTTTGAGAGAACTTGTTTCAGCTAAACTGTCGGCTGATAGTCGATCAGTTTGAAAAATGAAGTCTTAAAAATGTAAACCCTCCCCCAGCCCCTTTAGTGTCCTGTTTAGCATGATGGAAGAGGAGGATTCAGACTGTTTTTTTCATATTCCTGATATCATGTATGCATGTATCCAATGTGCTGTATTTGCAGAATTGATATTCAGGATAATATGTTTAATCTCCAATTGCAAAAAATAACTTCACACGCAGCTAATTCCATCTGCTGGAAAAATAAGAGCGAGGCTAACTTCATCACTTATTTGGGACCTGCTTTTTGCTGTGCTAATTACTATGTATGAACTTTTGAAATTTGCATATTTTTTTGGCAAACCAAAGCGGCAGCCATTTAATTTAGCATTTTATTAACTTTAAACATCCCTAGCAACTCCTAAACTACTTCTAGTTCATTTTATGGTTTTGGTATTTTACAAGCTTTGATTTAGTGAGCTTCTGTAACATTTTTTTTCCTTTCCTTGTAATGACGTTATATATATATATATATATATATATCAGCAGCTTTCAACCTGCAATCTTACACAAGATTCCTTCTGTCATTCAAACAAAGTGTTGAGATTTAAATTCTTGTGAAACTAATGCTAAACCAGAAAATTAAAAGTTAGGTTTTGGTCACTCTTCTGCAGCCTGAGAAGAGAGAGCACTTGAAATATTTTAAGTGTAGGTGATTTTTACAAAGTAACCTTGGGGAAACTGGGGCATGTCAAGTCTGGTCCTGATTCTGCTAAAAGCCTCTCTCATTATACTAATTTTTAACTTCCAAAGATGTTGGATATAAAATTATCATTGCTGATAGCTACTAAATGTTCTCTCTAACTAAAAAGCTGGGTTTTGACACATTTTCAGCTTCTCAAGGTGTTTATTAATGCTTTTTCCACTTGGTTTGCTTTACTTGTGACCTCCTCCTTTTACTGATTTTGCTGGTTGGCAGTCAGTGGAAGCATGTAATCTGTAAAATATTAAAACGGTTGGAATTTTATAGTAAAAAATACTGTCTGCTTTATTGGAATGCTGTTATTTACTGGCTAATTTTCTTTTGGACGCAATAGACCGGATTAACCTAATCTGAACTATTCTTTCTGCATTACGGTGTTAGCCCGCTTTCTGTCTCAGTACGATCAGAAACTTCCTATTTTGCGATGTGCAACCGCAGTCCCGTGGTTTTGTCCCTCTTTCCTCCTCCTTCTTACTCCGTTGATCACTTAAGAATGCAGTTTCTTCCTTGGGATGAACAGGGTTATATTGCTAGGCTCTTTAATTCCTCTCTAATTGGCAGAAAGCCAAGCATAAAGTCTTGTTCATAAGTCACTCTGGAGATTTCTTTGTACATGCTATTCTTTTCTTTGCATGCTAGCATCACTGAAAAGATTTTTCTTTTTTTTTCCCCCTCCTAAGTCTAGACCAGGCATAATTATATTTGTGTGTATGTGTAGGCTTGAGTGTTACCACTCTGCAGCCCAGCAAGCAATTTGAAGTCCTTGGGCAGTTTAAGACCAAAATTTCTTGTACCATCAAAGGCAGCAGCTATCCCTCTGCATCTAGGTAGGTGAAATACTCTTCTGTTGTATCTAAACTTCAAAGGCTAACTCCTGGCTTGTGCCTGTGGTTTGGCTTTCTGCAGTGTGTCATACTGGAGGCTATATTTTAAAAAAGAGTTTGGACACTGGGTTCACCAGCTCATGTGCTTCCAGAGGCAACCCAGTTCCCTTTTGATTTATAAAGCTCTTCTTTGAGGTCTTTGTTCTGAACTTTGCCTCACAGAAGCCTTTATTTGCAAAGTGTAAAAATCTTTTCCATCGTGAAGCCTCCACTCTGGTGTTGGGACTGCGGTCTTAATGTATTTATGTCTTCAGACCTTTTGTGCTTCCTCCTGTCATGACTCCTGAGGTCGAGAGAAGCTCCCTGTAAACATATATGCAAAACTACCCCTTATTTCTCTGCTGTTAGGCTGCTCTTGCTTTGGTGTTGTGCTGCTGACTGCGACTTTTCTCACTCATTCCCCTTCCTGAGTGCCTGCACGTGTCCTGTCCTGGGGAGAGGAGAGCTGTCCCTGTGCAGGACGTGTGTGCCCCGGGCAATCCACTGCTGAACTGTCAGGGCGTGCAAGGCATGGTAGCTTGAGACAAATGGCAGAGACCTGATAAATGAACTCTAGAAACACCCTTTAAGGAAAGCCTGTCCTCTGGAGATGGGATTCTAGACCTCAGTTTAACCATCTGGGCACCAGAGTTTGCCATTGAGTGTGGGACAGGCTTTTTTCTTGCCTTTTTTTTTGTTTGTTTTCATCCTAAAGAAGGATGGCACTCTTTTTTTTTTTTTTTTTTTTTTTTTTTTTTTTTAAAAAGAGGTAAACTTTATCTTAATAAACAGATGAATGAAGTGATGCAAAGAGTGCTTGTTTATGCGACTCAAATCTAAGTAAATCTGCCATCACTTCTGAAATTCGGGCTGTGGGAGGATTACTGATAGCAACGAATCCATCTTCCATGGTGTTAAAAAAAATAAAAAAACCCTGTGTTCCTCTTAGAATGCTTATGGATTTTTTTAGATGCAGTGGGATGGCAGATATAGTCATTAAAATGTATAATAACGCGCTTTGAATTGGTCTCGCAGCAGAATCAGTTGGAGACGTGGCTTTGGTACAAGTTACTGGGAATTCTCTTTTAATGCAGCTTTGCAGCCTGTGCTGCAAATGGAAGCTCAGAGCAGTTTGAGTCACGCTCTCTCCATGGATGGTGCATGGGACTAAACCAGTTTTCCTAATGATTGCTTTATTAGGCCTTAACAGCTTATGGGATTGTTAGAATGGTGTCTGCTGATGTGTCAGCTCTACGCTGTGGGCTAAATGGTAGGAGTTCACATACCTTTGTAGCAAATGCCTCTGCAGCATTCTGCATACTCTTCTCACTGTAAAAGTGGGTTTTTTTCCCCCCACTTTTTCCTCTCTTGGATCTGTAGATGTAGCCAGTGAGGGAAGGGTTGCGTATGGATTTTGTCAGGTTTACACAGCTTCAGCCCTGGCCTGACTGAATCCAAGGAAGCAAAGGCACAAGAGTGTCCTTTGGGGACAGCCCAGTCGTCTTCGGGAAAACGTTTATTTTTAAGAGGTTGGGAAGAATTTAGCTCAGAAAAAAAGTCAAGTAACTTAATTTGAGTGTAAAATTGTTGCATCTGTAGTGGAGCTACACAGAGCAAGTTCGTTGATGTTGCCAGTTGCATTAATATTGGTTGTAAATTTGTGGGGTTTTTTTGAAACTCTTTTTATAGGGCTAGGGGAATCCCCTCCGTCCCCCAGCCCTCCCTTGTGTTACTTGGGTCACAGCATACCAGTGAGGAATTGTTTTTTTCAGGTGGTTGTCTGGGCAGAACAAAGGCAGTTAAGGATGGAGGAGTCTGTCAGGCTGCTTTCCATTTGCAGAAGCCTAGAGTTTTTTGGGGTTTTTTTTAAAGTAAATGTAGAAGCCTGTGATCACAGAGAGAGAAACTTTACTGGGGTATATATGCGAGGCAGAGGCTGTTGGGAGACTGCATGTCTTTAATTAGACTAACTGGTATCGCTGGGGTGGAGGGGAGGATGAGTGAGCTTTTGCACATGAATAAACATCAATGTATATTTTATCAGAATTGCAGTTTGGAAGCAGGGATATACTGTGAGGTGCCATTTGGCTTTGGGGTGTCTGGGGGCCTTTCTGTGTCTTCCATATATTGGCCACAGTTATGGAAGAAGCTGCATATGTCACTTTACAAACATAAAGTGCAACTCTTTAAGGGAAGGTAGGGTGCAAATTGCTCAGGTAAAATGAGCCAGTGTTTTCAAGCTGAAGTCAGTAAAACTAGACAGAGTGCCAGCAAGTGATACCTGTGTCCTGAGTTTAATATATTCACAGTCGTGCCCAGGAGGATTAGTGAGAGATGTTTTAACTTAAAAGCTAGTAGGGACAGCAGTGCTTTTTTCTCCTCTGAAAAGTGGTGTGCTTTTACTGGAATAAGCTAAATGCAGGCATGTTGTTAAGCTTAATATATGCCTGTGTGGGTACTTGAGAAAACATCCCATTAAGTAAACCAGTAACTTTCTTCTGGGGAGATGCTGAGAATATCACCTTTGCTGCCAGTCAGGGCCAAGCCAGGCTTGTTAGCAGCTTGTAAGTGACAGCCCTACTTTGCTTTGTAGGTATTTTAAGTGATGAGGGTAGCAGAGCTAGAGGGAGAAGTGATACCGTCTGTGCTGTTTTTTTCCTTTTTAGAGGAGGAGGAGATGGGACTAATTGCATACCTTCCAATTTCAGTTACTTCATTACTGAATAATCATTGGAGCAGCCCTGCAATCTGCTCTGATAGCAGATAAGTGGCGTGGGTTACAACACATTAAACAAAACTTAAGTGCTTTTTCCTTTTTCCCTGGAGTGAAACTGTAATTTTGTTACATGAATGTTAGCCAGGACAGAGTTGTTTTTGCAGTTGTCATGATGCTTCTCTGGGCTTTGTGCGTTAGAGGCGTGTCCCCAGTGTATGTAGCAAAAATACCCTAAAATTCTGCATTCCCTTAACTGGCAACTTCAGCTGAAGGTTTTCCAAGTGCTTTGCCAGTTGAAGATCTGACGTTAGGTGTCTCAAAGGGTCTAGATAAAAGCCAATAAACATTTAGATTGTATTTCCTTTCCATAGTGATACATGTTAGTTTCTATGTCTGCATTAGGCCCTGAATAGTCGAGTAAACCAGCCTGAGCACACCTCAGCATACGAGTCCCTGTGGTGAGAGTGGTCACGTTGACGAGGCTGTAGCAGATTTGAGTAGTTTTGGTTCCCCAGTGTAGAAATGATGTTATATGCAACCCATATGATGCTGCAGAGAATTATTGGGCAGAGCTTCAGATAGGGTTTTTGTCTTTCTTTGAAATGGAATAAAAGTGTATTCATGCATTTATATTTATTTATGCCTTCTTGGAACTGATGTTTCTGAAAGATGATGATTGTGAGGTACTGGCTTAAGGCCGTGAGAGCACCATAGACAAGTGTCTGGATTTTGTGTAGCGTAGTACTGGGCAAAATTTAAAACTCTTGTCAGGCTAACTTTTTCTGGGCTGCCATAGAACTGTTAAATCTGATCTGTTCCTAAAAAGACAGCTGACTCTGCAGTCTGAGCCACATGCAATTCTTTGTCTCTGATTTTGACTAGAATGGAAAAGTAGTTTGTTTTTGCATTAAATCGATCTCAACTGTCACTGCCCCAAAGGGGGTCTGTTCTTGCAGGCTCTGCTTGGACTCCAGGCAGAGTGCTCTTGGCTCTCGCTGCTTTTTGCTGTAAGCACAGTAACTCAAGTCAGGGTGATGGGAGGATGGTAACCCACTAAGACAGATAGTTGTTGACAGGTAAAATGTCTTGGGGAAAGAAAATACAATACACTTTTAAAATGTTGATAGTTTTTGTGCGTTTGGGCTTGGTTGTGTTGGTTGTAACTGGGCCAGTGGGGTTGATCATGTAGAGCGATTCAGTATGGATTCAATTGCAGCATTAAGCTCTTGGAATAACTTCAGGTGAAGTGATGGTGAATTTCAAAGAATTAAAGAGTCTGAGGCCCCTTAGTTGGGTCTTGCATTTATAGAGTGGCTTTCAGAGGGAAAGACCCAAACATGCTTTGCAAACTAGCCTGTGCATCGTGCACTGGAGTGGATCCATGCTTTGATAAGAACAATATGGGTTCTTTTAATGAGATGAACTGCATCACCTTTTTTTTAAGGAGGTATTTATTCGTATAGAGGGAAAAATACTTTATTCCTGTGAAAATGTGTAGCTGGTCAGAGGAAGGGTCTGCAAAGCACAGCTCCTTCCTATGAGTGGGCAGAGCTCTTCCACCCATATGCTTCTGGGGAAGGCAAGCACTGTTGCTTAGAGCAAGAGCTTTGCATCTTTTGTGCTGAGGCGGACTGCTGGCTGATAAAATGGTCTCTCTCACAGATGTCTCAAACCCACAGTGCTTGGGTTCTGCTTTGTTAGTTGCTGAATGGTTGTGTGTGGTTGTGTTCCCTTTCTCCAGTAAAAAAAGCTAATCCTACATCTCAAAATGGTCTGCTTGCCTTCTCAGCGCTGTGCTCCAGTATTTTGGAATTGCTCTTGGGTCTTGGCAAGTTGTTGAGGCTCTTGTGGCCACTTGGGATGGTGAAGTTGCCTTCCCTGCACTCCGCTTCTCCTCTTGAATTTGTTAACAGGCTTCAACGACATCCAGCCAGCCTTGGGCTCTTCTTCGGCCTTTATTTACCTCTTAATGGTTGAAGTGTGCCTCAGTACTTCCTTCTGCTCTTTGCTGTGTCTGGCTTGGGGTTTGATTGCCCCTCTGAAGCAACATATGGTTGCTTGAATCGGCACACATGACTGGGAGGGTAGTTGATGAGTGTCCACAGGTCTTTGTGAGGTGGGATGGGTACACTGGAGCTACTCGTGTGCTTCAGTATCCAGCACTCAGTTATGGTCCGCCTTGACTGTAGAAAATGTATTGAAGGCAAATGATCCGGTACTGGAGACTTTTTCTAGGGAAAAAGTTTAATGAGTACCTGAAGGGCTGAAATCCTGTAGATTGTGTGTGGTGTCATGTAGCTGTGAGCAAGTTTTCCTTATTGCAGAAGCTGGATTGATTCCTTGGGGCTGGATAGCATCTGATCTTTATGCGAGGGAGGGGAAAAAGCTGTCCGACTTTAATCTGAATTTACTAGGTAGTTAATAAGAAAGACCTCTGCCCTGAGTAACTTGTTCAGCCTATGTTATGTTGCAGGAGCTCCATGGAGATGAAGCCTGCTGGCTTTATTTTGCTCTGAAATCTGTTTGGCTTAAAGTTGCCTCCAGAATCTCAGCCCCCATGGTACTTCAGGCTTAAAACTGCTGGGTGTTTAAGAGCTGAGGCTGGGGCAAAGCCAGGATGCTTTGGTGGCTGAGAGGTGACACTGGCACGTGGAACTTGTCATTCAGGTGTCCTCATGCTGAGTGCAGTGTGCCTCTTGCCTGTCTCTTTTTCCCTTTATAATTTGCAATTTGTATTTAAAAGCAGAGGGATTTAAATTTTGTTTTCTCTGCAGTTGTGGTCCACAGAAGCAATTAGCTGTCGTGATGTTTGGCGCTGGAGCTGCCTGTGGTGGCTGATTGCGTAAGCGGGCGTTGCGAAAGGGAGCAAGTGAAGGTATCTGCAGCAGTCATTTAGAAACTGGTATAATTCAGGTCTGAATCAAGCTCAGGCTCAAACAGGTTGTGGAATTTATTTATACAACACCACTGGGGTGTGTGGCATTGCAGAGAAATAAACAATGGTTCCCAGCCCTGAGGCTTGTGTTGGGTATTAGATAAGGAGGGATGGGGTAATTATAGCCAGGGACCTGGGTGGAGGGGTTAGGAGAGGGTGAGGGTTACATCTGTGTGGAAAACATAAAATGTTCCTTGTTGTGCCTGCAGCTTGTTAATAGCACTGTTAAGAAATTGTGGGTGCGTCTGAGGTTATAGGAAGGATGGAGGTCAGCTTCGCAGAAGGAAGTGTTGAGTGAGTTATAGGAGACGCGTGGATTCATAAGAGAAAGCGGAAGGAGGTGAACTGAAACTAGTCAAGTGTACAGGGAGTGGCTCGGTTCACACAGAAGCTGAACGTGCAAAAGCGATGGTGCTTGAGGGTCTTGAGGAATTTGGATGTTAGAGCAGCAACTGGGAATCTGCACCCGGACCCCTAAAGGTGTGTGCTTGATGAGAATGGAGGAACAGGTAACGAAGGGGGGGCCAGCATGGCTGTGGAGAGCTTTGAGGTCTCTCCTTTTTGCTGTCCCTGCAGCCTGGGCTGTTGTGATGACAAAGCAGCTTCTGCGCAGCCACCCAGTGGGACTTTTCCTTGTGGTGGAGCAGCTGCCTTTGGCTGTAGTTGTTGGAGTCTTTCTGGGGTGTGCTCGGTCAGTCGGCACGGAAGACCTGCTTGAATTGGTGGTGCTCCACATGGCAGCAATGCATTGATTGTTGTTCCCATGTGCTCTTTGCAGTGGTCAAACTGAATCTTGTGGGTTTTAAGAGCTGGTTGGTAGTTGTGACACTGTTAACGTGTAACTAATTTCCTTTTTCCTTCCCTTTTGCTCTTCAGAAATGCCATTCTCATGAGTGTACAAGGAACCTACAGAACTGTAATGTCTAACCCTACATGGAATAACAACTCTTTGAAGGTACCACCCTTTTTTCACTACATGGCTTTGTTATAGGTTGCGTGAATGTTGCACTGATCTTTGCTTCTAAGCTCGAAATTGAAGAACCATGTGTTATGTAATGCTCTCCCTTCCAAAAGGGTGACAGTGCTGTGACACTCCGGTCTCTGATTTCCAGAAAAACTGTGTGCAACCCAGCACTTGATCTGGGGTGCCAAGGGGCCATCCCTGTTTCTCTGGGAACGATCTCTTCAGGCAGGTCTGGTGTTGCCTTAGGAACAGATGGTGGTTTCTATTCAGAGCTGAACTAAGCTTTCTTCGTACTTGGTGGCCATCTTTGGAAACATATTGACCTTCTTTTTTAGTGACGCATGATGGCTTGCCTGTTTGTCTTCAACTTAATGACCTTCTGGATTGTCTTTTTTGACGAGAGCGTTCTAGCTGTATTTAATGAAGAACATCAGGATAAAGTGCAGTTACACTTTAATATTAGATTGAAATGCCTTGGCTGTTTGTGCTGCATTAACCAGCTCCCAGGTGTTGGCTTGCCCTGCTGTCTGATCCTGCAGTGATGCCATAATACTGAATTTTGGACTGCCCTGTACGTTACCGTGGCAACAGACTGATGTCACAGACTCAAGGACATGACTTCAGTGTATGATCATGCAGAGGCACGATCACATTTGTGAAGGAGAAAGCTGACTAATGCACATCTCAAAAGCAAACAAGGGGAATGCAGGTTACAGCTGACCAAGCAAGGTGCTTTGGTATGAAAATTCCCCTCTTAGGCAGAGGAGGGGCTGATCATGTCTTTAATACAGGAACAGTCGTTGTGGTGAGCTTCTCTTTACCACGGATAAGCAGACGTCTTGCAGGTATCCTATATCTTTTAAACAGGTGGTGTTCTGGGGTGGGGAAACTTTCTCTTTGGTTTCAGAGCTTTGAAAGGGCACTTGTTTTAATTTTAAAGAGCTTCTCAGTGGTCTTGTAAGCATGCTGAGAACACTTAGACTTGCTTGATGTTGTTCAAACAGTTTAATTGGTTTTCCAAAGCTTTTATTTTATCCATAACATTGGAAGGTGAAAGGGGAACTCTGCATCTGCATTATGGTCACATTTTCCTATATCCTATTAGCAGATTCCAAGATTGTTTAATGTGATCTCCACCCATTTCATTTGGCTGCAACCTTTGCTCCCATGAAAACAAGGCTGATTGTTCAGAATTGCTGTGTGTATGTGCTTTGGCACGGCATGAAGGTACCTATAATAACACAACCATTGTCTGGAAAAAAAAGCAGTTTGCAGTAATAACTACAAATAAAAGGGTGCAGTACTGGGGCAAGACAGATAATGGTTGTTTTCCCACCCCTTACGTACAGCAGAGTCTCAACATGGTCACCCCTCAGCATGATAGGGATGTAGGCTTTAGTATAGTATGTGAATATTGGGAATAAGGGACTGAAATATTTGCATGTTGTTCCAAGTTTCTCTTTCCTGGACGCTGTTCCATTGCTCATATCTACGGATGAGGAGACTGAATGACTTTTGCACAATGCGGTATTTTATTTGCATGCTGTGAGCAGTTTAACAAGTGTGTGTGTGCTAAATGAAGCATTCCCACTTTCAGTTAGCAGCTGACGCACCCTTAAAATAAAAAAAAAAAAAAGTGCCTTTAGGTTGAACAGTGGGGTTTTGAGGGGTGACATTGTGCTGCGTGTTTGAGCGGATGGTTGGTCGTGCCAAGCCTGAATGTTAACTTGAAATGCTGTAGAACTAAAACTCCTTCGTGCTGAAGTAATTTTTGCTCATCTCTGCACTTTGTGGAATAAAAGCAGTTACAGCACAAGATCTGGACGTAGTGTAATTGTTTTAAATGTTCACTGTCACAGGAATTGAGGATATTTAACAGAAACTGGCATTTTTTTGTAGCAGTTTGGTTGCCTCCCAGGACATGAAGCTGTAGAGTGTTAAAGAGGCAGGGAAGGAGTTTAACAACCCGCTCTCTAAATCAGGATGCTTGAATTCAGTGCCTGGCCTCGAGCTGAAAGGGCTGGAAGCTGTGCAAGATTCAGTGATTCATGCTGCTCTGCAGCGGACAAGAAGATACTGGTGATGGACTATCAAGAAGGCAGCCTTGCTAAAAAGAGATCGACTTTGTGATATGGTAAAGGGGAAGGAAGTCTGGAGAACTTAGAAAAGGAACAGATGTTTCTGGAGGTGGGGAAAAACTTAACTATCCATGTAGTTTGCTCTTGCAGCGCAGCCAGCAGAAGGAACTTGATACTTGGAAGTGCTAAGGCTTGGACAACAGGCCCAAAGCCAGAATTGACCTATAGATGTATCCTGTATATCTTATAACTGATAACCGCTGTGCTAGTAGGTATTGTGCCAGGTTATAACAAACCACCTGTGCTGATGTAAAAAGTGCTAAAGTACTGAAGCCTGAACAACAGGCCCTGAGCTGAAACTGCTCACTTAGCATGTAGTCATTAACTAAGTACGTATGCTCACTAGTGAAAGATGCAGCTTAGACAGAATATAATCAGTAGTGAGCATGAAATGCTGAGAGAATGTATCCAACTTTTCCTTTCTCAGCTTTGTTCAAGGCTGAGAACCCCAGTGTTTGGCCTTGTTAGAAACTCCCTTGGTTTTCCCGCCCCGAGCCCTGGCCAGGCTTTGGGTGGAATCCAACAGGAGAATGAAACCAGATATTTTCCGCTCAAAACAAAAGTGCCAGTTATTCTGGCTTGCTGATTTTGTAGTATATAAGGCTGGATCCACTTGCAGTGACTTTGGATGCCTCACCTTGGGTGGATGTGCTGTGTAGGACTTCCCACTTGCCAGGAAAAGCTCTCCAAGTCCTCACTGCAGCCGGGGCTGCCCAGGTGTGTGGATCTGGATGAAGGTGACATAAGCAAGTGGTGATGGATCTTTCTTAATCACTATTCTCTTATGTAGTAATGATTTGATGCATAACCCTATTTGTATTTGATGTATTTTCCTATCTGTTTGGTTTAAGTGCACTATTCTGTCTTACTCTATGTTTTCTGTATTACTCTGTTACATCATTTATCACTAGTAAAACACGCCTACTCTTTTCACTCTGGTGTCTTGAGTTTAATTGGTATCCTTAATCAGCAAAACAATACCAAACAAAAGTAGGCACACCCAGTATTTAGGACAGGGATCCTGGAAAGCTGCTCTTCAGTGCCAGGATGCTTTTCTGTTTGACAAGTACCTCGTATGGTGAGTTTGTGCAAAGGTCCGTGTAAAAGAGTTTTGAGGTGTTTGATACTTCTCTTTAACAGCAATATAAAAAAAATCTTCATGGATGTATGAAAAGCTACTTAAAGCAGGAAGCCAAGAGGGATACCGTTCCCTGAGAGGGAAATAATGACAGAAGATACATTAAAAAAGAGTGAGAGGTTGCTTGTAGGGTGTGTTTATGGACTGTGATGACTGAAAGTGTGATAAAAGAGATTGCTGATCCCGTGTATCAAAGTATGAGTGGCAGTGATTTTTCAAGTTGTTGAAACTTGCATCCAAAAAAAATATATTTTGCTCTCACTAATAGGTTAATCCACTATAATTGACTGTGAAATAAACCTGGGGGAATTTTCCCATCTGTATGTGGTACACAGCCTCTTTGCTGTCTACTTGGCAACTGTACCTTCAGATAATTAAAAGCTGTTTTTTAAATACATTCTTCTTGCAGGTCTTATTTTTTTGCATCTTGTTACTTCTCTGAGAGCCGTCATTCACTCTTCTGGATAAGGTGTAAAAACCAAGATAATGTGGTTTTAGGAAAGGAAAACTGCATGTGAATCCTGATACTTTAAAAACCAAAACAAAACACAAAGGATAAAAAACTAGGTGAATGCATGAGGCTTTTTAACATGCACATCACTGCTACATTTCTAAAAATAACTTTAACTTTTCTAGTCCAGTATGTTTGCTTTGACTTTCTGAGATCTCATGCCACTTGCCTCTCAAAAATCAATAACCAAACCTCATGGCTGCTTTTGCTTAGGAAGCAGTTGTGATTACCCAGAATCACAGGAGTTGTTCAGCATGGGGATCCTCTGGTTTCAGCACATAGTTTCATCGCTCTGTAGTGTTTTGAGAGGCTGAAGGGTGGGATGCGGCTACAATAAGTTTCCAGATTCCTAACAGTGTGAGGGACTGTTTTTAATAGTGATGATAAAAACAGCTATTCCCAGTTGGAGGTTAGTCAGTGGTACAATTATCAGCGCTATGAAATAGTGCAGAGATGGCTCGGAATGGAAAAACTAAGGCTTGAAACTCATTTTCTTGAGGGAGCTGTTTGAAACTATTTCCTGCAAGCTCAGAGAGAATTAGTAAGAGATGTTAAATAGTGAGAGAACAAGCTGATGGGGCTTGGTGATTACTTCAGTCATTTAGTTTTCAGGCTAGCAAACTTCAGCTGGCTTTGGGGAGAGGGATTTGGTAGCAATTTCTTGACGAAAGCCAGCGTGGTGAATAGGAGCTCTGGAGCTCTCATGTTTGATTTGTAAGGTTATGGTCTTCTGCTGGATGCTGTGCTTACACCAGCTGCTCCGCTGGGGAGCCTAAAAATGTGCTGAGTATTTTCACAGTAAAGTAACAATCCCCAGCTCAAAATCTGGTTCACTTAAACTGTCCTTTTTAAAACACAGTTGTGGGTACCTTATTTTCTGCTTAGTTTCCTGGTGATTTGGTGTTTCTTATTCATATTTTCTTTATTTTGTCCAAGAGGAGGAAACCCTGAAAAGAGAATATTGATTGTACTGTGGGGGAGCAGTGGGGAATACTGCGATACCAATACATATATTTTTCATTTTCTGTCTTGTTTATAAAGCTGGTTTTGCATTAATAAGTCTGAAAGCGTTATGAAACAAACCCAAATGTGATACTTTCAGCTGAACTTTTCTAAAAGTTGATACTTCTAAAACAGTCATTAATCTGGAAAGAACTGAGCCAGAATTATTTCTGGTGTCCTGTTGTAGGTCCACGCTACTGAATTTTGAAGATGAAACATGAAAAGGGAAAGATTGGCAGGGAAAGCTCTCACAGTTAGCTTCTGCGTGCTGAAGTGCCTTGTTATCCTTTACTGAAATTTTGATGCTATTTTGGGGCCTTTTTTTTCTTTAAAGAATGAATTATAGCAGAATTCATGCTATGCTTGGAATTTCTGAAAATTTAATTGTGTTAGTTGCTAGGCGTATCAGCTACAAAGCTCTTTGAAAATATAAAACTATTTTTACTTCAAGTAACTCGAGTTATTAATGGAAAAAAAAATCTTTAAAAATGTAGCCAAAAAAAGACAAAAGACCCACGGAATTGGTAGGTTTCAACATTAGCTTAGATCTTAAACTGTCTTTTGAAACCATCATGTAAAAAGATACTGTATTTAATGTTGGTCTCTGCTGCAGTTTATTAGTCAAAACTCCAAGCTTATCTGTAGCTTAGTTCAGCAGAAGGTGTTCTGTGTATGATGTCCTTTTAAAAATGTGTATAAAACCAAGCAGATATTTTGGCTGGGAAACATTTTTTTATTTTTTTTTTTAAAGTGTGTACTCTTGCTTGCCTTCTGTCTTCATCTTAAGCAATCCAGCCATAGCATGTCACTGGTCACATGCCTGTGCTCAAGTGTTCAAAACCCTTTCTGGTCTCAGAGCAGGTTCTGTAGGTTGCAAACTGCAAAGCAGTTCAGTGGTGAGAAACATCCTCCCCATCCAGATGTTGTTCCCTGGATGGTTCACCTGCATTTGTGTGGCCCCAGCTCTGCTCACCGATGCACTGTCTTCTCCCTGGGCCTGCTCCTGCTTGGACGAGCTCTGCTGTGTGATGGCTGCAAGTGCCTAGTTCTGTGTGATGGATAACTAGGGGGTCTGCTTTGCTGGTGGCGGTGTGCCAAGGGCCGTTGTGAGTCTCATCTGCATTGCTGTGTTCGTCTTTCTGTGGCTGGTTTGGATTACATCTTTATTTTGCTGGCTTTGACATCCTGCTGTCCCGTTTCCTTGCCATGCACGTGTATGACTTCATCCCACAGGCCTGGAACTGTTGGAGAGATGATAGTGTGGTAGGTAGAAAATATGCTGCTGGATTGAAATGATGGGGCCTCATCCTGCCTGTACTGAGCAGATGTCTTCAGCACCATGACAGATTAATCTTCCAATGAAGAGTGGAGATTGGCAGCCTTTGATATGCAGTCTAATTAACAGTGTATGATTCTTGTGTGTGGTGTCAGTTAAACAGCACCAGCACTTAATGGCAAAGTCAGAAGGACTTTAATTTCTTTAGATTTTGTGCAAAGTTGTGTGGTGAGTTAGCCTTGGCCAGCAGCCAAGCGCCCACCCAGCTGCTTACTCACTCCCCCTCCTCAGTGGTACCGGGTGCAATAGGCTTAGAGAGCTTAAAGGTCGAGAGAAATCAGGGAGATTACTGATTACTGTTGTGGACAAAACAAAAAAAAAATTATTGCTAGTTAAAATAGATTTGAGTAGTGAGAAACAAAGATAAACATTATGCCAACACCTTTCCCATTTTGCAGCAGGGGATTACCTGCCTGCCATGGAGCACCTTCTCTCCTAGCCTTCGCTGATTTTTTTTTTTTTTTTTTTTTTTTTTTTTTTGGTCTTGAGATTGTAGCCTGTCCTTTGGGGGCTTTTTATATTCTAAGATACCACTGGAAAGACCAGTGAATCTAAAGCTTGTTGAGAGGGTGTGGGTGGTGGTGTGTCTTGTTTGTTGGTGGGTGGGTTGTTTTTAGATGCTCCTAATGAATCTGTTCTGTTGGAATTTTTTGTCCTCGGCAGATATAATGATGTACTTCGTTATAAAATGTTCTGTGAAAAATAGTTTACATGAAATCTGTCCTGAAGTTCGATATACTTAGTATGACTGTTTTCCTTAGTTTGCAGAGCAGAATTTTTTTTGGTAAACTGCTGACCTATAAATTTGAAATTTCAGAGTTCAGCATTTTGACATTATCCTTGCAAGATGAAAGATAGTATTCTGTGAAAGCGTGATGTTGGGGCATCAGCGGTGTCCTAGTTTTAAAAATTTGAAAGGATTACAAGATTCCATGACTAACCATGAGACATTGGTGCAAAACTTTGTGGAAGATGCTAGTATGTGAAAACAGGGTGGATTCAGGAGCGTGATAGAAAAATTTGGGCATTTTGAATTACAGAAATACTTGTGACTAACGGCACAGTTACTTCTAAAACTTCTTTTTTGAGTACCGTTATATTTAATCTGGTGTTTGTGTTGCTGAGCAAGGTTTTTGTTTGCTGAGTTTGGTTTTGGGGAGACCCTTAAGAAAAATATAGATGCTTTAAAGATGCCTAGTGAACGCTGTAACCTCTCAACTCTTTAGTGGATTGGCAAAATAAATCCATCTGAACAAAATTATGATGTTCTGAGTCTTTTTTTATGTATGTACAGTTTCTGTTTGGTTGTTTTTTAGGCATGTTGTGTTTTGTGGGGTTTTTGTTTGGTTTTGTGCCTGCATTTTGTTGATAAGGTATCCGCAGTAGTATAGGACAGAGAAATCCATAACATAAGCTTTTGGTTAAAGGGTAAGATTCCACAGAAGGAAACAAAAATGAATTGCCCTTTATTCTGCTACACTATTTAGGGCTGGACCTAAATGATCAGAGTGTGTGGTGTGGTCTCTGGAAGGAGAACTATCGGCCCAAAGCCTGGTCCAAACCAGTTAGAGCCATATAAATCAGTTAAAGCATATTTAATCCTGTGAATTAAATTTCAAAGCTGATAAACTTAGTGTTTAACATGGCTCACCTGCTGCAGGGTTTTCCTTATAAGCAAAGTTCTAAAGAAGGAACTGTATTTGTTTATTTACCGGATATCTAGAAGTTAGCTGTATGTTTGCTCTTCTACTTTAGAAGCCATTTAATACTCCATGCAGAGATGTGCAGAAGCAGTTATTGCTGTGCGTTGTGTGCCATGGTGCAGGGGGGTTTCTTGCCCTTAGTGTCAAGTATAAGCTTTTTCGTTCCC
The DNA here is from genome assembly GCF_003259725.1 of Athene cunicularia. Classification (NCBI taxonomy): domain Eukaryota; kingdom Metazoa; phylum Chordata; class Aves; order Strigiformes; family Strigidae; genus Athene; species Athene cunicularia. The sequence goes on from NW_020799101.1 coordinate 4,557,402, forward strand.
TGATGACTTTTTATTATACTTTGTCAGTACATGCCAGTAAAATAGCCAGTCCTATGCTGGAGTACATAGTTTCAAAGATATGCTTGTAATCAGAGGAGTATTGCAAATGGGTTTATTTTCACTGTGTGAAGAGTTGCCACAAAACAGGCACGGGAAACTTTAATTTTAAGAATTAGAGCGGGTTGTTATGCCGTGCTGCTGGATCACTAACAAACTGTTACGGGCAAGCTAGTGAGTAATTATTGTCAGGCAGGCCATGTGATGGTCAACTTATTAGCTGTCTCAGCAAAAACGCATCTACCAAACGTGTGCCAAAATGAGTCAAGTGGACCTCTCCAGCCAGGATCCCTGACATCCGCAGGCGAAACAGTGTGATGAAATTATTGTTGACAATTCTAATCTGTCACGTCAGTGTTGTAATAATAATCAGGATCTTCTTTAGCAAACTCACATTACGTTCTTGAAAAAGATGGGCTGCTTCTTGTGGCTGGTTTTAACTGGCTTTCTCTAAAGTGGGACAGGTTGGCTCTCTATTGGCATTCAAGCTGATCTCTTTCCTGTCTGGATTTCTGTCTCTGGTGTTTGTCCTAAAACTCCCCTTTAACGTCAGTTCTGCATCTTGCAGTTGTTTCTGCCGTTCTTTGCATGTACAGGAGCAATCCGGCGAGACCTCAGCCTTACAAAACGAGGGCACAACGTTTTCAGAGCTCTGGGAGTGCTTCTCTACTATTTTTGGAACCAGCTCTATTGCTTCTATAATAGGAAGGCTTCTGGAAGCTTTCTCCTTCCCCTCGCCCCAAGAAAGTAGCCTTTCAGCCGAGCTTTCATCAATTCAGAATCTGCATGGCAAAACAAATCTAGTTTTATACACTAAATAATTCGGATGTGGCTCATGAACACGTGGCCTGGAATGAGCAGCATTACAGTATCCACCCCATAACCCCAGGACGCAGCAGCTGTAGCCCCACTCAGGGGTGTTCAGCTACCCCCTATTTATCATTCGGGGCACACCATAGATTATGCAGTGACAAGGAGAGCCAAAGTAGGTGGTAGCTTTCTAGAAAGCAGAGTAATGTGTGATCCGGGCGCATTTGTCACCAGTGCTGCAGCAGCATTGGCGAGTGAGGGATTTACTGCTTTTGTTTTCCTCTTGGATCAAGCAGAACAAATCTAATGAGCCAGTTCTTAACTTCTTCCCAGTTGAGCAACGGATGATGTCCTTACCCAAATTGTGCAAGACAGCTGAAACCTTTCAGGAATAATTGAACAAAGGAAACATTTGTAATATTCTTTTTTTTTTCCAGTATTAAAATACAGGGTTAACAAGGTGCAGCTGAGCTTAATTTTTCTTTATTTTCTTTTTCCCTTCTGAGATTTTTCCTTCCGAGGGGAGTGGGACGACTTAGTCCTTCCAATGCTAACCACACCTACAGAGAAAGCATGAGAGCTACGAATTTGAAGCCTTTCATTCTTTATTGATGTGATCTTGGAAGGAAGACAGGTTCTCCCTGTAGTGCTTCATTAGAATAAGCGTTTCATATGCTTATTGGTACAGCCAGTAGCACTGTTTGACAGCAGTAAGGAGTCAAACGTTGCCTTGGAGCCCTCCACGCTCAATTCCCCACTTCCAAAACACTCTGTATTTTGCACACTGTGCATTCAGAAGTGTTGCATTCTGCTGACTTGGAAAAAAGCAAAAAACCCACTTTGTGGCAGACACCTTTCCCAACATGATTCAAGGTGTGGATTCAAGACAGCTGAGTCCAGTCTGAGTTACTGAGAATCTTGTCCCGCCGAGCTTTGCTAATGCCTGCCAGGTTTGGGGGTAAGTGGGTTCAGGGAGCTGACCTCTTCTGGGTTCATTTTCTCCCGTTTCAGCTCCTTGAGCTGATAAAGGGGAAGAGGTGAAAGGGCTGGGAGGAAGCAAGGGGTGAGAGCCCAGCATGGCAGGAGTCACAGTGACTGTAGGGCTGTGCAGTGTTTTGGAGCATCTATGTGCTCCCTGCTGACATGGATACCCAGGCTCAAATTTACATGGGAATCTTCAGATTTCAGTTAACTGCTCCATCTGGTGTTATCCAGGGTACAGGGTGTGAATTGGGAGCTCGGTGGAGCTTGGAGAAGGGCTGGAGTGAATTTGGTGGGGAAATGAGCCAAGGGTGATGGTAATGAGGTCCTGCTGCTTGGCCAGCTCTGACTCCCGGTGCCTAGAAGTGCCATCAGGAGGGTTTGGTGTGTAAATAGACACGGGAAGCCTCCCCTTGCTTATTCCAGCTGGGTTCCCTGTGGCAGCTTTATTGCTTTTAGGTCAGATAACGTCCGATTTATGCAAAGTTACACCTTTTGACCATCGAGCAGGGGGGAAGCTGAGCACACAACGTTTCACAAGGCAAACGATGTCTGTGGTGGCTCCTTGTAGCCTCCTGCTGCAGGTGAAAAGGCCAAACTGCAGTTTAGCAGCACTCGGAGAACCTCATCTGGTTGCAGTTATTAATCTTTGCATTTCTTAATGCTCCTAAGATGGATATGGTGTGTTTACTAAATAACCTAGTTTTATGTGAGGGTTTGTTGCCAGCTGCAGGTGGATGGAAACACAAATGTGAGGTCACTCTGAAACTCTTAAGATAGCTTTAGATAAAACATGCTTGTTTTCTCTTATTTTGCCTAAGACTGTTCTAAATAAAGCAGTAAAACCTAGCTGCTGAACTTACTGTTAAAAGGTAGTTCTTTGAGGTGTTTAAAGTGGGTGGATATTACACAAAGAACAGTTAAAAAGAAAGGGTTGTGTTCCTGTAGGTGTTTTAAGTGGCTGAGTGTGAGGACCTGGAGTATTGTCTCGCGGCCTGACCTAGTCTGGGAGCTGCTGCAGATGGCTGGTTGTTACCATGAAGTGTGAACGTTGGGAGCAGGGAAAGCTTTCTGCAAAAGCCTCTTTCTTGCTTAAGAGAGCCTGGTACTGTTATAGGTGTCCTGGGGGGTGTTTGGGGAGGGAGGGCTGGCTAGGCTGGGAAATGGCAGAATTGGTGTCTGGTGAAACACACTTTGAGAGACAAGTATCATGTAACAACTTAAACTTGAGGTTGGGGAATGGACAGGCAACCCGGTTCCTGATAAAAAAACCACCAAAAACCAAAAACCCACATGGAGATATCTGTTATGAGGCCTTAGCAGTGACACTCGGGGTTTTTTTAAGGATTACCTGTTCCTCGTGATGACTGAAAATGGTATTAACTCGTCTGAGTTCCCCTCTGAACTACTTGCCATTGCTTTCTTCTGGGGTGTGTTGTGCTCTTTGCCCAGCTGACCCAGTGCAGTGGCCCTGGGTGGAGGTAGGGTGGTCAAATGTGTGTTTACCAGCATTGTGATAGCTGCTCAGAACCAGTCCCGAGGCCACAGCCTCCTTCCTAGAAAGCAGATTTTCTGAAAGGATGTGCCCATCTTCTAAACTCATTTGTTTATCCGTTTATTATTGCTACTGTTTAAAACACACTTGCTCTTGCAGTAAAGCTTTGGCTATCAAAAAATCAAAAGCTGCACAGATGAGGATACCTTGACCCTCCCACTTACCCACACCAGTTAATACATTTGTTTTCCTAAACTGCAGCAGCATTCAGAACTGTTAAGATGGGGACGTTGTGGGACCACTCGGCGACCTGCTGCCCGTTGCTGGAAGGACATGATGGTTACTGCTGCCAAAAATCTTGAGTCCTTCCCACATCTTATGCATAAAGGCATATGTTTGGGGGTGGTTTCAGAAAGGGAGAAAAACACGATTAGGTTTCTAACTTCCTCTTTTTTTTTTTTTTTTTCTTTTTTCTCTGTGCATCTGTATTTCAGTTTTCAGGCTGTACCCAACTCTGTGCAAAACTAACAAATCAGCTGAAGCACCTACTGATAAGGATCAGCCTTGGTAAAGAAACACACTGTGGTAGTTAAAAAGCAGTAAGTATCTCTGTGCTAGCTTGGATTGTGATTTTTTTTTTTTGTCCCTTCTTTTTTTTTCTTAAATTCACAAGCAGAGTTTTTTTACTACTTACACAGTAGGAATTTGTCAGTAGCTTGCTGGCATTAATAGTGTATTTCAGCTCTTTTCTATAGCCCAGCAGCTGGAGGAGGGGAAAAAAGCATGCTTTGTATGGAGCTGCAGTGCCCATCTGAACTTGTCTGTGTCTATTTTGTCAGCTTTTGCTTCCCTCTAGCAGGTGCTAGTTCCTCCTTAAGCGCATCACATCCCACCCATAGGATGCCTGTGCTTGGATTGGGGTTGTGGCTGCCCCAGACCTCAACCAGTTTGTTTGATTTTGATGGTTTTGCTTCTCGAGCTCTTCACTGCAAACAGGATGATCTTTCGGGTTCCTTTTTTTTTGGGTCTGACTTTTTGTCCTTCTCAACTGATCTGCATAGGAGTGGGGCTAGGACAAAACATCTGGTGTTCCTGACCAGGAATATGTGGAGAGAGTTTCAGCTATTAAAAAAGTGACTGGCATTCTTTAAATGGTACGGCTGCATTTATTTGGGTGTGGATATAATCATGTTTCTGTGATACAATTCCTGCTGCGTCTGAAATGTTAGTGTCAGTAAAGCCAGAAGGAGAGCCAGACAAAAGCTTGGATAAAAGTCAGAGTTTCAGTGCCTCTTACTGACGGTTCATGGGAAAGTAATGATTTTGTTTAACTTTTGATTTTCATAAAGCACTAGGCATATGCTTTTTTTCCTCTTGGATTGATGCTTGTGAATGTAGATTTTTACAGCCCACAAAACATCAGAAATGGCTGAGTTTTGTGCCTGGGCTTCACTTTTGCAGGTAGGTCCTTGTTATAGGCTTTGGGTAGTCTAATGAAAATGGTATTTAACTACAAAGCTTCAATTTCTGCTGCTGTTAACCGTGGCAGCCTAGTTCCTTGTCTTTCTGAATTCAAGGAGTAGAGGGCATGCTCTCATCCTCCTGCTCTGCCAGTGCAGTGCCTCCATCTTCTCCATCCAACACGTTTCTCTGCCTTGCGTAGAGCTCAGCAGAGATTTATTCATGAAGACTGGAATGTGTTTATATAATATTTTATATATTATTTTAGGCTCCTGCTTACTCAAATGTAGGCAAATGATTAACCTCTCATTCACCATTGCTAGAGGAATTGTGAAATTGATGTAGCAGATGTCAGGTCAGCTGCATCTAAAACAGCTTCTGTTTTCCCTGCCTGAAAAGTCATCCTTCATCACTTTCTTGGCGAGCGTGGCTACTGAGTTAGAGCGGGCTTTCCAGGCCAGGAGTGTTTAGTGGCTGCCCTGAGTTGTAAACCACATTGGTCCAACACTGATGAACTGAGCCGTGCATAGGTAGGTGCTCTGCTGTGTGGGAGTTTTTTCCTCTGGCAGGTGTTGTGAAGGGGGTGATGTGAGAGGCTCCATCTCTGCCAGAGCTTGGCTGCCGGCAAGCACAAACCTTCAACGAGTGCCTCTGCCAGCCTGCACAGGGAAATGCTGCTGTAAGAACAGGGCAGTGGTAGGAGCGCTGGGCAGAGCTGCTGAAAAGGAGAGAACAACCTGCTGTACTAAATCAGAAATCCCCTGGGGACGCAGCTCTATAGTTAGCCTCTTCAATTGGCATTCCTTTATTACAGCATCATTGTCCATGGTCCTCTAGAGAGGAAGCAAACGATCTTTAAAACAATCTGCTGGCAACTCAGGCTTGAGTATTTGAGTTTTTCCAGGGCTCTTCTGCTGTGTCACTCTTGCCTTTTATATTCCCACTCAGAGGTGGTTGTTTTTTCACCATCAAAGTACATTAAAATATGCTGGTAATTGTGTCTCCTCCAAGGACAAGGCGTAGAAGGCGGCAACCTAGTGCAAACAAGAGATACTGCAGAACAGTTTTGTTTTGGTGAAATCTGCCAGCTTATCTGTGTGTGATGCAAAGACAGGGCAGTTTTCACAAAGCTTGGAGGCTGCCTGGTGGCATGTTTTTTGTCCTTCATGAAATCTGCCACGTTATTTTGATTAGAACGCTAACGTAACTCCTGGCAGCGTCAAATCTTACTGCTAGCAGCGACTTCCTTCCAAAGCCTGATGCGGTGCTAACAGGCAGAAAGATCTTGTGTGTCCTGTTTGTACCGAGCTGGGAGGACAGCGTGTTCTACGGGAGGTGCCAAGGTGGTGCTGCAGTCGTATATAAGGTGCAGAAGCATTGTATGTGCAGACAGGCTGGTGGGGGGGTGTTATTTGTATTTTAATGGTGTTCGGAAACTCCAGCTGCAGTAACAGCTTAATGATGTTAAGTTCTTTTATATTTATGTATTTCTATATATGTATGTGCATGTCTATGTGTGTGTATATATATATTTTCTCTCTCTTGGGGAAGAGACCTTGTCCTGATCACTTGTGCTTTGATTGCTGCTGTACTCGAACATGATATTATTATTTTTAATAGTAATATGATTACTATTTACCTCTTGTTTGTTCAGTTTCTAGGTGGCAGAGACACAGTGAAGCTCTGTGTGGGGCAAGGAAAGCTGATGGGGGAGCCTTGTGTGTAGCCCAGGATGGACTGGCTGTGACGGTGTGCCTTAGCTGGAGAGAGTTACGATGAAGAGTTCCTGCAGAGCTGGCCTCCACAGGGAACCACTGAATTCCACATCCTCCACCTTCCATCAAGTCAAACGGTATGAACAGACCAGCTGGTCTGCTGAGAGTTAAGTATTCAGCAGCAATTTAGCCTTCTTACTTTCCTGTTGCCTTGTGTGTCACTCAAACGTTTGGTCTGAATTCTTACTTTGGGATAGTGTTTAAATGAAATGTTGTAATGGCTTAAGGGTAGAAATGTTCTTTGACGTTTTTATTTGATAATGACAACTACAGATTCACTACAGCTGGTACTGTATTTGGAGAAATCTTGGGGTTTTTTAGCAACAGCTGCAAATTAATTTGGGAACGTGGCTTTGAAGTAAAACTTAATTGGAGAATGGCTTGTCATAGTACGTTTTAAAACATGCAGTCAGCTTAAAGCGAGTGGAAATGCTGGCAATCAGTGTTGCGGTTTGTCTTACTACGGAGTAAGTAATTAGATTAGTTTAAGCTCAGATTTTGTATTGCTCGCTCTCCTGTGTCTCTTATTAAGAAGAAATGCACGATTGATTTCAAACACTTGTGCTTATGTGACAATTAAGTGAACGCCTCTCACTGTGTCTCGTTATAGGAACACCGTACAGAACAACTTGTCCTTATGCAAATGCAAGAACATGCCAGTTTGTTTGAGTTCAAGCTACTTGAAAATATATGTATCTTTTTTCTTCTTTTTCTAAAACCAAGACTCTCAAGCTTCCTCAATCTGGAGGAAGAGAGCCAACTTTCTGGTTTCCAAAAGCTGTGTGGGTTTAAAGCAAACTTTAACCTTTGTTCTTTGTGGTTGTGTAGACAGCAGATACTTGCTCTGTTAGTCTCTTGGTAATTTAGTGCTGGAAAAGACTTCCTGGGTGACCCAGCTCCTTGCTTTCCCAAGCAGTATCTCATAATCCCCTTGTAAATTTAGAAGTCTAGCCTAAAAACAATTACATGTTTTCTTCTCTCTTCCTGTAGATTAAGCCATTACTGAAGATGACAGATCTAGCTGTGCTAATAGGAACCTTCTTTGGATTCCCATGCTGAACATTAATGCCATCTTATACACTTGTTGGAGCTTGTGTTCCTCTTCTCTTTTTTGCATAAGGGCTGCTGCTTATTTTCAGTGGCTTACTTTTTTTCCTGTACTCTGTAAAATGTGGTTATGTACCCTCACCTGTGGTTTCGCTGTGCTAAATGACCCAAGTGTTAGGTAGTAGCTTCTCAAATAATGACAGTCATCGTCGTTCTCAGTCTGGGTGAATCTCCTCTGAGGCATGCCAAAAAGCATGTGCTGCCCTCCAGAGCAGATCTGGCAAGGAGGGCTGTTCACTGCTGCCTTGAATATATGTTACCTCCAAAACTTCTTGGTGTTCAGCTTGCTGGCACATCACCATCTGTATTTCAAAACTCTCCTCAACTTCTGTTGCTCGGGGCTTTGTGCCTCTGCTGGTTTGGAAATGCCTTTGTTTCTGTGGGTGCACCTGTAGTAGTTGTGCTGAGGTCATTCCTAATAAAATCAGAGGTTCCCATGGCTGATTCTTGAGGCATGTCTTTTTGGTTTCCAGGCTGGTGTGTTCTTATTCAGCATCACCTGGGGTTGTCTGCTGCTAAGCCAGCTCCTTTGTCTGTTTTCCCATTCCTCTGCCAGTCTGTCTGAACTAGTAAATCTCCTTGTGCCTTTGGAAGTCCATGTGATTAAGATGTAGTACACTGGTCTAAAAAGATCACTTTTTGGACAACCTTCTGGTTAGTCTGGCATATTGAACCATTTTCTCTTCCCCCCTTTTTCTTGTGTTGCTGTAATCCTCTTTGCTTGCAAAGCACCTTTATATTGAAGTCAGACTACCAAGCCTGGAGATGCTGTGATCTCTCTCCCTTCTCTTTCTCCCCTTCAGTGCCACCTGCAGTGTGCCACATATTTTATTAACTCATATTGTTGCCTTTCAAGAGGTTTCTAAATCTTGCTTCTTGGCCTGCAGTTCATGAGCCTATCTATTTTGAATTCTAAAACTGAGATGAGCCAATCCTCACCATTTTCATGAAGCTTTTTAATCTTCCCCCACCAGTGTTCTTGTTCAGATTAATCCCCAGGGGTTTTGCCCTCATGATCACCCTTACCACTCCTCTTTAAAAGTGATGCAAGTCAGATTTGGTATTTTGTGCTGTACCTAGAGTGCTCTTAATCTCCCCTGACCTTGCTTGCCAGCCCCGTTTCTCGCCCTGTCTTTTCTCACAAACTGTAGAACCTTTACCTATTTCTTTGTTTTTAAATATCTTTGCAATGACTTAAATCTGAGAACTGGTGCAGCATTATTACTAGACTTTTTCATCTCTAGGGTACAAGTTTCCAAGTGATGTGACCTGGTGACTTGAAACTTGTGTCGTCTTCTTGCATCCTTCCCAAAGAAGGGACGTGTTCAGTTGGAGCTGCTTCTTTTCTTGTTTGGAATGTGGTCTAAATAATAAAAACACCTTTTGGCTCCTGGAAATGCCTGCCGGGTTGCGCTGTCTGCAGTGAAATCCTCTGCACCACAGTGCAGCTGACTTTGTGAACCCATTCCTTTCAGTCTTGAGGTTCAAAAGAACAACCCGATAACTCGCCTTCAGACCTACATTTACATATTTTTTTTCTTTTGAACTCTGAGTCTCTTAAAGATAGTGCAGTCCAAGGTTAATTTCTAGAACCTTTCATGTGTTCTCATTATGCACGCATAAAAATGAAGACTAAATAACATCACTTTGTGTTGGTTTGTTAACTGTTTGAGGAAATTTGTTGCGCCATGATATTAAGAAAGGTCTTGGTCCACTTGCAGTTAATAAATTAAAAAAAAAAAAAGACAGACAAAACATTGCCAGAAGCAAACATGTCACTTATTTGTGCTGCTCTGGGCAGCTTTCAGCAGAAGCCTTATAAAACCAGCACTTTTTTTTTTTCCTTACTGTCCTTCTGTGATTTCTTCTCATCTTAGCCTATTCCACCACAGGCATATGTGCTGTCCCATCATCTCTGAACTACGTGTTTCTGGAGCAGCTTATAACCTTGAATAGCAAATCTTTCATTTTATTTTGTTCCCTTTTGCTTTATGTCATCCCTGTGACATCCCTGTAGTATGGTTGGGAAGCAGGGAGCATGGGTTTGAGCTTCCTCAGGCTCCGCAAAGAATTGCTTCTACGTCACTCACTTCATAGTAAGTGCTTTTATACAAAAGACTGGCAAAGCAATGGCACTTCTTCCTGGGTAAAATTTAGAAAGTAGCTGAGGCTACTGTGCTTTATGCTGGGGGGTGTGTATGTGTGTGCGTTTGCTTTAAAATGTGTTCAGAACTTATAATGGGTGGGAGTCCTCAAACTGGTCCGTGCGTTGAGCTTGGATGTGCAATCCGTCACCTGAAACCTCTGCTTGGTGAAGATGATTAATTTTGTGTGATGGGTATTATAGCTGCTCCAGTGTGCAGCAATATTTGGGTGTCGTTTCCTCCAAAGTCAAGTTATTGTAACACCTGATGTAGGTGTCCAAGCGGCGGGGGATCCAGTGGTAAGTTAGGTGCCTGCTCTGCATTTAGCTCCTCAGCTCTTTGGGCCAGCTCTGCCCCACGTGCTCAGCTTGCTCACGTTTCTCCCCAGGCTGGCTGCTCAAGCAGAGAACACTGCTTCAGCGGTCAGGTACCTTCTGTTTGCCTTCAAAGCCCACGATAATCCTCGCTTGCTCTCCGATTGATGCAAGAGGCAGTTGTGCGGGCGTTGGGAGGTGGGTCAGGAGCTATTGCTGTAATAGGAAGTTACTGCTGCAAGGGAGGAGTAGGTTTTCTAGAAACTGGATGCCTCTGCAGCTGCTGAAGTCAAACCCACCCCTGGTCTGGAGCATTGTGCTTCCCAACCCGCCTTTCTCCCAGCTTGGACACTTGCCACGCGCCAGAACAAGCTCCAGTGAGTAGCAGAGCGTCTTCCATCCCGGCTGCTCGGCCGGGACTTTCCCGCCCCAGCAGAATCCGTGGAATGCCTTTGAAGCAGCTCTCCGTCTGCTTTGCCTTGCCCCGGCAGTGCAAAGGGGATGGAAATGGTACTGGAGATTGAGCCCAAAGGACCCACCAAGTCCTTCCAGAAATAACAAGTGGTTGACCGTAGTTTAACTTGCATTCAGTACTTAGTCCTTCCTAATTGTTAGTGTCCCTTACAGAGGAGCTAAGCTCTACAGACAGAGAAATGGGATGCCAGGGAAGAGAAATGCCTTGCCAGAAGTTATGCTTGGTGTGGGTTTTTATTATTGTTGGGTTTTTTTCTTTTTTTTTTGTTTTTTTTGTTTGGCTTCTGCCTTGTGTTAGGATGTCCTGAGGGTGGTGTTTTTTTTTTTTTCGGAGTTGTAGTTGGCACTGCGTGTGCAGTCAGCAACGCTAGGAACTTTTGTCGACTGGATTTAGTGTTTACAAAAAGAAATCCACAGGAAACTTTGGGGTTTTGATTGAAATTTTCGCCCTAATAAAACCTTCCGGTGCTTTGCCCAGAAAACTTGCAGCATGAATATGCTGTTTGAGAAGATTACACTGTTGTTGCTCTTGTTGGCCAGAGGAAAGCTTTTGGCTTCACAGGGTATCTTCAGAGTCCCTGACCTGGGTGCAGCGAGGGGCATCTAGGCTCTCTGCAGACCTTAGAAAGGAGTTGTGAAAATTGAGCCTTTTCTACCATTTTTTCCTTCAACTTTGGAGCTTCCACTAAAGCAAATACATGACTTTTTTAGACTGCTGTGATTTAGGTGATGTATAAATACAAAAGGATGCAGAAGGATTCTGGCCAGCTTGGCACAGGAGCTTATTTATGGGTCTTGCCTTCAGTAGGGAGAGGAGGGGTGCGTGCGTGTCTGCACATGTGTAAAGGCATATATTTCTGTATCAATCCTGTGCAGCAACTAACTTGATAAAACTGTAGTGGAAACAAGCTGTAGTTACGACTTGTAAAAACAGCAGTATCATTCCAGAAGTGTAAGTATCCTGTTTTCCAGACACGGCTGATTAGAAATAGAAAAACTGGCCCTTTTATTTCATCAGCTTAAGGACGGAATAACAGTATAAAGGCAGCACTGCTAGTTGTGTCAGTGCTGATCATTCCCGGCAGAATTATTTCTTATCAGCAATTCAAAACCGCACATTTGGGATTGAAAACCTTTTATGCTTACTCCATGAACTTCTGAAGAGTCGTTGTCTCTAAAGATAAAATTAGAAAGCTTGATAACTTAAAGGGTGGAGGAAAGCAAACAGAATTATTCTGGAATTCAGTATCATGGGAAATTGTCAGTGACTTCACCTTTTAACAACTATTTTGGTGGTTTTTAAATATTTAAAAACTTACCTGCAGCTGCCACAATTCTCCACTTGCCAGCACTGAAGTGTTGCAGAAATAAGGTAGTCTGTGGGTGGGGACTGGGCTCTGGTTCATCTTCAAAGCAATTTCTGCTGGGAAGCCTTGTTCTAATTCTAGGAGCTAGATATGAAATGTGCTGCTGACGTGCAGCGAAGAAGCTACATCTGCCTAAAAGTTTGTTGTTCTTAACGTTCACAGCAAAGTGTGTGTGGGGTGGGGACCTGTTTTTCCCAAGTGATGCTTTCAAGGTCCATTGCTAACATCCCTTTTAAAATGGAAGTTCTCTTCCCCACTGCCCAAAACCTGGGAGGCAGGTGGCTCTGCAACTGAGCTGGTCAGGTGGAGTTAGCAGTACTCCTTATAGCTGTCTGAAGTTATTAAATTAAGGTTGTCTTTAAATCTGGATCCATTAAAACAGTGCAACGAACTGAACGCAGAATTCAAATGAGGCAATTATTCTGGCAGTAAAACTTCTGACTAAGGCATAATTTTGTTATGTAAATTATAACTTCTCAACCTTAAATGGTATTGTTGGCTGAGTCGGAGACTAACTGCAACAGAGGAGGAAATATAACCTTAAACGAGAAATCCGTAATAGGTGAGGCATAACTCTATCCTTTGTCTTTCTCCATAGACCAGAAATAGCTGGGAGCAGCTGAACCAACTTTGCTGGCTAAACATGTCCTCTGAGCATGTTGGGGTAACCAGTTTGGTCCTGTTTTCAGTCGTATAATACTTGGTCTCACCTTCGTTTGCAGCTTCTCTTAATGAAGGGTGTTGAACAGATTGTCTTGCTGGATTCCTGAAAACTGCTTGAAGAAAGCCTTTTAAAAACACGTTCAGCTCATCTTTCAAACACCCTGGCATGAAAACTCCTGAATGAAATTTGATCTTCTGCTCCTAGCTCCTGAGACTTCAGCGGGCAAAATCGTGTATTTCATTGTATTCACCTCTTCTCCCTGGGGTATGGCGGTGGGCAGCCGTTGGAGCTTTTCTCTCTGCAAAGCCCCCAAATGCCCTTTGGATGGGGACAGGAGGGCTGCAGGCACAGTTCTCTGCAGCACCTTGCTGCGGTGGTTTGCCTCCTGCTCCTCGGGGCTGGGCTCTGGGCTGAGCATGTTGGTGGTCTGATCCTGGTTAGAAAATGCCACCAAGATGAGGTAGACCCTGTGGAAAATGAGGCCAAAGCAAACTGCAGCAGCCTTGATTTCCTGTTCTCTTCTATTCATCTATTTCAGCACCCTGAAGTTCTATTTTTATCAGATTATTTTAGTTTTTAGCATCCAGCCGAGAAGGCAAACAAAATAGCTCGGTTACATTTTGTGGAGAAGACTAAATTGGGAGGTGACCCAACTCCAACAAGAGCTGGAATTAGCGAGCAGAAGGCACTGGGAGAGAATTAACCCAGGGACTAGGTGGGTGTATCTGCAGTCATGAGAGCTCTCTTACCCCACAGGCTGTAGGTGAACTGCAGATGGTTTTAGCACTGGTGGAACAACGAGGTGATGATCTTCCTAGAAAATCAAGAGGGGAGAGAACATAACAGCATCCTTTGCAGCGTCTGCCTCCTGGCCTTCAAAGCACTGCACAGGACCAAAGGGATCCCCTAGTTTTCATGCACGCTCATAGGAAGGTGAACTGAGCCCTTCCTCTAGATGTACCTCCCCAAAACCTCTCTGCCCTCACCTGTCACCCATCCCCTCGCTATTTATTGCTGGGGCCAGATTGGAGGAATCAAAACCTCAGGGGAAAGCAGTGGCTAAACCGGAGGCTTCCTCTGCTTGGACGGGCACAGGTGGTGCCTGGCTGTGTGGTTGCCCTTGTGTACTCAAGTTGTGGCTGAGGGAACTGGGGGGTTCAGTCTGGAGAAGAGGAGGCTGAGGGGAGACCTCCTGGCCCTCTGCAACTCCCTGCCAGGAGGGGGCAGAGAGGGGGGATGAGTCTCTGGAGCCAAGGCCCCAGCGCCAGGCCCCGAGGGAATGGCCTCAAGCTGCCCAGGGCAGGGTCAGGCTGGCTCTGAGGAAGGATTTCTGTGCAGAAGGGGCTGTTGGGCGTTGGAATGGGCTGCCCAGGGCAGGGGGGAGTCCCCGGGATCCCTGGAGGGGTTGAAGAGTCGGGCTGAGCCAGCGCTGAGGGATCTGGGGGAGTTGGGAATGGTCAGGGTGAGGTTCATGGTTGGGCTGGAGGAGCT
>NW_020799101.1:4571591-4599091 GCF_003259725.1 Athene cunicularia
GGGTGTGTGTCTGTGGCCCTGGCTGATGCATGGGGATAGACTGCCAGGGAGGTCCCCAAGCTGCTGCTCCAGGTTGGTCGTATGGTGTGTCTGCGTGTGTTCTTCCCCCTCACAGCCATCCTGCGCTCTGGCAGGTCTGCTTGAGGAGCGGGGGTGAGCTGGGTTCCCTCCTCCTCCTGTGCCGACCCCACAGGTACCCTGCACAGCATTGGCAAGGGCATCTCGAGGGCGTGCGTGTCCTGATGGCTCTGCCCAGCTGGACTCTGGCTGCGTCTGCCTCATACAGCTGCAGGTGTTACAGCTGTACGTTTGTCCAACTTTATAGATGTTACGGCTTGAGGTTTTTCATTAAAGGCTGGTTTTAGGCTAGAAACACAATACCAAAGCTACTGTTTTGGTGGTGGCTGTCAAGGGAAACACTTGCAGTGTCTGAATGTGTCCATATCCACTCTTGATAAATGTGGCATTGAACCTGCTGTTCTTAAACTAGCAAGCATGGATGATCCCCGTTTCAAAAAGGAGGCCTTTTAATGTAACCAAGATTACCATGGAAACATAATCTATAGTTAGTTCTATAATATGCTTATGCGATGCTCCTGGGAGAAGAGCCTGAAGTCTCCTGATGATTGAATCCTAGGTGGCAGTGCCCTGGGCTTCTGTGTTTATGAGCTTTGAATTGAAGATTACCGCGAAGGTGTAACAGAAAGGAGGAGTCGAGCGCCTGAGACTGTTGCAGGAGCGGTACTGCTGCTGTACTGTCAGCAGCATCCAAGTGTCTCCTTCACAGCTCTGAAGTTCTTAACTGTGAAAACACATCCTTGAAAGCGGTTCTCTTAGCTGTATGTGATAGTTTTGTCACTTGGGGGGGGCACATCTGCTGTATAGCATAAGGATCCTTATGGGAAAGTACACCAAATCTGCCATTATTGATGTGCTAAAGGGTAGGTTTCATTTTGGGTGGTATTAGGAGATTAGGTATCTGCTGGGATCTCTGAATGTAATTGCACTTGCTGATTTCCCTTTTCAGCTTTAACTGTACTTTATCTACTGAAAAGAATATATCTGTATATCTATATATCTATATGTATCCTTCTGTCTGGTAGCTAATGTCAAGATAAAACCCTTGGACCCGCACGTGCCTTACAACTGCATTAAGAAATGAATGGACAGAAGGGTGGCTCTAACTCTCAGAATAAACCTCTAGCTATGTTTGCATAATAGATAGAACTTAAAGTTAGGATTTCTCCTTACAACCCCCTGGAAACACATTTCTCTAACAGGAAGATCTCTGCTATCTTTAAGATTGTAATCCTGTTGCAAGATGTGAGTAGAAGTTCTCCACAGGTGGATGTTGCAGCTTGGTTGCTGCTTTTCCTTTTTCCCGTGGTCTCTTTTGAGCTGTGGGCTGCTGGACGTAGAGCAGGAGGCACTCTGGTGCCTACTCAGGCCCACCTTCTCTAATTCCAGGCAGGCATATTTTACAACTATAACTTCTTCCCTTTCTGTTTTTCTAGGGTTTCTGGTATGCACTTAAAGCCATATCTCAAGTTACAGAAGAAAGAGCGATCTCCAGAACTAAGCCAGGATTCCCTGAGAGGCTCACCTACGAGCTATCAGAGATCAGCACAAGAAGAAAAATACACCACCAACTGCACCAAACTGAGCGTTTTCCCAAAACCCTCCCTCGTGACTCCATCTCAAAAGCTTCTGGGGATTATTTATCCAAATACTATGTGCAATATGAATGGGAAAGGTCCAGCGGATGGTCCAAGTGCAAGGGAAAAGAAGAACGCCCTGTCTGCAACGATCCATCAGGGAGAAGAAGGGGAAGGGCCCCTGGATGTCTGGGCTGTAGTGAAACCTGGCAACACAAAGGAGAAGATCGCGTTCTTTGCAGCCCAGCAGTGCAGCGGCAACAACCGGGTAGGCTCCATGAAAATTAAAAGCACGTGGGATATCGACGGAAGAACAGTTAAACGCAGGAAAAAATCGGTAGATCTTAAAAAAGCCAAAATTCAACTGGAAAGAATGAGGGAGGCGAATGCCAGGTGCTCGCAGCCGGAGCCTTTTGCCTGTGGCATCGAGCACTGTTCGGTGCATTACGTGAACGAGAACGGTGAGGGCGTGTTCGCGGGCCGGTCCCTCTCGGTGATAGAGATGGTGGCCTTTCTGGAGCAACGAGCAAGTGCTTTACTGGTAGACTGTGCTAAATCCTGCACGCCCACTTCTACTACGAGGCTGAGCGCTCAGCCCAAAGGTGCGCTTCCCAGCTCAGACCTTTTCTCCTCTGCCGGGGCGTGCGAGGTACACGCGGAGAGGGGACCTTGCAGTGATAGCGAGCAGCAGCCGAGTGAGCCCGTGCGTGTGCTGGACATGGTAGCCAAGCTGGAGTCGGAGTGCCTGAGGCGCCAGAGCGAGCGGGAGGCCGGGAGCCTCTCGCGAAACAACAGCTTCCGCAGAAACGTAGGGAGGGTGCTCCTGGCAAACGGCACCCAGTCCGAGGGAGAGGCGGGGGGGAAGGTCTCCACGGGGGTCCTGGCCCCAGGGGATGGTTTGGAGGAGGTAGGGGTGGCAGAGGCTGGGTACGGAGGACGTTGCGGTCCGCTGGGTGACACTGAGTTGTGGGATGGCGCTGCCTCTGCTCGGCAGCCTTTTCCTTCTGGGCTGGATACTCGGATGGGGAATGTGAATTCGGGACTTGCTCACGCGGTGTTGGGGGTAACCGCTGGCAGGAACGATTCTGAAACGCGAATTGAGCCTCCCAGACCTCTGCTGTCTGCATGTCCGGCGGCTGCCAGGTTGCCACCAGATTCCTTGCAGAGCAAGAACACGACTGTTGATTGTATGTTGAAAGAGCCTGTAATTTTCCCAAGGCAGAGTCAGCATCCTGCTAGGAAGGAGCCCTTATGCATCAGTATATCGGTCACCAAGACTGAGAAAGGATGCAGGAAGGAGAAGCTCTCTAACTCCAGTTCTAGCGAAGATCCACTCCCAGGGAGGTTGTTTTTTCTCCCAGCTGACCAGCCTGCTGCTCACGAGCAACAGCCACTACGGGAAAGTACCCAAGAAAAGCCAGGAGAAGTAGCCCAAAATGAGGATGAGGATGCTTTGGCATCTGACAGACCGTGCGTCAGAAGTGGTGTCCCTACAGAGCCATCTGCCCTTTCTGTTCCTCTGACAGAAGGGGCTTTGCAAGTACTTGATGCTTCCTGCTTGAAAAGGCAGGTTTCACATGACTTTCTGGAGACCAGGTTTAAAATTCAGCAGCTTTTGGAGCCTCAGCAGTATATGGCCTTCTTGCCTCACCACATCATAGTGAAGATCTTTGGATTGCTTCCTACTAGGAGCCTGGTTGCCCTAAAATGCACTTGCTACTACTTCAAATTCATCATTGAATACTACAACATCAGGCCAGCAGATTCCCGCTGGGTCCGCGATCCCCGTTACAGAGAAGATCCGTGTAAGCAGTGCAAGAAAAAATACGTGAAAGGGGACGTATCGCTGTGCCGGTGGCATCCCAAACCATACTGTCAAGCTTTACCCTACGGGCCTGGGTACTGGATGTGCTGTCACCGGTCTCAGAAGGGCATCCCCGGCTGTAAGTTAGGTCTTCATGACAATCACTGGGTTCCTGCCTGCCACAGCTTTAACCGTGCTATTCATAAGAAGACCAGAGGAGTGGGAGCCGAAGTGGAAGAGGAATATTAGTGCACATACACTTTCCGGCGAGATTGTTTTGGGGTAGGAGGAGATTCTCATGCCTTGTGCTGTTTACAGTGTATATAATTGTCGTGGTTTTTTTTTTTTTGTTTTTTTTTTCCACAGGGCTATGAAACTGCACATACTTAAACACAAGAGCCTTTACCTTTTAGATTAAAGATAGCGTTTAGTCCATCTATGTAAATAACACTATAAAAACTAATTGTACATACAGAGTCTACAGCTGGCTGAACAACGTAATCACTACAATGCAGCTATGATAGTGTTGCGGCTATAGTTTTGTGTGTTTTTAAGTGTCTTGTTTCAAAATCTGTATATCCTGTATAATATATGAATGTTTCTGAGAAGAAACTCTAAATAGGTAAAGGTCAACTTGTTTAAAGAATCTTCAGACAACTTAACTGGACAACCTTAAAATTAGACTAGAACAGATCCATTATAGTAGTGTGGCAGTGGATAAAAAAAAAAAAGAGGAATATTATTGTATAGTCAGAATATAAAAAGTTCTTGTCTACTTTAGCCTTGTTGTCTTTTTTTTTTTTTTTTTTTTACTTAAATAAAATGTGCATTCTAGATTTGCCTTACCCGACTTTCTTGTAAGACTTTTGCCCCAAAATAAAAATACTGTAAAACACATGGCAGAAACTTGGTACTGTGATGTAGTTCAGATGTGTAAAACCCGTCTTCCTCCTAAAAAAGAAACAAACCAACCCCCAAACTCGTATTACTTCACTTTTCCTTTCCCTCCCCCCTCAAGAGGTTTGAGAGCGGCTCCTGTTGTGCAGAAAGCTGGTGCTGGGTGTGTGAGACTTGCAAAAAGAGGGGCTCTCCTGCTTGAGTCCTGCTTCTCAACCCTTGCGTTGGCCCCTCACCTCTTCACCGGGTCCTTGAGGCCAGAGTGTGGGTCCAGCAGGATGGTGGAAGGTGGAGTTGTCCTGCCTCGGTGCTCTGCTGGAAGCTCTGCTGTCCACAGGATTTGGAATTTTTCCCTTGTAAGAGGGATCGTTGCGTTGCTCTGCCCCAGCCTCTGCCATCTTGTTTCTGAGGTACGAGGGGGTGCTTTGGGAGGAGCGCCAGTTCCTTGACCCCTTCCTGGGAGCGGAGCGGGGCCTCTCTTGGCGTATTTCCCGCAGGCGTTCCTCCCCTGCGGTGCCGTCACAGCCCTCCTCGGCCCCGCTCTCTGCCTGGGGCTGGACAGTGGGGAAACCTGGGAACGTGCCCGGGACACCCTGCAGCCATTTTGCAGGGAGCCAACTGCGGTTGGGCCTTTACATCCCCCAAATCCCTTCTCCCCCCACACTGCTGTTCTCAGGACAAGGATGGATTCCTGGCAGTGGGGGCAGTGGGAGGAGATGAAATCTCCGACAGGGTGCAGGAAGAGCCGGTGCCCCCTTCCCCTGGGGCTCCCCCCTGCGCTGCAGCCCCCAGGGCAGCGCCTGGGAGCGGGCGAGGGCTCGGGGGAGCAGCGGCTGGAGGGGGGCGGCTGTTCCATAGCCCTCGGAGCAAGATCTGCCAAGTGAGGGGAGCTGGTGGCTGCGAGGGCCGAGCTGAACCACCCTCCTCCCTCAGCTTCGCCTCTGCGGGCCTAAAGCTGCAGCGGGGTCACAGGGAGCGATACCTGGAGCTGAGGACAGAGAGGGTTTGAAGGAAGATGCTTTTATTCTCCCCAGTGACAGCAAAGGAAAACTTGAGCCCTTACAGCTGGAAATGTGGGTTTGGTAAGCTCAAGATGTTCACAGTAGATTTAAAAGGGATGGGTTGTGGGTTTTTTTTTCCAATCCTTGCTTTACCTGCTGCCTGACCCCCCGGGCGTTGGGCTCCCCTCCCTGCTGCTGCTCCTCCTGGGCCAGCTCTGCAATGCAGCAGACGTGATGGCAACCAGGAGGAATGAAATTAGAAATCGAAAAGCAGGGTGCGGTTGCCTTGTAATCAGCTGTGAAGAAGGAGAGGAAAAGCAGGATCCCTCGTTAGTTCGTGACTTCATTCTCTAACGGGGCGCAGGCTTCGCCCACAAGCTTCGATCCGCTCCATCGGCTGCACTGGGACGAGCAGCAAAACAACTTTCTGGCGGGAGCTGTCTTGCTGAAACCATCAGCATCAAACGCCTTCGGCTTAATTTCAATTAAGGAAGAGGGAGGGAAGAAGCTGCTTTCCTGCCCCCCCACCCAAAACGCTGGAAAACTTGAGATAACCCATGCCAGGCTGACAGCAGCGAGGAAAGTCCCTACGAGGCTGAAATAGAAGCAGCGGAGAAAAATATTTTGTAACTAGATAAGGGGCCAGTGAGGTAATTTTTTTTGGAACAGGGTGTGAGATTTTGGTCACCTTCACTGAACAAGAGGAAAAATGAGAATAAAATAACAGCATTGCGCTCTTTTGTTCCTTGGAGCAGTTAAGTAGGGAGGACAATTTGCTCTCTACCCTCTCCCATCCCCACCCTGCCCCCAGGCTGGCTGAGGAACGCCGGGCTGGTTTATACATCATTTATTACGTTGCTTGCCGGAACTATCCCTGTTGCACAGCACTGCTGCTGTTAGAAATTGCTTTACAGAACAAACTTCTGCATCCAGAAGTGGGTTGGTTCTGAATGTAGCCGTGCTGAGCTGCCTGCAAGCTTTTTTTTTTTTTTTCCCCCTCATAAAGTAGTAAAGTGCAGATTTCTGTTTCCTGAAGGGCCAGTTCAGGGAGAACCCAATGTCTGATGAACTTTTTTTTTCTAAGAGACAATTAAAACCAAATCCAGGGTTGGATTTACAAAACTCAGCGTTCAGAACTGAGGACAAAAGCCTGTGCTGTGTGCTCGATTTCCCTGCCTGGGAGCGGCTGGAACGTCTGGACTGAATTTCCAGATACGCCCGTGAAGAAATTGTAGTAACATTTCCATTGTTCTTAAGCTTCCAGTTTTCATCAAGCTCTGGGGGTCTCCTGGCACCGACACTACTAAAAAAAGCCGCCCATGGCCGAGGCTTGTGGGCTTGTGTTTGGGTTGTTGCTCCATCCTGCCTGTTCCTGCAGCAGCTTTTTTCCCTCCGTGGTGTCTCTGCGCCCTGGACCGAGGCTCTGCCATGGTGTAGCAGAGGTCAGGTCTGTGGCTTTGGCTCCACTTCATTTTCTGCAGCGTCTGCCCTTGTGCCACCTCCCGGGACTGTCATTTCACACCAGCACAAGGCTGTGCCAACGCATCTGACCTCTGGAATCTCACTTCTTGCAAGGCTGGAATGGTGCTGAAGCCTCGCCCTGGGCTGTTTCTGCCCCCCTCAGCCTGCGTTGGGCTGGTTCTGGAGCAGGGACAGGACCGGGGTCATTTTGGGGCTGCTCTTCTGCCACAAACCAGTGGTGGCAGAGGACAAAACCTCCTGCTGCTGCCACTGCCTAAGCAGAAGTGACCCAAGCAGCCCATAGGCATGAGCCAAGCTTGGAGCTAGGCCTGGCTTTGCACACAGGCTGCTTTCCTGCGTGGCTGTGACCGAGGCAGCAAACTGCCCCAGCTCCATGTGGGTGCAGGAGCCCCGGGCTGCTGCTCTGGCTCCTGGGAGAGCAGCAGATGGGAATCACACAGCATCGGTCCTCCGCAGCAGGTAGCTGCCACAAAAAACCTAAGTGAGGTGGGCTGTTTCTCCATCATTCAGCAGCCAGTAAACCACAGGCTGCAGGCCACCAGCTCCCACAGGCTTCTTCCTGACAAACACGGCCCCTTCCCATCCCTGCTGCTCAGACACACAACAGCTCACGTTAACAGTTACCTCCCTCAGGAGACACACGCTCATGTCCTTCTGAGATGACCTTGAAAAGAGGAGCCTTGTCTTTGCATGCAGCAGAAGTCATTCGGGCTCAGCACCTGCAGAAATAAATATCAGCCAGGTGTACACAAGAGATTTATCTGTTTACATGTACATAGAGGGACGTGTGTGTGTGTGTGTGTGTGTGTGTGTGTGTTTTGCAGCACTCCTCTACCTGCTCCACTGGAGATGTTAGTTATTTTATGTAAGAGTATTTTTTTAGAAATGGTTTTGCTTGTTCCACCGCTGTATGATTGCACTGGAACAGGCCTGGTCCCTGTGATGCTTTGAAGGCTGGAAATTCCTGTGTACTGCCCCAGCATGGTTAAAAACAAAACCACACAGAAGTAACAATTATAAATATACAACTTTAAAAAAAAATACTGTTAAAAGATTTATTGCAATAATACAATAAAATTTAGAAAAACAAACAAAAAAACCCCAAAACACGTTTGTGTTTAGTTACATCTACTTCGGAAGTTGCAGAGAGAGGCCCCGAGTTTTTGCAGGTGACAAGCCACCCCTGGGTGTCCCACCTGAGACCCTTCACCCCATTTTCAGCAGAGGGCTGGGCTCTTGCCATTGGGCTCTTCCTCAGCAGCTCAGATCAGCCACCCCAGATCACTTGGTCACGAACAAAAGTCACGGCCTAAACTGAAATTCCCGCATTCATGCTACGCAAAGTGTTTTGTAAACTCTCAGCTGGCTGTCTTCAAATATCTATAACTACAGATATTCCTGCCCTCCCTCCCCCGCCCCCAAAACAACCTGGGAAACTAATCCTGGCGATTGCACTCAAGGTTTGGACACACACATTTCTTCCTTAGCTACACATGTGCAAAACACGTTTTTTTTTTTAAAAAAAACCAAACCAACTCACAATCTGTGTTCTGTTACAAAAATGTTTCACGAAAAGACCTATCCCAATGCAATTTAACACCCTCGCAGTGCCGTTGCACTTTCAGAGTATGACATGGTTATAAATAAATTATTTGGAAAACATGATGATTATGAAGTATATGGCTTTAAAAGGTTTTTTTTATGTTGTTTTTTCTTCCCCTAAGCAAGTAAATGACAACGTACAAAGCAGAATCATGGCCTGACTTTTAGGGGTTCAGAGTAGCCCAAAGGCAGCAATGAAAGAGTGACTGAAATACGTATTAAAAAAAAAGAAAAAAGAAAAAAAAGAAAATATATTTCTATGGTGGGGTCCAGTGCAAAATAAATGGGGAACCAGAGGGGGCTGTGTGATGCTCAGAGCCCACTATACAGTACTGGTGAGCGTGTGCTGGTTGCTCAGAACTGCAAAGGATCCGATAGCTGCAAGTGAGTAAAGTGCTGTGAACTGAGCAGTGACCAAACCCTCCCGGCCCCGCTCACTGCTGGAGGGGCCGGGGGGCTCCGTCCCCGTTCAGGCTGCAGTAGTCAAGGGAATCTTGGCTGTTCTCTTAAAACAAACCCAACTCTTGGATTTAGACCAAAAGAATGGTAGGATCGAGGGTGTCTTCATCTAACACCGTGCGTGCTGTTAGTGCGGAGTTAAGGGTCTTTGGTTTAAAAAAAAAAAATTAAAAAAATCAAACTGACAACAGACGCCCATCTGCAAGGCCAAAGAGAAAGAGCTGCCATAGGAGAGGGGCAGGGGGCTGGGAGACACCTGACTCAGCCCGTACCCCTGGCTGAGGGGAGCTCACTGGGTACCAAACTGCTTTTCCACCCTCTCCTCGGTGGGGGAGCTGGCTGCAGAGAAACCCCCCGGCTCTGTGGTGACCAGAGCAAAACCACCACACACCACGCCGGGAGACGGCCGGGGAAGCCAGCCCCGGAGCTGGAAGGACACGCAGGAGGACGCTGCCTGATGGCAGGAACGTGGCTTGTGCATCACTCTGCAACCTCACCGTGCCCCTGTTACAGGCTGCATCGCCACGGGGAAGCTACAGGGGAGAGTGGCAAAAATCTTCCCACCCAGAGGGCTGGGAGGACGCTTTTACGTTAGTTTACCCTGTGGAGAAGTAACGTCCCAGCTATAGAAAATGTAAACCATACGTTGGAAGCCTTGCTGAGCAAACCCATCTTTAAGTAATACACACGGCAAGGCAGAGGAAGCGGAGGAGCACTTGTTAAGGGACGCATCTGTCAGCGTCACACCTCCCGTAGCTTTACAAGCCAGCCAGCTGCGCCGCCAGCGTTTCTGCAGTGAAATGAAACCAACTTCTTGGCATTCAGTAAACAAGAGGGATAAAAAACAAACCCGCCATAAACATAAAATAGGTTTTAAAACGCCTGTAGTGTGGAGACCGCGTGACTTCATTAAACTAGCTTGAAATGAGGTTGGTTTTTTTTTTCAAATATTAAAAAGCGGCAACATGGTGTCGGAGCCGATTATTGCAACAACGCAATCCTGTATCAGCATCAAATGTGGGTCTAGCTAAGAGAACGTCCAGTGTTTCTTTGGTGTATGATATCAAGAGTAAAGAGCTTGTGTGCTTTGGACAGCACAACACAAAACTTCTAGACTACCTGCCAGTGGAAACAGCATGAAACAAGCCAGTTTTCTGCGGCAAAACTGGGTAAAGATTCACAACCAAATCTAAAATAAGAGCAATTTGCTGTGTGAATTCCTGTCCACGCTGATTCTTTGTATTAAAAATATGGCAACAGAGATTAGAAAACATGTTAAAAATGCATAACTTCCATGTCCTGAATGAAAAAAATTTAGAAATACGCATTTTCGCATTATGCAAGACAGATTTAAAACACACACAAACAAAAAACCCTGTAAGGAGTTAAGAAAATGTGAACTGCATTTGCACCACCGTCCAGACTGCACACTGAGCAGCCTTCTCTCCATACTCATCCCAATCCAAATACTCCAAAATCTGTTTCTTCTTTAGAAAGTAGAGCTGGAGGCTGCCGGGTCCTTGGATACTCAACAATGCAGACAGAACCAAGACACAAAGTGCCGTCACAGAATCCATCAGAAGTACATAGCTAGCTAATTTACAAAATGGTACTATCACAGTCATCTTGGGTAAATAAAAAGGTTTTTCTGGTTTACAAAATGAAAGTCTGACCTTTTCTTTTGTTCCAGGCACTACTTAACTGAATAGGTAAAGGTTTACTACAGCATTGTCGGGGAGGGGATTCCTTCCTTCCACAAATCCTAGGATCCTTTTCTTCCCGTGCTCGTTAGCGATGTCCAGTGTATGCCTTCAGCCACGAGGTCACCGAGGCAGCAGCAGATGAGATCATTCCCCCAGCGCTGCTGCTGGCGATGGGCTGGGACACCTGCGTGCTCTGGCTCTGCAGCATCTCCACCTGCTGAGAGGGGATATCGCAGAACCTGGGGCTCGGCAGATTCTCCCAGTCTGTCCCCAGGTCTGTCTCTTCGTCGCTGACGTGCTCATCTCCACTCTCATCTGTTTCGCCGGTGGCACTGGGATCCACAAACTCCATGGAGTCTTCGAGATCAGCACTAATTTCAAAAGGCCCAGACCTGCAAACACGGACACAAGGCTGTCAGCCCGTTTGGTACCACGCAGGAGAGGGGCTGTCGCTTCGCTGGGATGAGTCCTAGCGTGCCAAAGCACCCTGCTCTGTCAAGCATACAGCAGAGAAATCAAAAACACCTCTGTGTTTATCAGCTGGCAGGGAGAAACTCACTGGCTACAGAGATAACTGTATTATGACAACGGTGAAAAGAAAACAGTTGGCCAAAGCAGCAAGAGGTGGGTTCCAACCCACGGAGCAGGAACGGCGGAAGAGCTGTTCCGCTTTGGTGGTGGACGGTGAAATACATACGTACAAAAGAAAAAGCTACTGCTAATAACTCACAGCTCCACTGGTGGCCATCTCCGCTCGATGTGGAACAGCTTTTATTTTTACCACTAGCCCTGGCCAGGCCAAGACGGCCTCAGCTCTGTCGGCGAGGGGAAGGATGTAGTTTACGACTTACAGAGCTGCGTTGGCAGAACTCTAGTGGAGAGTTCACCCTCAGCAACATCTCAAGATCTTTTTTACTATGAGGTTTGGTCAAACACTGGAACAGGTTGCCCCAAGAGGCCGTGGAGCCTCTGCGGGAGACACTCAAAGCCCCACTGGCCACTGAGTTAACTTGCTCCAGTTGGCTCTGCTCTGAGTGGGGCGATGGGCTGGGTCTCCAGAGGTCCTGCCCAAACCCACCTGCGTGGGACTCCCAGTTCCCTGCTGCCGCTGCCTGGTGGGAGAAGCAATTACATCCCTCCCCATCCCACTCCTTTGCACTGGAACACGGGAAACCAAAATCTGAAATATCTTCACTGAGCCAAAGCAGGCAGTTTCAGAGGCCTGGGACCCACAGTCTGAGTGCTCGAGGTTTTTGTGGAGGCAGCAAAAGGTGGATTCCCACAGCAAGCAGCATCCCTGCCAAAGTTCATTCCAAAGTACGAAGCTGCTCAGTGAAACAGGAGCAAGAATTTAACATGGGCAAGAGTGTTTCTCCAGCCTTAGTGAGAGAAGAAGCCTGAAGGAGCCATTTAATGTGGAAAATTGTAATCCAAACGATTAAAGCTTGGCAAAATTGTGTGTATCTGATGTTGCTTATGAAGGGGACTATTGGGCAACTACGGGCCTAGATATCAAAAGGAAAATAGAGCTGGTTGCTGCAAACTTTGCAGACAGCTGAGAAATTAGAGATAAACACTCCTCTTTCATAATCCGGAAAGAAATGGGAGCGTTGCCTTCTGGCAAAGCATTCTGCTTAACAAGGCAACATAAGAAAAGAGTCATCAGGTTTAAGGCCAGAAGGGACCATCAGATCGTTCTCGAGTGACCTCCTCTGCAACAAAGGCCATTACATTCCCCCTGTCCTGAGCCTGATGAAAGCATCCATTCCAGAAACTCATCCAGCCTTGGCAGGATGACATCAGGAAACAGAGATTCCCCACCTTCATTCTCGCAGGCAATTAAATCTCCACGTTAAGCGCATGTCCCTCATTTCAACCTAGCTCAGACTCCTTGCTTCCAGGGGTGTCTATAAAGCCATTCAATAGCCTGTATTTTCTCCCCGTGAAGGCGTGGAAATGAAGTCATGTCTCAATCTCATCTCTACCGAGCTAAGACAGTTTTATATGGACTAAACTATGCCCCTCACTGGTAGGTATTTTCTCCAGCTCTTCCCTGTAACCTCCTCTTTTACTCCGTGGACCCAACTGATGCCTGTGGAGCTCTGTAACATCTGCACAGAGAAGTGAGACCCACTGTGGTACCTGGACCTTTTACAGCTGCTTTCCAGGACACAGTTCTTCATTCTCTGGGTATTTCCTGCACTCTCCATGTTTTCAGGCAAGCAGCAGCAAGCATGTAATTTCTTCCAAACCGTTACAAAGATCAGGCTCCCCATATCTTTGGGCTGAATCAGTAGGGACATACCCAAAGAACTTTGGGTAAGTGGTTAGAGGTGTGTGCACTCAGTTCCTCTTAGTGGCACTGCAGGTTTTTAAATAAAATAGATCTGTACACGAGAGCAAAGTGGAAAAGTAGATTTCAGACCATTACTGTGTTTAAGGGGGAATAAGCAGTAGTCAGATTAAGCAAATATTTGCAGACTGTCTCAGGCACAAGTGACTTGTGACTGGATTATCCCAACAGGAAATCAATGTTGTTGGCTTTCTTGTATTTAAGTTGTAAAAAAAAAAGAAAAAGAGTATTAAACCTGGTGTGTGCAGGCCACAAGAACTGATGCTCTTTTCATCACGTACTAAGTTAACAGAAAAATTGTCTTTAATCTTAATTTACATTTAAATTAATATTACTTGAAGTGTTGACTTTGGTATAGGGTGTTCACTAACTGGAATTATTCTGGGAAAGATTTACCTAGCATTCGTTTTAGGGTTTATATTGCTGAGTGCTCTTAGGTATTTACATGTTGGAAGATGTGGGTAGGGTCGTATTAGGAGCACAGGGAGAGTGCCTGGCATACGTGCTGCTGTCCAGGGGAGGGAAGGAGTTCCTGCTTTTGGCTGTAGGGGAAACAAGTCCATAAATCAGCTACAAAGCCTCCAGCTGAGCCTGCAATACACAGAAGCACAGCATGCACACATCTCTCAAATCTGATTTCCTACTCAGGACCCCCTTTTTCTGTTCTCTCTCGTCTCCTCCTTGTGACTACCCTGATTTCTGGTGTGCTGAGGACTGATCTAGAGGTACAGCAGAAGAGAATTCCCCTCCTAAGTAACAAGGCAAATGCGTAACTTCAAACGGATTCGGTCACAGGTGAGTTGAGATACTGCTTTTCTTACCTGCCCAAGTTCTCAGTGTCTGGGCTGACCAGGTACATAAGGTTCCTGAGCGTATGCAGTGGGTGCAACAGATCTAAATTTACATGCTACCATGGGGAAGGGAACAAAAAGACATGATCAGTTACTGGAGGAAACCCGCAGGCACAGTTGCTATTTTAAAAGCTATTCAAAGAATCCAGATGTGCATTCTCCCTACCTGAGAGAAGCAAAGGTGAAGGATATTAGCATTCAGCTTCTTCACTGCCCGTGTGAACCTGTGTCTGCTGAGATTCTCTCCACAGAACTCACTGTTGGAACATCACACACACACACGCACAAATATATATATATATATATATATATATATACAGAAAGCAAAATGCTCTGAGAATACACCTGCTGGAGATGTGCCCTGGCTTCTGAACAAATCCTGGAGTAAACATCCTCGCAGTGAGCACTCGTTTAAACTGCACAGACACTTTTAGAATGCTCAGGAGAACAATTTTTCACCTAGCAAGACACTTATTTCCTCAGCAAGCACTGCTTGTCCTACTCTCACCAGTTTCAGTAAACTGTACGAAACTCAAAGATCCACTGTAGCCAAGCTATTTTGTCTCTCCTTTTAAATCTTGCATCATTTCCTGCTCCCAAGCCTTTCCTTCCGTGAAGACCGAGCACTCAAATAACAAATAACAGCATAAAAAAACCTGCAGAGACCTTGCACAGCTTTTGTGTCCATGCTTCAGCAACCACTACTTTAAACACTTAAAAGAATCTCAGCAGCATATCTGAGACTCCTGGAAGACTTGACCAGGTCTACAGCTCCCTCAGTACTTCTGTAGAGATCCCACCTGCTCCACATAGACAGGAAAAACCTAACAGTGCTTTTCATCCCGAATGGGGTTTACGCAACACGCTCCCAGATGTCTGGCAGCCAGGTACGTTCCCTATTGGTGCTTTATCCTAAAGAGAATCACGTTGCTGTCGTGCCACATGATAAGGCTTTGTTCTGCAGCACTTTACGTAGTGGAGCTATTCAAGATGACTATGAGTTGCTGAATGGGGCTGGGATTTTGTAGAGCACAGCAGGGTCTCATAAAATGAAAAGTGCTATTCATGGACTGTCATATTTCAATTCTAATTTGAGGCTGCTGAATATGTCAATTAGAAAGCTGTTATTTTCAACTGTGATGATTGGTCTACACTCTCAGGAGGTAAAAAAGGAGGGAGGGACTATTAACTGCAGTCTAAAATCCTACTAGCCCTCCACTCAAAATTAAACAGCACAAAAACCCATGAGCTATCAACTTGTTACCATAAAAGCTGTTCCAAGTAATGACATGGTTCCTAAAACCAAACTGAATTAGGATCAGTCAAAACTGGTCACTGATTCACCTCCTCAGAGGCTTGCATTTACTTGCCTGTTGCAGAGCTTCTTAGGAAGATTTACATCAAGTATGTGAGACAAAGTGTTAACAAGCTGAGTTGCATAGCACAATGCAGCACTGATGGTATAAGCAGGGTTATTATGTTCCATATCTGAAAGAAATAAAAACATCATGAAAATCTCATTTTAAATGAAGCCTCAGTGGGTGTGTTAGTGTGTTCCTGGTCTAGTCTAGAAAATGTAATTTGTAAGTATTGAGAACTGCCTGAATCCAGCAATCATTTACAGTGAAATCTGTCAGAAGTCAGGAGAAAATAGTAATTCTTGGAATTCCTGTTAAAACGACGGCAGGTGAACCATGTCAAAACTGTGAATAATTAACTTTACCTATTACATTGCGCTCTGTCCCAGTGAGCATTTCCTGCAAAAGAGGATTTCAGCGGACTAATCCCTGTACTGGTATTTATTTCTGACTCAGGCTTGCAGTGGTGAGAACAAACAGACCAGGCTACTGCTCCTCAGTGTCTTCTGCTGGCACCCAAGGCTGCGAGTTCTGTGGCTTCTGGAGTATTCCAGATGCCAAATCAGACCTTGCTCCTCACCTGGTCCTTGTGTAGTCTTCTTCTCTTCCACCCAGTTGTAATACGCTGAATAGTCTCCGTTGTTAGGAAGGGTGATCCAAGGCCCTGTGATACTGATGCTGGTGTCCCCGTTATGATCATCACACACCCATCTCCCAGAGAGATACGTGGTTCTCCTGGCTTCCGCGAGCTTGCTCACAGTGCTAGAGGTCATAGCATTGTCACTCTCAGAAGACACATCTGCAGGATCTCTGTAGCACCCGAAGAGGAACAGAGTGTTTTTAACGAAGTTTTAAAAATGTAATCAGAGGCGCGCTCGGCAGGCACTTAGACAGATTTCACAGAGAGCAAAATGCTTGCAGAAACACTGCTGCAAAACTCCTCCTTCCCAAAACTACTTTCCTTTGTTCTGGGGTTTTTAATGATCTATTTTAAGAAGTTTTAACATTGAACACACACTGCAGATCTTTCAGCAGGGAGATGCTACCACCTCCAGATTCTTCTATTCTGGACCTCTACCTTTAGGTCAGATGCTCTGCCTCTGGGAAACACCCCCCTCTCCCCACAGATGCTAAGGGAGACAGAATGTCTAGCTTAGACTTACATGACTCACTTCTGGGTGTCTAAAGCTCAGCAAAACCGAGTCCAAAAGAATAAGCCCTCTGTACCTCATGCTTGTCTTTACTTCTTCAATGGGAAATATGACTGATGTTAGCTCCAGGATATGCGTCCGACGAAGATTTGCCAGATGCTCATACTGGGTTTTCAAGTCATAGGTTTTTTTCTCTACCAAGTCTCCCAGCTTGCGGTTATGCCTCTGGATCTTCTCTTTCTTCTCCTGATGCCGCTGAGCCCTGCGATAATGCTTCTGGTTCTCCTCTTTAATTCTCAGAAGCCCCTCCGCATCTGTGAAAACAGCAGCAGATGTGAGCCTTGGAAAAGGAGCTCTGAGGTACTTGTAGTAAGCTTGAGAACAGCATTATTAATATTTATAGAAAACAAGATCTATAGCAGCTTAAAACAGAAAACCCTGCTAAACTCTTAACATTTTCCAGCTGCTAAGTGCTACAACTTTTTAATCTTTTCCAAAGATCTCCAAAAGAGACTGAAATTGGGATTAATCTTACCCTATCTTTTACCCAGCTATTTTTGGATTTGGAGCAGAAAAGCCAAGATTTCACAGTTTAATTAAACTTCTGAGGTAATCATCATGACAGAAATAGCTTGACTGTACACGTTTGCATGGGGCTGGCCAAAAAGACAAGCATTGCTCGCAGCCAAAAATCAAGTGCAGATAGCATCTTCATTCACCATTTCTGGCACTGCTGCTGCTCTCGGTGTATGTTACTCAGGCTTTGCACTCACGTATGTGCTCTTAAAGCACCTGGATCCCAACGGTGCAGACTTCTTGTTACCACAAGGGAAGAGTGACTATCTCCCTTTCCAGTCACAAAATGAGAAATGAGCTTAATGTACCGAAGGGCTGCAACTGCCTGAATTTACTCCATGAGTCAAGCACACTGAGGCTTGGAAAAACATCCTTCAAGAGCATCTGCTGATTCTCCTATAAAATAACTGACTCGCAGTAATGCTTCCACAAACATATGGTGCTAAAGACGGTGAGTTAGCCACTTCTGTCTTTCAAAAGCATAGGAAAATATTTCTTATACACACTCTGCAAATCCATGTCTAAAGTTCTTAATGTACCCTAGTTTGAATGAAAGCTCTCACCGACTAGTCACTCACTTTCCATTTTTATGGCTGAAAAGAAACAGCATTAGTCAGGTTCTCTCACAGCAAGGAATCACTTTCCTGTAATCAAGAAGTGGGATAACTGTCCCTTGCACAGAATGAAAGCACTAAGCAACTCACTGTTTTACCAGTACATTTTGATTGCAAGGCACAGATGAGACCAGAGCTACGAGAATGCTCTGTGGCATCTGCTACTCAAAGCTGCTGTATTACGAGATACTAAAATCAAGAAAACTTCTAAGCAACAATGGCCACCTCAAACACCATGTTCAGAGTGTCAGTCTTCCCAACAGGGGAGCACAAAAATTAAAGGCTACATCCAAAGAATGGGACCCAAGACTGATTTCCACCACAGAATCACACGGAATCATTCAGGTTGGAAAAGCCCCTCGGGATCATCGAGTCCAACCCTCAGCCCAACTCTACAAAGCTCTCCCCTACCCCACATCCCCCACAGCTCATCCAAACGACCCTTAAACACACCCGGGGATGGGGAGTCCCCCCCTCCCTGGGCAGCCTGTTCCACTCTCTGACCACTCTTTCTGTGAAAAATTTTTTTCCTAATGTCCAGTCTAAACCTCCCCGGGGGTGTGTGCCCAGCCACGCTCAGCCAGCACACAAGACCCTCCTGCTAGTCTTGGTTTGCACTGCAGAGCTGGAACTGCACAGACCTCTGGCCAGCCCCTGGTCTGGCAGGGTGGGAGACCAGGGCTGCTGGTACCCCTCAGAGTGTGCCTGCTCCCCCAGACAGCGCGTGTGCTTTCTCTGAACGTCAGGAATTATTTCTAGTCATCTAACTGATCTGTTGCGATCTGTGATGTGTTTGGTATGAAGGAAGATCTGATACATGGGAGATGCAAAGTCCCCGATTAAAGGTGAGAATAGCTTCCCCGTGCAGGTAAGGACTAATAATCCTCAGGTTTATAAAACAAGCAACCCCCTGTTAGAGGAACCATAGAAAAACTGACTTTTCTCTGAGTGACACCAAGAATCTTTAAGTGTCAGTAATTCAGTTTCCTTTAAGCACTCCTGTAACATCAATTAATGCTTGCATTCATATTCCCAAACTCTTCCTTTGCATAAAGAATAAGAGACAGAGGAGGAGTAAAACATCCATCTGTTCAATTCTCACATTCATGTTGTACTTCAAAGGCCACCTTTCCACAGAGTGAGCTCCCTTTTCCACAGGTCCAACAGCAATTATGAGAGAAGCAGGGGAGAACACTGCATACACATTTCTTCTTTAGCAGTCCTGGTGCAGAAACAACTGTGTGTGTCCCCCCTTTTTTTTTTTTTTTGGCATAGCACCTCTGCTTTATGAGAATTTGCCCCCAGAAGTATTTCAGGACACAACCATGTCCCACACATCTACACTGCAAACACAGGCACACCGGTCTCTGCCCAACAGAGAGCTATGCCAGGGTATGCAAGACTCTCCTTGAACTGTTCTCCACAGACATAAGTTAAACATAGATATTTTAAGAATTTATTTTAAGCAGCACCTATTATTGAGGTATCCAGTCAACTGCAAAAGCAGGAGCCCAATGTTCCACAAATCATGCTTATTTCAGAAAACTAAACTACGCCAGAGAGAAACAACCTATTTACATTTTCTAATGCGGTCCATGAGTGAACCAAGTTGGGTTCCTGATCTACTGGCTTTTCAGGGCAAGAGTTCATTTTGGGTCTACCTGCAAGATCAATTTTGGGGTAACTGAGCTAACAAGAGGTCAGCTAGGCAATAGTTAGGCCAGTTCACGGGTGAAACCTAATCAAGTTCACTGTGAATCAGAGAAGTTGCAAAAGCTGGAGATAATGCACTTCACAGCATAGTAGAAAAGTGGAGGAACTCCATTCCCCAGTTGGTCCTAGCATTTCACCACCTTCAGAGCTGCATTTTGAGAAAAGGTAAGTTCCTCAAAGTAACATTGACATCCCCTTCTCCTTTCTTCACAGACTAAAGAAAAAAGTAATTAATTCCTTCATAATAACCTTATCTACTAAAAAGCTTGCTTTCCTTTACCTCCCTCTTCTCTAAACCAAAGCAAACATCAATTTCCTTAGCCATTCCTTGTGCTTTATTCCTAATATTCTCTTCCATACTTTCTCCAGTTGATTTGTGTCTTTCTTAAATTGTACAAATCGGACACCAGGTTTTCACTGAGGCAACATCAATGCTGGGGGGACAGCAGGATAATTGCTTTCATCTTGAATACAATGCTTGTATTAGTATAACCCAGAATGAGGTCTGAACCTTTCTGGAGGAGCATCAGATTGGTAATTTTTATTTAATTTGCAATTTCCCAGATCTCTTCCTGTCAAAATCTCACCACCGTCCCCGACTTTAGGTCTGTATGTTTCTCCTTCCTAAACACGCACTTGACTTTGTCCTTTTGAGATTATATTGTCAAGTTATCTGCAGGATTTTGAATTTGATCCTGTTCTTCACAGAAGTCATATTGTCATCCACCTCAGCTTCCTCCATTCCACCCTCTTATTCTGCCATGCAAGTATTATGGAAAATATTGAACAAAAACGGGCCAGGAACCGGCTCCTGCTGAGCTCCACCTGTCTCACCACTCTGAATGCAGCCTTTCTAGCCTTTTGTGTCAACCCTCCAGTGATTACACCCAGAGCAAACATCTTTACTTGCTCCTGAGACAGTCTGGGGTAGTGCCCAAAGGCATCTTCTACTTCACTCTGCTAGACCACCGATCTGCAGAGGAGGGGTTGATTTGACATGACCTATTCTTAATTACCTTATCTTCTAACTACTTGCAAAATGGCCAGAGGCTTATAACAGGATGACTGTGCCATCAGTTTAAGGTTCTCCCTTCCTCCACCCTTTGAAAACAGATATTATTTCCACTCTGTTTCCTGGGACATCCTCTCTCCCTTCTCAAGTGCACTCTACAGACTACTTCAGCTTGTTCCTTAAGTTCTCTAAGGTGAATCTCATAAGGCCTTGCTGACATAATCAAAATAATATTTAGCTGGCTGTTTTCTTTCCTTAGCCTGCAGTCCTCTCATGATGTAAAATTTAATCTGGCTAAGCAGCTGATCACATTTTCTTTGTGAGAAGATGAAGCAAAGAAGGCGCTGAATGCTTCAGACTTCTCACTTACTTGCTCTCTTTCCTGTTAACTAACAGACTTGCCTACTCCTTCATCTTATTATACATTTCTTACTACTCATCCACCTTATTAACTGAAAATCATTTTGCATCTCAGTCTTTTTGATGTTATCACTGCAAGCTTGTGCTATTCCTTTATAATTGTTCTCAGGTATATGCATCTGCTTCCACTCCCTGTACAGCTCCTCTTGAATTTCAAGTCATAAAAATGTTCCCGATCCAATCAAAATGCTTCTGAACATGCTTCCTATCTTGCCTTTGGATGTAGCTTGGAGGGAGTGCTGCATGTTCTCATCTGAAAAATGACCCTACAAATCTCTCATGTGTAAAAAAAATTTAATGAGTTCCAAAACTGAAGCTGCTGAACGGTAGCAAGCCACCAGCCTATGCCGTATTTCAGTGACTCCTGCTCAAGTTGGATTTTAGGAATTCTAGACAGGTGTGGGTTAAAATTTATCAGTTGCATGAAATTTCTAACAGCTGCAGAGCTGTTTGCTCCTCTTTATCAAGAGGAAGTGATCAGAAACACTACACTGAATAAAGCCATCTCCAGGGACAAAGCCAAAGTCATAGGCTGCTAAGCATTTACTTTTAGAGCTGTTGCAAAACGATCTCCATCCAGCTGAATAATGTCTCCTGTTTTCTAATTAAAACCCAAGCATAAAAAAGATAAAATCCACTCCCCTATTTGCCTTCAAGCTGATTTAAGAAGTGACGGTTTGGAGAGTCACCATTTTAAAAAACTAACACTCAAATTCACATAAATTGATTTTTCACTCTAAGGCACAGAGTTTTCCACATCACAAAAGCACAGGCATTACTCACGTCTTGTCATTTCATCATTTTCTTTGCAAATGGTCTGTTTCAGCTGCTCAATCCTCATCTTGCAAGACATTATTTTCCATCTCTGAAAAAGAACATTCAGCAACTCTAGGGCACAAACGACTTCAAACACACTGACTAATGATTAACAACAAAGCCAGCAGCTTTAGTGTAAAAGTAGCAGGATGTTCTTAATTGGATCAGACGAACAAATAAATATTTCATATACTGTTCTGTGCACAGAAGAATGCTACAAACAAACTGAATGCTTAGTATAAAGTCAATCAGTATAATAAGTTATTGAACAAATACCTAGTAAGAAATTAAAAATATTGACAGTTCGGGGCACTCTGCTTGCAGAGCCAATTTCAGTTTTGCTTACGACATGCTTATTGGGAAAGCAACACAATGCCCTCAAGGTAAAGTGTAACTTTAAACTATGAAATCTAGGAATACAGAGAGTTTAAAAACTAGGTGGGACACTTTGAACAACTCACCAGCTGATCAGTTATCTCTTTCCCTTCCATGGCCTTCAAAACACTAGAGGAAAAAACATGATTAAAAGTTTTACTACAATCTGGACTATGTCTTGTCTCTAGCGACAGCGCGTTAGAGAGACCGTTTTGTTTTTCTGAGAGTTCTTTTCATTTAATAACTACAACTTACTGTTTTTGGAATTCTCTCTGTTTGGTTTTAAGATGCATCAGCCTTTCTTTCTTGTCTGAAAACCTGGAAGAGATTAAGTGTTTTTATTGAATTTTTGCACAACATGGCATTGTGAGTTGTCTGAAAAGATAAAAAGACTGAAGCTTGTGGGAGTCCCTAAATCTCAACTATCTGTCTTAATCTTGAGAAGTAATGGCTAAATGTATAAAACTCTTGCGGAATTCTAGAGCATATGTCTCACAGGAATTGCAGCAGAACCTCTAAGCTGAGAAAACATCAGCTTGTTGTGTTATTGAACTTGTAAGCAAATTACTTGCTATTTCTAGATGTATAGCTTATCAGTATCAATATTCTGTGTATTCAGAAAAAATATATAGCATTCTAAAAACCTTTAGTCACTGGAGGAATTAACAGTACCATCTCAGATACCGTAGTAAGTCTGAACTGTGTTTTTTCATAAACTGATGGTATTAGCTGAGTCTGCTCTGGTAGTGGGAAATGCAGGTTTTCATACACTCTGCATTGCATTTTTTCCCTTCCAACGTGGCACTGTCTCACAGTTCATTCATTAATGGGTCCAAATGGGACAGGACTCTCAAAACTTTTATGTAACATCCAAATCTTTCTTGTATTAGTAACAGCAGTAAATTGCATTGTCTTCTACTTATTTCTACTAGGCACTCGTTGCCATCACAAGTCCCATGACCCAAACATCTGCTTGAGTTAAGCTTCACTGGCTGTCTGAGGTATATGAACTGCAAAAAACTGATCAGAAGGGAATTTTTTTAGGATCCATCATCCTGTGTTTTCACCCTTCGAATACACAGCAGCCACACTCTGCTCCCCTTCGTGTTCCACAATGTATTGAGAAACACATTTAAAGAAAATAGGAATGATGCATATTGAGAAATTACAATGAAGCATGAAGTGACAAAGCCAATAGTAAGAGCAAAGAGCAAAGGAGACAGCCAAGACATTTAGACAACACAAAAAAAAGCAAACGTGCTTTGTCTTCTGCCAGCACATGGTTTCCCAGCCTTCCTTTGTGCTTGTGATGTCAACAGCACCGATCTGATCCACACCTCAAAAAGTGTGTCTTGGGATGAATCCAGGTACAGAAAAACAATTCATTATATTTCCCTCTGCAACATCTGGAATTGACAATTTTATCCTAACAGAGGCCTAACATTTTACCTACAACCTATCAAGTCCTTTATTTCAGGGGTATCCAAGCTTTATTTAGAACAAATTCTACAGTAAGCCTTGACAGAATGGCATCTTGGGCTTCTCTCTCTGCTCAACTTTGTGGGTTTGAATTCAGGTAAAACTTTAAAATGTTTCATTTTTTTCCTTGAGGTGCTGAAATCTGAAAGCTTGGTGACTAACTTTGCTTTCAGGAAGTGTGCATCACCCTTCCAGATGACATTAGCATTAAACCAACAGCAAAACTACCAGCTGCTGCCTTCGCAGTCAACTAAAAATACCTGTTTTCCTTCCAAAACAAACCAAAACCAAATGCGGGTGCTTGGCATAAAAGCCAGAGGCCACGCATGAGCCGGAGGAATGTGGCGCAACTGGAGTCTGGCTGCTCAACCCAGCGCCTTCGTTCTTCCTCACCCCACCAGTCATCATGGAAATTACAAAAGGGCACTGTACCAGACTCCTGTTTACCAGAGAGTAATGCACACCTACTGTACCCCTGACCTTTGGCTGCAATCAAAAATAACTTGGCCCAGAAACAGACCACTGGGCAGTCACACAGGGAGAGAGCGCTGGGGTAATTTGGCAATTCTTGTTTTCAAAGCTGGATTCATTCGTCTGACTAAAAGCAATTACCCAAAGGACGTCCATCACATCAGCGAAAAGCTGAACGATCTGTCAAGAATCTGGGACCAAATTAAGTTCTTACTGGGGAAAGAAGATAGAAATATTTGCGAAAGGCTGCAAAAATTACAGCTCATCACACAGTTTGGCAACTATGTCAAACAGCTCCTACAAACTTCTTCAGGAGGTTTCTCTTAAGCAAACGTTTCCATTTCTTCAGGTAGCCCTAATTTTAATTATATTGCATCATGTAACTAATTTTCCTCTATGTATCTACATCTTTTCAACTTGGCAAAGAAACAAAACTTTGGATGAACTAGTACAGGAACTCCCATAAAATGTAAACTGAGAGAAGGACAGAACTCAACATTCATAATGATCCATTAAATGTTTTTCTTTCCTCAAGTCTTATCACACAAAGCTCAGATTTTCTACAGTTACCTGGCTTATTTCTACATGTTCATAATTAGAGGGAAGCAACTAGAAAGGATGACTTCCTAATCTATAGGAACTGATTAATGCTGGAGGAGTTGAGGACAGCAATAGGTGCATCCATTACTATATCTATTCCTATAACAAAACTCCACTGCTGCAAAAAGTCACTATTCCTAACCATAACCCACAGCTCAGAGAAGTTAGGCAGGCTTAGACATCACAATTATATTGTCTTTGGCTTTTGCCACCAGCAGACACATAAAGCAAAGCAATTCAGTATGCTTGTAAAACACACTCTGAGAATTTATGTCTATGACAGGCTGGAGTAAGCTCCCAGGAGCAAGAAGAATCTCCGAGCTGAAACCAGCATCAAGATACCAGCTTAGCTTTTGAATATACAACACATTACTAATCCAAAGAAGAATGTCAGTGATTATTTTACTGGAGGACTTCCGGACAACTCATCCTTAATTGTAGCTGTACTTCAATAATGAGTCTTAACAGCTCCTCAATCTCTCCCCCTCACAGATACAGGGTGTGATTTTTGTCAGACATATGAACAATCTTACTGTAGCTTTTATAAAAATTCACACAAAAACCAGACCAATTAAAAGAAATGTGAAATAATTCTTACTGTTAGAACGTGAAAAAATTTATCTTCCTATGAGGAAAAAAATCACACGACATTTCTAAAAATAAACCACCACTGGACACAAGGGGTAATGCTCGCTTTCTTCACTTTGCACAAGAGGGAGGACAATCTGTTCTTCACAATCTGTAACACTTCAAGAAGACAAATGGGAGGCCCAAGTGACACCCATACACTTCCACATTCTGAATTTCTTATGCGGTGCGTATTAGCAAGTCAGACAGAAAAGCCCTTGTTGTGACCCTGTCGGTCCCCTCCAGCACCGGCCATAACGCTGATCTAAAATTAACCCAGGTACTACTAGAAGGCATAGAATAAACATAAATAACGATGACAGTAAACACAACCTGAAATCTAGCCAGTTAACCACACCTGTCCCCACATGACTTTGCCATGGTGAGTAGTCAACGTTTAAAAAGTCGTTACCTCTCTCTGCTCACATGGCAAGAAATTTGTAGACACCTGCTTACAAAGAGGAAACAAAAACTGACCTCTGAGGTGACAGGCTCGCTCTTTTATATCAGCAGTTCCAAGTATTAATCATAGAATGCAGATGAAATATTTCAAGCACAGTTTTAAAAATAAGTAACTCCATTATCATCAACAGAACAAGAAGAAACCCAAGCTTTACAGGGCTCTGTCTCTACACTGAGCGTTCCTGCTGCAATCAAGCACACTTCTGTTATTCACAGTGTGTTATATTGTTCCTTTAATTCATTAATATGAAGTTGCTGTTTTCAGTGAATTGCACTACTGCTCGGGGAAGTTTTGAGCAGCAGGGGAAAAGCCTGGGGAAATTGAGCATACAGGGAGGATCCCCCAGAATGGAGGCTCTGGGAGAAAAGAACAGCAGTGATCCCCACAGATGGAACCATGATGACCAGACATTGGGGGGAAAAAAAAAAAAAAGACAAAAAACACCACAGAAGAAGAGACTTAACTCCCTGCAGTTAAGAAACACAGTGTAAATATACATAAAATTTTCTAGACACAGACAAATGGGACAGTTAGACCATCTCGGGAGGATGCAGTGAAAACTGTCAGGCAGAAAAGTTGATCTTGTCTCACGTGAGAAGATACAAGGAAGATAAAGAGGGGATTTTTTTCAACAAACTGTTGCTTCTGATAATTCGGCTAAGGCTGCTTCTTTATGGTTTCATTTTTCTGATGGGTAGGGAAACTTCTTAAGCCTTGGTTAATGCAGAAAGACAGTAGTTCCACTGTAACAAAGGCTACAGTTGAATTTCTATAATTAAGCCCAAAGTTTAGCCAAAATCTTAAGGCTACAAAAGAGGCTGGGAATAAAAAACCACCTTGGTTTATGTTCCAAACTCCAAATCCAATTTTTTCATGGAAGCTGCAGATAAGTCCAAGCAGTCTGACACAAATGCAAGTTATCCACCTATTTTAGAAAGGCTAAATATAGTTTGTGATTCCATGACACAGTCTTTTATGCAAAAAAACTCAAAAAGCCCATCCAGTGGCAGACTGAGGTCTCAATTTTTCAAGCTGACTGACATCCTGTGCCCACTCCCACCGGGGTTAATGGAAGAAAGACACCACCATCCCCTTGGCTGTTCTTGTCTTTGGCAGAAGGATGCTAAGAGCTTTTGGTGTGAGGACCCTACCGCACCACAGGCTGCTTACCACTGTCCCCAAATAGTCCAAGAAATCACTCTCAACAGCTGCTAATGAAGCTACAAACGAAGAACCAAGAACACGACGTCAGCCAAGAAACAGAACTATTCCAGAGACGGTGCTGGGCAGACTTTTTAAGAATCAAGGATGGACATACTGTGAATGGCAGGTACAGAGATCTGCATCTGAGTCATATAATGAGAATATTTGCTTATTGACGTAACACTCATTCAGGCGCCCTCCCGTAGAGCCAGCGCTTTGCAAAAAGGAGCAGGAAGGTGCATGATTAACTCAAGCAGAGTATGTTTTGTAATTCTAAAACGGGGCCCATAATTAGGACTATTTATATAGACAGGAAAATGAAAAAAAAAAGTCCTGTTTTCTTGCACAGCTTCCTGATTTTAATGATTTAGCAGGCTACCAGTTTAACACATACTGCCGAAAATAGATATGCATTCCAAATATCCTACCGCTCGGCTCGCTTTTTGCCCTGAACTGTCCGGAGCTTCCGCTGGCCACATCAACACGGGCACGCCTGCTGACAGCTGCGCCCGACTAAGTGAAAGTGGGGGTGCTATATTATTTTTTTATTATTCTTAGCAACGCGCTGTGGGTCCTGCTCTGCCTGCCTGGCGGCCCCCCCGCAGGCAGCCCGACGGCGAGCCCGGCACCGGCAGGACCGTTCCTCCACCCAGAGATCGAGCGGTGGGGAAGGGGGGATAACCCCCCCCCACACACACACCCCGCCTCGGCCCTGAGGGGAGCGGGGGAGGGGCAGCCCAACGGCCGCCGCGCCAGGCGAGGCAGAGCAGCCCCCCCGTTCCCCCCCACCACCCCCGCCGGCTACGGGAGGATGT
>NW_020799101.1:4599141-4623560 GCF_003259725.1 Athene cunicularia
AAAAAAAAAAAAAAAAAAAAAAAAAAAAAAGTAGACGGCGTCTCCTACAGTTCTGCCGTCGTGCTTATTAAAGGCTGGAGGAAGCTGTGTGATTGTATTCAGCTTCCTGCGGTGCGCGGTGTTCAACATCAACCTCAGGCAGGCACTGGTGGTTTGGAACCCAGGAGAGGAATGATTTAACTTCCCAGAGTAGGACATGCCGACCTGGAGTAGGGTAGTGGTGGGACTTCAACTGCAGTTCTCCTCATTGCAGTCCCAAGGCCACCAAGGCACCACAGCTAGTCAATAAAACTGCTGCTGCATGGATGATGTACCAATCAAAGCCACTCCCTCTATTTACAACAACGTCAAGAACAATTTGTGTAAGTGGCAAATATTGGTACACATCCTAGACTAGTAGGGCTCCTCACTCCAGCCTCAAGGTTGGAGCCAGAATCAGGAGTTACA
The DNA here is from genome assembly GCF_003259725.1 of Athene cunicularia. Taxonomy (NCBI): domain Eukaryota; kingdom Metazoa; phylum Chordata; class Aves; order Strigiformes; family Strigidae; genus Athene; species Athene cunicularia. The sequence goes on from NW_020799101.1 coordinate 4,599,589, forward strand.
TATTAGCAACTAGTATGTAGAAGCAGAGAGCCAGTCCTCTGTGTCAGAATATACTCATAAACACCAGGGAATTTGAAGAGACAGGGACTACACAAGCCACAATAGCTTAAAGTAGTATCTCCCTTCAAACAAAAAAAACCAAACCAAAAAAGACCCCACAAAAACCCAACCAAACCCAGAACAAAACGTCCCACTTCAGGGGGGGAAAAAAAAAAAAGAATCCCAGCCTTTTGTTTCACCATCCTAGTGTATTTAAGTGCTACAAAACACTAGCATGAACAGCACTACATAGGTAAAAACAACTATCTTTGTTTTACCTAAGACAGGAGTTACCATAGCAAATTAATCAGTAGCTCAGTGAAAAGGCACAGAGCCCATTATCTTTAGGGTTTTATCCATACTTTTTAAAGAGTATTTACCTTACTGGTGAAATTACATGACAAGCTCTTAATTAACATGCAGTTTCTTGAAGACGGCTCATCTTAGACAAACTTTTTCCAGCATCACAGTAAGAGCAGGTTATTTTTCACTTGCAAAAGATCATTGTAACTCAAGCTTATCAGCTATTATAGCTACAGTGCAAATAAAAGTCCAGCCCATAGCTACAGAAAGTCCACAGTGTTGGAAAACAAACAGAAAAGCAAGCCTCTGTTTAGAGTAGATTTGAGTGTGGAAATCCACGGTTTGACTGTGACAAAGGAACTGATAACATAGTTAAGACCAGTTTATCATAAGGAAGTGCATGAAGTTCTCCAAACTTTTTTTCCAGAGGAGAGACAGTTATGAAAGCACTTCTGAGACATAGACACAGAAGTGGAAATCACATCCTCACCGAATCAGAAATAAACTTGGGACAGCAAAACTAAGCTCAGCAAGACTATGACACCCTGTTCTGTATTAAGCCATGGCCCATACTGGGTATTTCCGTCAAGGACAGAGGTAGCTGTTGGCCTGGGTTAAGCTTAAGTCATCTAACAGCAACCTCTAGTGGCTCCGGGAGTTTCCTGACAGATCTGCCCTGCCTTCAGCAGAAAACAAGGGGAGGACTCAAGACAAACCCCAAAACAGCACTAAAGTCCTGTGCTGGAAAAAAAAAAAACAACCCTTGCTTCCAGGGAATCCTGGGAGGTACCAGAACAGCCAAGGGATAATCTTTACACTGTTCCTAGTCACATCACCACACTGAGCATAACACATTTGTGCAAAGGAAGCCTCGAGTTCACCTGGACATTAAAAAAAAAACCAAAAAACCAACAGGAACCCCACTGTATTGTCCTCAAGCCCATTTTAAAGGTAGTTCCTACCCAACATGTTTTTGTCTGGGCCAAGCAACAAACTCCCATTATCTGAGGGGACTTCGGTAATACCACTCAGTGGGTACCATTTTGTTAATTTGATTAATTACCCCTCCACCCACAGACTTTATGTTCCAGCACTGTCAGGGGCCTTGAACATCTCTGTAAAAGGAGTACCACCACCATTATACACAAGAGTTTATCCAACCAGCAGGATCAGAGGGATTCGGTGTTGTCCCCTTTACAATCACAGTCTTCAAAACCCTGAAATCAACTCATGCTGGATTTTGTAAGTCACACTGTAGACAAAAATATATTTTGAGTTTAAACATGAAAATACAACATTGCAGGAACTAGGTTTCGGTCCTCTTAAATCTGAGGATTTTGATAAATCTGGTTTGAGGTGTAGTGTTGATTCACATCTTCAGCAGGGGAGAAGACATGGGTTTTCTATTACAAAACACTTTTAAATGTCACCTTAATATACATTCTATTAAAAGTACATTAATTTTGCAAGTTTTTCAGCTTGAAAGAAGTGGTCAGAACAAGTGAATTACAAACAGCTAATCTGAAAGCAAAACAAACATTTCACAGACTATAGAAAGGCACCAGCACTTATAGCATGCAAAATAGCATCATTTGTTTATAATCCACACCCTCGCTCTGTTCCACACACAGTAGTACAAACTCATGTATTATTCTTAGTTGCTTTATGAGCCATGTTATGATGCTTTCTTGAAACCTTTTAAAATGGGATAGATGCTCTCAAATGCCTCATAGATTTCAGAACGTTCTTTTGCTCCTAGAAAGACATTTAGGAAAAAATGATTTAAGAATTAACTGAGTGCTGGGAATAACCAGAATGCAGCTCAATAAGATTACAAACCACAAAGAAACACAGGAGTTTAAAAGCAACTTACTATTAGTTTAAGGCAGAATTTCTATCATGCTTCTGCTGCTTCACAAAGAACAATTTGTAGCTTGCTTTAAGACTAGTCTAGTTTTGTTTAATCTGTGGAACCGAAACAGGAGTTAGCTACTCTTAACAGGTGCAAAACAATGGCTTTGGAAAAAAAAAAAAGCAATTGGAATAACCATGGTATTATCTGCCTGTTGATAAGGTAAGTAAAGAAATTAAGGGTATTTATTCCAACATGGGAAGCTGATCCACAGTTTAAGAACTCCCCTCCTCCAGTTCTGAGCAGCTTTTTTTTATTTTTAATCTTTGTTAGGGCACCTGTGATTTCAAAGCCAGCCTTTTCTATCTTGCTACAAGTCTTTAACACCAAGTCTTGTACACTGTATTGCAGTAGGCAGGAACGTTCCTTGGCAGTGACACTATGATGCTAGTGCAGCAAACTAACTACGAAAATACTGCATTTAAATGAACTAGCAGTTGGATTAAGTGCCAATTGGGATGAATGTGTAAAGCCTTTCCCTCAGACCACACTTGGATGTGTCTAATTCACCTACATTACAATTTTAAAAAGTAAAGTTATTTTCAAGTTACTGTTTTGGTAAGGTAAAAACCCCTCACAGCTCAGCAAATTCAAGTTTTGTCATTACAGTTGGGCCCAGCCTTCACAGACAAGGATTTACCTTAGTCCTTCTGGGCCCACTGCACCTGTAAGGGTGTTGCAATTACAGTACCCAAAAATGCAAGTATGATTTTACTGGACCCAGGAAGGTGGTGGTGGGACATTGGAGGGGAAAGCATTTAAGCTTTGTACTGATTGCCCTATTCTTCAGATACCTGAGGCTCCTTCATGAGTTATGGTTGTGAGAATCTCTGACTAAGGCAGGCACTTCTCTTTTGCCTTTCACGCACCTCAAAGCTGTGTTGTGAATATCTATACAGCATTTGGGTCCTCTGGGAACAAGTACCATTTACCTTTCAGTACATCTGAATAAAAAGTATTTTCATGAGCTTTACAAAAGAATGTGTTAGGAACGTGCACTCGGGAATTCAGCTTTTTTGACATGGGATTTGAGGTACAAATATCTGCTGAGCACACTTACTCAGCAAGGCTTTTACCTCACGAGTGTTTTGCCAAACAGCCTGGGACAAGTTTTTACATCTCCACCCTTTCCTCTCATAATCCCTACTAAATGTTTTTAGTGAAGTGCTTTAAGAAGTTTGCTTCCTGTCCAAGCAATTTTAAATTGCTTATTGTGATATTCCTATTTAAGTGAGTGAGTAGTTACTAGCACATAAACATCCTGCTGGAATTCTGTACACTGACACACGGCTTCATGCTTTGAATAAAATGAAGATACTCAAGGTTAGCAACATGGAAATCTGAGACACTCTTCAAAGCAATATATTTTAGTGCAACAATACTGATATTGTTATTTGCAGAAAACACAGATAAGCAGCAATAGGCAAGATATTAGTTTAACTAATGTTCAATTTAAAGACTCTCTCAGAGGATGTGGTAGCACTTGATTACAGATACACAGAGGGAGACCACTTACCCGTCAATACAACTTTTCCAGACACAAAGATAAGCAACACTATCCTTGGTTTGACCATCCTATAAATAAGGCCAGGAAATAGTTCAGGTTCATAGCTGTTTCAAAGCAAGCAGGTGAGATTAGTAAAATGCAAATACTGTTTCAGTGTAGTATGCATAAACTGATCGTTAATTATACTAACAATAGAGTAATTAAACCCACAGATTTTAGCTAGCTAACCAGAGAAAGGCAGGTCAGGTTTTAGATGTCTTCAAGAGACACCCGGTAATCCCAGCTGGAGCTGGTAGGAGTTCTTCATGCTTACTTTTAAAGACTTCTGAGCCACTTCTGAATGTTTTTCCATAGCCTTGGAACAATTATTGTAATCTTCAAACAGTACTCAAATCCTTCCTAGTTTGCAAAGAGCCCTTATCAGGAAGCATCTTGTGCAACTAAGACAAGACAACAGCCAAGTGAATCTTTAATATATATTTAGTCCCCAGATTAAATGCAAAATAAACACAGTGCTAAAGACACAGCTGAATTTTTATTTTGTCAGTGCCAAAATCTTCATCCTTCCCTCAGCAATGGTAACAACCAGTTCTGAACAAGCCAATCCTGAAGGCACAGCGTGCCCATCACTCAACTACAGGTTTACTTGAAATTGCTGGCTAGTAGACATCCAGACAAAGAACCAAAGCAATATCCCAGAAACACTATATTTTCTGTTCTGTATTTTGCAGCTGCTGTCTGGCTTCAGGTCTGAAGGTTAGAAACCTTATCCTTGCAGAGAGGCATCTGGTTTGACAGGAGTTAAGAGGCCTGCTTAGTATTAAAGGCTCACAATGAGGCAAGGGCATAGACCAGGTTCAAGTAGTTTAAGAGCTGCTCCAATTAAACCTGAAGTATTTAATCAAGACTTGTTATTTTCCTATCGATACGGTTCTGCAGTGACGAAAGATACCCACTAAGGTTTGATACTGCTCTTGGCAATAACAGAACAGTAAAATTGTTATCACCAACACTGCTCAGATTAATGAAAACGGTGCACATTGCTGACATGCAGCAACACCGAAGATTGTGTCAGCAATACTCACGGTCAAAGAAAGCTTTTTACAAAACCAGAGTCTCTTTATTAACCAACTGGGCAAAGAACCCAGGAGCTTCTTGCAGTTCCTCAGCCCTTCATCTTAACCAGATCTAACGTGCATCCAATTTACCCCAGAGTGAACACTTGTCTAGCGCACACACAGTTGCAATGTTTCTAAAGCTGGTGTTTATGGTGTCCCTGCAAGGAGAAAGCAGTGAACACCACACAGGAAGGCAATTTAGAAGAGCCCTTCAGTGCTGAATTGTGTCAGTCAGGGTTTCAAAGCACTGGAAGCTTTACTGATAGCTGTAGTACGTCATCCTGGCAATCAAGGTAAACCTTACTATCTTTATTGTAACACATGGCATCTACAGCCATTTCATGCTTGCTGAACCATGCTTACTCACTAAAAGACACGTTTGATATTCAGTATCCAGTTAATTATTACTCTCTTTTGCCACACTTGTACAGCCTCTGAATTTGAGTCTGCAGCTTACAAAGACACGGCTCCAAGTTGCATGGGGTTGTAACTCTGACTTCCACGTACCTGCTGAACTGCTGGTGAGTGAGAACCAAGCCTTCCAGCCGGATGGGGAACATCACGTCACAACTCCCAACCATATTCTGTATCTTGAAGTCCAGGAACTTGGCAGGGAACCCAAGCTTCTGCACCACACGCGCATACTTCCTGGCTGCAAGCCGTGATTGCTCTTCACTGAAGGCAGAGCAGAAGGGGAAAGCAGCTTCTATTAGTACTTTCTTCTGCTCTCAAGATGGAAGTCATTTTAGAGCCACCACCATTCTAATCTGTGCTCTGGGAAAAGGTATGCTACTGCTCAAAATAGCAAGCTTCTATCCCCAGAACCACTTCAGTGAGTTAAAAGAAACAAGGCGCTTTGTCATTCACTTTCCTGTGTTCTGTTTGAACACACTGGAGCACGTTGCACTGCCCAGGAGTTTCCCTCTTCAGAGGTTTCTTTCTCAGTTCCTTACAACAGCTTCTCAGAGCTGATCCAAGAGGTAGACTGCAGCCACCAGTACAATCATCTAGCTAGTTTGGGATGGTGGTAGGGGTTGGAGAAGATGTCTGTAAGTTAATGCGTTATCCCACTGACAGTTTAGGGACATAAAAAAACAAGGCATGATGAACTTGAGGGAAAGAGCTTCCAAGTACAAAAATAATCTTTGCTTTTCTCCAATTCCCATTTTCTCAAGAGGCAGATGTGTTGACTAGTGAACACAGACACTGAAGAGAGACTTGACAGACACAAGTTATGTCCTAACTCACTTTAAAGACAGTGAGAAATGCAAATAATCCCTTAACAATTCCTGGGCATTTTAGCAGCTTTTCTGCCAGTGTCTGCTCAGCTCAATCTATATTCAGGGACAGAAGCACACAGTTCAGTAATTACTAAACTGCCATCATGAAGAAAGCTAGACATTTTTCAATACCATTTTTTCCTTGCAATTATGACAGCCCTTTGATAGATAATTTAAACAAGGTTTCCTGTCATTTTTCATCAGAATGTAGGCATAGCTGCAAGACCAGATGTTAAAGGGAAGGAAAAATGAAACAAAACAAAAATATACCTTTTTGCTCCTGTGCAGACCATTTTTCCTGAGCTGAAGATGAGGGCTGTTGTTCGTGGTTCCCTGATTCTCATGATCACAGCGGCAAACCTCTACAAATTTGAAGGGAGACCTCACACAGTGCAGCTGAAGGATTTAGCTGGTACTGTATTTCTGTTCATATTTTGTAGAATTGTCACTTTCAATGCTCAACACAGCATGCATCTACGTTGTAAAATTTATTTGATCACCCTGAAGTTACTTCCCATCCCTCTAGGAACAGGGGGCTTAAGACAGCAGTCACAGGACCACTGCCTTGTCCCTTACATTTTGTTGTGCAGTCTGGAGTCACTTACAGAAAGTTCATTATTCCCATCCCATTATTTCTACTGTCTAGGCCACTTGCTGTAAGTATCATGTAATACTAGTTTGACTCCAGTAAAGAGTTTAAGGACAGGTCTTTCCTCCCCCCACTGAGGGCTGCTTGAGCCATTTCAGCTGGGGGTAGATGGACACAGGTGGGAGGGTTAATCCATCTCCTTTAAATAGTTTAGTAACATCTCATTGCTGGGGCTTTTTTCAAAGAAAAAAAAAGATCTCCTTGTGGTCTCCTGTATTTCTTTTCATTTCACAGGCCCAAGTTGCAGGTTTTTATGACTTTCTCTTGTGGATCAAGACAGTGCTATTTAGAAAAAGTACAAAGCTCATGGTGAATTTGTATATTAGAAACTATCAGCACTGAGAAAGGGAACAGAGGGTAAAGCTTTGGGTCCTTAACATTTACCTTTGGGTTATACTCTGCATTTCTGGCACGCAGAGCTATGTTCTTCAGATCTAGTTTACAAGCCAAGTTTACAGTTGACACTATATTCCTGAGGAATGAGAGGAATTTTAGTGCAAAACCAAACCACTGCAGAGGCAATCCACAACATTATTAGCTTAATGTGAAGTCACACTCCAATTAATAATTGCCATCAAATTATTTCCTGCCTACCTATTTCCCACTCTAGCATTAAGCTACTTTTGGCAAAACTTAAGTAATTCAATACCAAAATTACAGTTTCTGAGCTATAACAAGGTATGAAAGTATTAGTCCCCGGATACTAAGTTTGTGTGTCTTTCAATAACTATATCACTGAAGTGTTATAGCTTTGAATTGAACCATTACTGAGTGTTTAGAGTTACTACAGCACTCAAGGTAGGAAAGGATATGTTTTTCTCTACAGGTATAAGCTAATCCACACTGGACAGGACCTTTTAATGAGGCCAGAATTTCTCACACTTCTTTTCATGCCCCTTTCCCTTGCTCAGTTCAGACTGTTTCTGCTCTCAGAAAAGCAGACTGACATCTTTAAGCCACTGGAGTCTGCTGTCATCCTTAATATTCTCCTTGCTGGAAGAAATCTTCCTTTTCAAGTATTTTTGTCTTTTCCTCCTGCAGACTGAAGTAACTAACAGTATATACTAGATATAAATAATTTCTACTAAAGACTTTTGCCCTCTTTCTCCCAGAAGAGACTTTTCCCTCTTCACAAACCAGAGGCATTTCAGATACTCACTCAGCATGTTTATCAAGTCCACTCTTCCCTGTTTTGCTAAGCTGCATATTGTTCTGTGCCATTTCCATTCTCATACTGTGCCCATCAGTACAGTATCCAGTTATCTTCTAATACTGTCAGTTCACTTGCTCCATATCTCCTCAGAGGAATAACCATCCCCCTAGTATTTTGAGGGGGCTTATTTAAGACCAAACCACACTTGCTACTTTCTCTAAGTCAGAGCAGTATGTTGCAGTTTAAGCTAAACTATGACTATTACATATGCCAGATATATAATAATACATAAACTTACTGTAACTGGGGAACTATGCCAGAGCTTTCTGATGCAGGTGTCACTGGGGTCATCGGAGCTATGGGTGTCAGAGGAGGACACCCACCAGATGCTTCAGGAGTTGCTTGAGTTGCATCTGGATAGGCCAAGATGCTTTCATCTGTGAGGATACTGCTGTCCTCATTTGATGTTGACCCATCAAGCTCTTTTTGCATTTCATGACCATCTTCAAATAGATTTTGTGCTTTGTTTTCTTGGGTAATATCTGGAAGAAAGCTGAGATCCACAGAGGAGAAGTCTGTAGGAAGCTCTTTGGGCTGATTAAATTGAGATCCGAACAACACATCTTCAGTTGTTTGAATTGGAAAGTCTACATCATAAGGGCTCATGGGAGTAAACAGCTGAGGACTAGTTGAGATGTCATCCTTGAATTAAAAAAAAAAAAAAAAGTACCATTAAGAACCTTGTATTAAAACATTTACTTTAGTTGGGAGACTAAATTAAGATTAATTTTTGCCCATACATATTGTATCAAAGAAGAATCTTAAGATTTGAAGTGTGTCTGGATTTTTATATGCTGCTAGACAAGCAGACTTCTATAGCAGAGATACATTTTCCTGCCACACTTCAAAGGCAGTCTAGAGTACTCCTGTACCACCACAAACTGAGAATCACTCTGTACCTGCAGCAGCGACTGGAGGTACAGTGCTGGCACTGTGCCCTTCACAGCCGTTGTTGTGCCTCAGTTATGCACAAAACCTACATAATTGCTCACGAGTTTTCCCAAGGAAGACAGCTGGCATTTTCTGGCTGGCTTCAACTCCCATTCAGTATATTACTATTTCCTCTCCGTGCTACCAGGGGACAGTGTTGCGTTGGATTTGTGCAACAGAGGGCAGCAGCTCACAGAATCACGAGCAGTTTATTCTTTCAGCTGCTGGAGGTCACCAGACTAATTTAAGTGCAGACACAGTCAGCAAAGCCAGCATCCTTTCCCAGATCAAGCATATAACATATCTGCAAGTGAGTTCTTGCATACTAATGCCCTCCTTTATCAGCTGTTTATTATTGAAAGCTATTTAAAAGGCATCATAATATTGAGGAGGCAAGAGTTTAGGAAAGGATTTATTCCCTTCTCCATTAGGGCATGAGCCTTTAGTTAGTGGAAGGCTTCTTCCAAGAAGGTGGTTTCTGCCAATACCCACAGCAGGTGACAGCTTGGACTAGATGATCCATACAAGAGGTTTTGTGTTCATTTAGGCTTTTTTGGGCTTGAGAGCCAAAAGGACTTGAAAAGTCCAAGCACAAATCAGAAGGAACAGTGCACAAGACAGAGGCCCTCGAGTTGGCAGCAACTGCCCGAGCTCCAGCAGGAACAGGGTTTCCAGATCAATGCTTTTCAGCCCTGAGCTAGTGCTGCTCTATGTGCTGTGCTAATCAGCTCGCTTAGCAACGCAACCATGCACATGGGGAGATCTCTGCGCCTACTTTGCAGTATATTTGCCTGTAGACACTTGGAAAATTCTTATTAAGTGCAAATCCTCCCAGAAAACCCTTACTAGCTTGAATACAGGTGTAATCAGGTCGAGCTCTGAAAGCATCATGAACACCTAGGTTCAAAACTGTCTCTAAAACCAAGCCCCATATGAGATCAGTTAGGGTGAGTGCTACTGAGTAAGACTAGGTACTCCTCAACCCCTCAGCTATTTGGGAAACTGGATCCAAGAGCACTGAGAATTAAGAGGTCAGATATCAATAACAATATACTGTGGAATAACTAAAATTTGTTTTAAATAGATATTTTTCATGTTTGCCAGAGGGGAAGGAAGGCACAGTCTCTGCAAGACCTCCAGTGGACTGAGGCTTATCTATACAGGAGCTAATTAGGAAAGTTTTGTATGGACTGCGATGCAGAGGAAGCGGTACAAAAAAAGCCTCATCACTGCAAGCCTGGAGCACTACTCACACATCATACTAAGTGGCATCAGAGAATGTGATAAATGTAACAGTCCAAAAAAACACCCCACAGTTTGTGGTATAGCTTAAAGAAAAGGAGCTGACGGAGAAAGGAGTGGTGTGTGAGGCTGGAAGTATTGAACAGCTGTAAAACAAGTTTAAAAAAAGTAAAATGCATAGAGTAGGTAGAAACAAAGAAAATCTTCCTTTCTCAGCAGGTTTCCGTATAACTGGTCTGGGAAAAAGCCCTTATAGGGTTAAGTGCTGGGGAGGATTGCTTTCTTGTTAGACAGATGCTCAGAGGCTGTGAAAGGGGGCACAAGACCATGTTTATATTGGGCTGGCTGCCAAGGGTTATTGCTATAGACTCTAGGTTAATTAACTTCACTTGAAGGCCCCATCAAGTGCATAGCTTTGGACATCTCCCAGCAGCTCCAGGAAGGAGATTTCACACATAGATCCTGTCTGAGATCACTAAGTTTGGGGCAGCTTGAGGGGGAAAGAACCATTTTCACTTCCACTGCAGGAATCTCTGCAACCTAGGTACACATAAATCACATCCAGCTGCTTTAAACAACAGCCTTGAATAGGTTTCATTTTTTTCATCTGCAATGATATCTCACACATCTGCTATTATCAAGTATCCCAGCAAGTCTGAAATACAAAAAGCTCAGTAACATTTGTAAAACCCCTGGTTATACCTCCCTACTTTACAGTGCTATATTCAGAGGGCTTTACTGACTGCTACTAGGAGGTCTCTGCATTTAAACAGCCTGTGTTAAAGCCCTTTTCTGAGCTGAAAAGTAGTTTACAACAGAATGCAAATAAAGAAGTTGTGTTCCCTGGGTGAAGATGATGCTCAGCTGTGGAGTCCTCTCCTAGTCTTTCACCCTGTTACCTCTGCAGCCACCTCACAGCTATTCCAAATACCAAAAAAAAAAAAAAAAAATTTCACAAACATTTATCAACCAGCACACAGGTTGGTCCTTGCAAGCATCACCCCCCAGCAAGAGTTTAAACGCAGCATCATTTTTCTTACAGCAGATGAGTGACACACGCACCACCCCCATCAGAGAGCCCCCCAAAGGGCTTGTCTATGCTCCCAGCAGCTCTAGACGGTTGTAGCTCGCTGCTCCCCGATGCAAGGTTGGACTAACGGTGGCGGCTAGGCTGGCGCAGGCCAAGGAGGAGCCCCGCAGGGCAGCCGGGCCCGGCTGAGCCCGGCCCAGGCAGAGCGGAGGGATTAAGCCTCAGTTGAGATGCGGCCGTAGCAGCTTTCGGCGCAGCGTTGGTGGTATAGTGGTGAGCATAGCTGCCTTCCAAGCAGTTGACCCGGGTTCGATTCCCGGCCAACGCAGCTTATTTATTCCTATTTTCATATTTTTTTCCTCCCCTACTTACCTGCCCGTCGCAGCGCTCCAGGTACTGCTCTAGCAGCGAGCTGCCGTCCATGGGCACAGCCACCCGTCCGGACCCCCCAACACCACCCCCGGACCCAGCTTTAAGCCCGAGGGATGGCACTGGGGGCAGGGAGAGGCACAGCGCAGCTGGTTTTAAATACACAGTCCCTCCCGGCTCTGATTTTTTCACCCCCATCAAGCAGCCTTTGAGCCTTTCACCTGCCCTTGACAGGGCTGCCCGCAAGGGCTTGCTCCATCGGGTGGAAGGGCTAAAAAATCTGGGTGCTTTCATGTGCTTTATATAAGCTTACAAAAACAACCTCCTCTTGAGCCTGATCCCCTCTGCAGGGCTGAAGATAAATGGGGGTCAGAGCTGCAGCTTAGATTTTACAACGATAGCGTTTTGCTTGTAGCTGATGCTTTTCAGTGACCAAGTGTAATACGCCCTTAATTTCTCCCACCTGCCTCATCAACTGCAATAAGGCACACCTGGTCCTTTGAGAGGAGCCCCAGTCTAAAATCATAAACCTGAAACTCAAGGCATTGTAATGAAATGGCCTATCCTCACCTGGGCTAGCCTTGCTAAGGCTGCTTAGGGGGAGGAAGCCGTTACTCCTTACCTTCGCTGCTGTCCTCCCCTTGCTGCTATTTTCCCCACCTGTGTCTCTGTTTCTGTCCCCTGTGAGTGATGGTTGAAGGCCATTTCCTTTTCAGAAGACTCACGTGTGGAGAGTCTGGGCATGAGGCAGCATGTTCCCAGAAGGGAGTTTGCGTTGTGCCTTACTGATTGATGCTGCGGGAGTCTCACACTGCCGACACAGCTCAGCTTGGGTGCTGCTTGACTCGACGCCAGCAGTTGCTGTCTAACTTGTTCTTGCTCTCCTGTCCTGTCGCTGCGTGGTGATGGATGGATGGGTTTCTGTGAACACACAGCTGGGGACACATCCCTGTCTCTGTCTGGGCTGGTGGATGCACTGACTGCCATGATCAATGCTCTGCTAGACAGGCCTTTCAGTTCTGCTGTGAGATTTGCTTGTAATCAGCTAGCTGAGCTGAAGAAACCCTGTGGAAGAAAATGTCAAAGGCCAGGCACAATCCAGGTCTTTGGGAGGTGCTGCTAGGCTCTTCTCACTGCCTCAGAGGTGTGAAGGATATTAGATTTCTATCCTTTGTCCGTGGGGCAGAGTGTACGTGGCTGAGGAGCATCCTTCCCTCCTCAACACAGCCTGCTGGGCTGGTTTCATGGTATTTCTGGGACTCACCTTGCCCCACAGGTGCCAAATCCCCCTGGCCCCAGAAAAATCCAGCCTCAAGCAGGTTGATTTACATCACACAGCCCATCCCTGAGCACCCAGGAGGCAAGCTGAGCAGCAGAGCAAGTAGAGAGAGGACTCTCTTCGAGATTGCACATTGAATTACAGAGGCTGGTGGAGCTAGCTCAGACCAGTTCAGGATGGTTAGAACTAAACCATCCCATTTAGTGCTGGCAGGTGCCTGGGGTGGTGGCAGACAGCTCCATGGCCTCAGCTGCTTTTGCCAGCACAATGGGATGGGGTATGGAGGGTGGGAGATCCTGCTCCTACCAGCAGCAGCAAGCCCAGCCCTCACAGGCTCCTTCATGACAGTGTGGGCCTGCATTGCCCACAGGAGAGATTGAATTCAACACAGGGATCATGCTGAATTTGTTTTGTCCTCACATTGACATCTCACGGGGACAGGAGGTTGGCGCTCCCCCACTGTGTGAACACTACTGATGTGCTGAAGTTGGGAAGCTGGAGTGTTTCCCTGGTGTGGTCCTGTCTGTAGCGTTGCAGCTTAGTGCTTTGAGTTTCCTCAACTAATTAATCCTTTGTTGCACTACAGAATCCCCTGGAGATGAGCTATGTTCATTCTGCAGCTCCCAGGGACTGGTTTGTCTGCATTTTGTGAACCTGAGATGGAGAGGTCAAACTGTGGTGTTTAAGTGAGAGAGGCTACATCAGAGATGAACATAAATTACAAATCCCTTAATACTGGTGTTGCTTCTTGCCTTGGATGGCATCCTGCAAGTGGCGTGGGCACCAGTGGGCAGCGATGTGATTTTGGTTAAGTCCTGTTTGGTGCCTCTTCTGTTAAATGGGTATAAAATTGTTCACTCGTTGTGAGGTGGAGAAGAAAGGAAGATGTTTAAAAAGCTGAGAGATCATCAGAGGAATTAAGAGTCACATTGTGTGGGTGATTCAAGCTCTGAGGATTGCTTTGATGGAGGGGAAGAATTTTCTGGATGCTGCCCAAGGGAGGGAAGGCATGGCTGTGACTTGGGAGGGCTCTGTGCTCACATCCTCCTCCTCAAGGCTGGGCATTCACTTGTGGTGCCCAGCGTGTGGGAGGCACAGCGAGTGGGATGCTCAGTGATGGGGAGCCCTACTGACTGGAGGCCCAGGTAATGGGAAGTCCGGAGAGTGATGATCCAGCGAGCGGGAGTCCCTGGGCTTCCCCCTCCCTGACTCTTCCAGTCTCTGGGTCTCCCCTTCTTAGTCATCAGAGGCATTATCCTCTCTCTGCTGCGAGGTAGTGTTCTTCCTTCTTCAGCAGGACATCTGACCCTGTCATCAGTTGGACAGATGTTAATTTAAAATGTATTAATAGGAACTCATGAGACTTACCTGCTCGGTTTCTGATCATCCAGGTCAAATAACATTAGAAAGGGCAACTATTCTTCCAATCCCAACCTAAAAAAGATTATTTCTGTCTCAAGCTGCCTTCTTTTTTTTTCCCCTTTTTTTTTTTTTTTTTTTTTTCATTTTTTTATTCCCTTTGGAAAGCAGCAGCTGCCCAGAGCCAGGCCAGAGTGACTCATGAGCAGGACTGCTCAGAGCAGGGAGGGAGCCACGCACCCTCCTGCACGCTGGAGGCAGCCATTACGCACATCCCCGAGCGGCAGGAGCCAGTTACGGGGTGATGAATCATCTGAAGTGCACAGTTACTGTAATGATGAATTGTCATGAGTCTTAATTAGCAAATTGGTTAATTTTACTTAGAAAGTTGATGATTAGTACACAATAAGTGCTTTGTGCATTCTTTGTAAGAGTCATTCAATATCGTTCTTCCTTGGATAACTTAATTGGAGAAGATTTCCACAGAGCTTCTACTAGCATTCCTGTATCGGTCTCTTAAACATTTCTGTAGCAGATATTCCTGCATTACCTGGATGCTGTAATCTGGTTATGGAATGGGACTAATCACAGGAGACTTCCAAAAACCTGGAAGGGACAAGGAGCAAGTCAGTAAGGAAGCTCTGCCTGTTTTATTCATTAGTGCTCTCAATAGCTGCCTTCTATTCTAGCATGCCGTAAATACCTTGCTGCTTGCTTTGAAGTTGGTTAATCTGGTTTGGCTTTATCTTATCTTTTTCAGAAGGCCATTTGAGAATTAAAAGCTCATGACTGACAACGTTCTGCTTTCTGCCCTCCTGAGCTTTATGCTAAACTTTTATAGCTGTAATTGTCTCAGAAGAGTGTAGCTTGTCTTAGGTTTAGCTTGCATCTCCTGGTGCCCTCGCTGCCTGCAGCGTTAGAACCCTGCCCTTGGAGGAGGTAGAAGAACAACTGAGAGCAGGATTGTGTTCCAAAAGAGCAATATATTATGCACAAAATTCCTCTGAATGTGGCACCTTCTGATTACCCCAGGACTCTACGCTTATCTACCAACAGCAGAATCCAAGTCTTGGTGATTCTTTCTGTTTGGTTTAGCCCTGTTTTGGTTCCTGTGTCTTGATTCCTTTCTTTCCAGGGATGTAAACAGAGTGAGGTGCTGAGGAGGACCACAAAGAGGGATCAGAGAGAGGAGCAGGTGAGCTGCAGCGAGGTTGGCGGGCTCTGTGGGAGTGAGGGACCTGCATGGAGCTGGCAAGGCTCTCGAGAAGCAGCTGCAGCCCAAAAGGCAACTCAGGGTAGATGCTGAGTGCCTTTGGTCTGACAAGTGTGACCATTGCTCTCTTATACTTATTTGTCCTGTAATACTCCATTCTAGACCAAATCAATGCTTGTCAGTATCAGTAGATACTGGATTTATTGCCAGGGAAGGAAAGAAGCCACCATGACTATTCACTGAGTAATAGTGCTTAATTTGACTTTTAATTGTGAATTATTAAGTGTATCATCATAAGGTTATGCTGGTGTAAATACGAACAGAATCAGATCCATTAGATTTGATATTTAGTTCTAACCTGCCCCTGTGTAAATCAGGAGTACCCCTCTTAACAGGAGTGAGGTTACAATAGTTTGAAATTGGGTCAGAATCTTGTATAATTTTCCAGGTTTACTGGGTGATGGGAAGAAGGGCTATAACTTCTCATTTACCCCCTAGCGCCAAGTGTCCCTCCCCATATTGGATGATGTAGCCCAAGTCACACAGTGGTAGGGCTGCCTCTTTGTCCCAGTTAAACTGGGGCTCTCTTATTCCCTGAAAAGGACAATACTGGGGGATTTGGTACTCTTTGCAAACATTAGTGGGCTCTCAGCATTTGTCTGCTAATGCATGCGCCTTCCATGCTTGCTGGCAGAGACCAGCATCGGTCAATGCTCAGCATGCATTGACTTCTGGACCAGGAAAGAGAGTCACTTCTGTTAGATAGAAAAGGGGTAAACTGGCTAGAAAAGAGCTTTTTTTTTTTTTTTTCTGGCTTATACAGCACTATTATGTGTAATGAAGACACTAACTGCCCCCATGTCAGAGAATTGCTGAGAACCAGACCCAGAGAAGATTGCCAAATCCTCCACTGAATGCCAGAGGAAGCACTGTAAGTAAAAACCATCTGTCTCAACTGAAAGGCTGAATGGTGACTTTAAAACTATACAGTTAATTTCATTTAATTTCCCTATCTGTGCAAAGCAACAAAGTGATTAAACGAAAGCATTCTGTATGTTGTTTGCATAGAAATCCACTTGTCTTGGCCCAGCCGTGCTCTTAAGCCTTGTACTGCGGTGTGGGGGAGAGCACATTGGTCTATTTTTATTTTTCATTCAGTGTTGCATTTAAAATATGGCCAGAAAAGGGGGAGGCGGGGGGGCTTTAAACATTGGCTGCCACCTTAATTGCAACCTAGCAATTAATGGCTACAGGCTTTCTTGGACAGCTCCTCCATGAATGTCACACATAAATATAACTGGCACCTGGGTTCAGAAGTATTCTTCCATGCTTTTTGTTAAGTCATCTTTCTAATTTTTGTGCCAAATGGTCTGTCTAAATTGAATTGCATTTAAATGAGGTGAGTGTGCAATGGATCATCTGACTGCTGCTGTTTCCCTCCAAGTTTTGTGACAAATCGCTCTAATGCAAATGCCGTGTCTCATACCTTGAACTTACTGCTGCAATTAAATACTGATCCTTTAAGCCTTAGCTGGAAAAAAACAATACAGTAATAGCACTTATGCACGTTTGCATGGAAAAGCAGAGAGTTGGGCGTATAGCAGATGCTAACGGACCTCTGTTAATTTAATTTGCAGGGGTTGCAGTAACATTGAAGACATGAGCAATGACATTAGCACATCTAGGACCTTCAGTGAAAGCTCTTCAGGAATTTGAGCATATACTGTGATGCCTTCACTGCTGTGTCAGCTGTGTAACGCCACCACTAGAGTATTTACTAGCTTATTGTATAGGGGAGGACAATGAAATATTATGCAAATACAATGAGCCAAGGAAGGGTGCTGACCAGTCACTGAAATCCCCGTAAAATTTAGTCTTGTCTGAGTGATCAGCAAGATGTAATGACTGACACTGCGATGAGTCTGCCGGGTGCACAGCTTGGCGATTAGTCAGTTCTCATTACCTCTTTCTCCAATTAACGGCAAGCAAATAGGCGCTTCTGAGTCAACGAGGACCTCAGGAGAAACTAGACTTCCCCAAAATGCAGCCAGATGTCAGCAGAAGCTCCAATCCCCCTGCCTTGACCTTTTCGTATTTTTAACACACGTAATTAACTGCTAACAGTCATGTTTCTGTCACTCTAGCCCTTCGCCCATCATCTGCCAATAAAGGCAGTTAGCTTACCCGTGAGGAAGGAGTCTGTGCCCAGCTCTGCCATCATGTGCTCCTGCACTTCATCTCATTTCCACACTCATCCCAGCCAAGCAGAAATCCAGCCTGAGATCCCTTTCGGTACAGTCTCATCCCTCCATTTGGACCTTCCTCACTCCGCTTGCTGTCTTTGCAGTTTCTGTTAATAAGTTTTCCCTTCAACAGATTATGTCACTAAACTATGGACACCTTAGCTTTTAATGGTTAGTGTGTAGAAGTGGAATATGAGATAATTTTTCCCATACAATCCAATACTTTTATGGAATGTTTTGACATATTTTTGGAGTCTGCAGACTGTGGAAGAAGCTAACTTGTGACAGTGCCCTTCCTTATGAAGGTCTCATTTTTTTCCACTTTTTGTTTCTTCAGTTCACTTATCTGCGACTTGTCAGAAATAATTAAATACTGTGATTGCTTTGGCCTCCCTTCAATGGGCATTTACTCAACTCATAAATTCAAGAGTAGCTCCCCTGGGCTGTATTTCCACTCAGATCTTTTGAGAGGGTTCAGGTAGAGTTGCTAAGGTACACTCAGCAATGCTTGGAGAAAAATAAGAAACCCAGATGGGCATGTGTTTGGGAGGGTCCTAAGTTGGCCGTTTCCTAAAACCCAAAGCATGTTGCTCAGATCCATTAGGTTTTGCCATTTAACATTAAAAATGCTCACATTTACCCCCAGGTATTTTCACAGTTCCCTTTACTCCCAGATTGGCATGGGCAATGCTGCTATCCAAAATAAATGAAGTGTGTGAAGACAGACAGTTTAAAGGCATTGAGGAATGCAGCTGTTTCAGACCACTTACATCTCACTCGACTCTCACCTCATTTGTTAATGGGTATGCTTTTCCCTGTAGGACAATAACGCTTTTCTCTGTCATTTTATACAGGACCTTCTAAACCTCCTTTTGTCCCTCTGGGTAAAATCCGTTGAATTGGCTTATTTTCTGGTGCCTTTCTATTTTCCCTAGAGAATCTGTGTTGGTTCTTAACCGTTTCTGTCCTCCAGGCCTTATGGATGGTATGATGGAAACCCCTAGATGTCTTATGAATCTAGACACAACACAGGCAGATGGTAGGTTCACTAGAGAGAGGCTTGTCACTATCTAAAAAAGGTTGGATATATGGCCAAAGAGAAGACTATTTGTTAGTTTTAAGTACGAAGAGCTAAATTAACCACTCACAGAGGGATGTATGGTGAGTTTGTTGACACCACTGGGAGTTGTCGCTGGATCTCCTGGGGCACTGGCGATCCTTACACTGTTTGCAGAACATTTCCTCAGACCGAAGGATTTGCAGACATTTCCAATTCTTCAGCCACCCTTGGGACACTGGTGTGTGTCACCACCAGTGCTGACAAACTGGGGACTGGAGAACAAAGATCCCCTCTGGTGTGACACTCATTACACCAGGCAGGCGGCCGCATCCCTTGGGTAGCTGCAGACAAAATACTTTAATATTAGCTTACTCTGTGGTGGCATGAACAGCTGGGGTGTTTCCTGTGCTCTTTGATTTATCCAGACAAGCTACGAGCATGTTTGCTGCACGTTTCCTTAGAAGTTTGTCACAACCTGACACATGCCGTTCCCGTGATGCCTCGCAGAGCTCAATCAATGTCCTTCCCCGGCTGCGGGAGGAAAACATGCTGAGCCAGCCCTGCAGACTGCTTTGGTGGTGGGATACCTTATCCTCATCCTGAAAGAGCCCTTGGAGCAGAAGGTCTGTCTGACTTTCCCTTTCTTTTTTTTTCCCCCATCTATCATCGCATATTGTTTCTCTTTGATACCCATCCTGCTACATTTCAGGTGAGTTACAGGTCTGTGCGTAGGAGAGGCATTGCGCCGGTGTTGCAAAACCATGTTTTTTTGCAAAGGAGAATATCTTCATTCCATAGGTATTGATGAAGAAGAGTATTAATTTAAAACCTGCTATAGACTGATGTAGAACAGCATAAATAACAACTGGGTACTATGAATGATGAATGGGAGAAAGGATTTGAACTGTCACTGTGATACCACACAGGGAGTGTTTTATAGAAGACAAGCTATTTTCTGTGTCATTTCTTCATTTGCTTTGCTTAACGTTACCCATCCAATCTTAAAATATCATCTGCTGCTAGAATGCTACCAAGAAAGAGGAAGAATATTTGAAACTTGCTTTGAAACAGTACTCCTAATGTGAATTCAAAGCATGGTTATTGTGATGCCGCTCTGAAAGCTGCTTTTCTGTCCAGCTTCCCTGTGATCCCTTTAGCTATATTTGATACGGAAGGCTTGACATCTCCAGATTAGAAATTAAATTCCACCTCTGTGGCTCAGACCTGATGACCCATTGGAGTCACAGCAAACAGGTTTTCCTTTATAGTGAGCTATTCCAGCTAAAGCAGTTGCTTTTTGGTCATTTGAAGTCTGTCGGAAGAAAAGATAATTAAAGCTGTGCGATACAGGTGCTAAAATAATTAATGACTTGAAAATGAGCAGGTTTTATTGGGACTGATGGCAGGTCCTGATCTTGCAAGGATTTAGGTGGATAGGTCAGTCATAAGGGCTCTGTCTTGGGTTTGATGGGGGGATTTAGGGTGGCTGGGGCATGGCCAGAGGCAATGAGCTGTGCAGTCGGGACAGCTCAGTGAGATGCAGCCCTTATGGCATCAGACAGCAATTGCTGTTTGGGTATAAAAAGCAGCATTTTGGGAGTGGTCATGTGTGTGGCTTGGGTGCCTGGTATGGGAACAGCAGCCTAGGGATGGAAGGAAAAGGGTTTCCCATTGGGATTTCCCATGGAATTTTCATTTTATTTTGCCAATGTGAAAGCTGAGACTGACTAGTGCTCAGAGGTGAGGACTGAGGAGCCTGCAGGGAACATGCCAGAAGTCACAATTTAGGTCTGATCACTCTGCAGTCATCTGTCACTGAGATGCGCACAGGCTTGTCTGGGTGTCTTTAGTGGTGCTGCTCATAGCTGGTCCTCTTTTGAACCTGATAGAATTGAACAACACAGTCTTAAACCTGGTTTTTTAAGGTTTAGGGCTATTCAGTGCTCTATTATAATGGTGAAATCCAGAAATGGAAGGTGAACGTAGTTTATAAATCATCTTTTTCAGTGAGTTCTGAAACATTGTCTATCAGTTCACTTTATTAGCTGGATTTTTAGCAGTACAAAGTGTGACCACCATCATCTCAGTTTAATTAAAAACGTATATACATTGTGACAGCATATGGATTATGTGGAGACTTGTATTAGCCTGATGGATTTTCATACTGATCACATACAGTGTCATGATTTAGACCATTGGGGTTTTTTTATGAGCTTTTATTCTTCTTGCATCAGTTTCCAGCATCATTTCTGCTGACAGATGCTGCTTAGGACAGAGAGGTATTTTTATTCCCTTACACTTGGATTGGATCAAACGTCTTTTTCCATGTAGCTCAAGTTTCTGCAGTGGAGTTACTCCTAATTTACTACTTCGAGAAGAAACTCGTAGTCCTTTTTGTGACCTCCTTTAGAAGAAGTTGAGATTTTTTTTGGCATACGTGCATGTGGTCTATTAATTTCCACCTCCTACCAATTGCAGGAATTCATGCTTGTAAATAGTATGAAAAATTTAATGCAAATAAAGAGAGACAGATTGAAAATCCAGCATTTGGTCATCTATTTTTTTCCTAGCTGGAATCGGTGAGATGTTGAGACTTGCAGGGCATTGTTTCTGGCATTGATAAGGGTCTCTCATGCTCTTATATAAAATGCTAAATTAACAATAATCAGCCTCCATGACTTACAGCCCTGCTAAGCGCATAGCTTGCCTTTCTCTCAGGCCTTCTCTGAATCCACAGATCTGAAGGCTTTTTTCCCTGTGATCTGAGAAAGCAAAATTCCTGACAAAACTAATGACTTGGGGCTCCTGCGGCATTTTAAAACCTTTTCTTTTTCCCCATGAGTGGCTGCCTAATGTGATTGGGATTTCAGCGACTGTTTGCATTATTTCCTCCCTGCAGTTGGGGATATTCAGCATCATTAGCTTGGCTGGCTGATCTGCACAGCGGTAGCTCTCCAGTGATTTTTTTCAGTCCACATAATCTAGATAGTTTATTGCCATACATGTTGGGCAATGGTACACAATGTATAATTAAAAAACATTTTCACGTCCTTATATGTGCTGTGATGTTGTGGCAAATGTATAAGACAGGTGAAGGAGCAGAAATTTCTTGAGCTGGTAGTAAGTGTTATATTCTCAGCGGAGACCCCTTCAGACCAAGCAGTGACCAGACAGCGGAGCAATTGCTTCCAAGTCCTGGAAAGTGGAGGAAAAGAAAAATCTGCTGTAGATGTAGCAGCTGGATTTGCACTTTCTGCTTTTCCATTCCCACTCAGCTGCTGGCAGGAGGGGCAGCCCCGGCTCTTGGCCCCATCTTTTCTCTCCAGGTTGGCAGAACTTTCCGTCCCCATCCATGGGGCAACAAATCTGTCCCCTCTCCTGGGAAACGGTGATTTGATTCTGCTGGAAAACTCAGCTGTGGACAAAAGCAACTAAACATTGGCAAAATCTGCTGCTGCCAAGCCCCGCCACAACCACTGCGGCTACTTAAATGCTTAATATAAATAAGATTTGGCCTGAAATTTGCACCTTGCAAGCGTAGAGTGCGGATGCTGCCTCTGGCTGGCTCATGTGCTGCTCTCATCAGCGTTCCTGCAAGAGCGGAGTGACTGGCCTGGCCATGCTGAGCCAGGGAAGCTCTGGGATGAAGCAGCAAAACGCCGCCTCGCCAACTGATGGTCAGTCCCACGTTCAAAGTGGCCACTTCCTGCTCATCCCAGTGGCCACCACCACCGGCGTGGCCTTGCCTCTGGGCCTGCTTAGCCTCACATGCAAAGGCGCAACTTCCACTGGCCTTGTGCCTTTGTTGGCTCCAGATAGTTTGAAAATGCATCAGTAGCTCGCAGCCAAGTGACACACGTGGCTGGAGAAGAGGGCAACGATGAGCTCTTAGCGCAGCTCGATGCAAATGCTTCACTGTGGAGCAGTTGATTTCTCAGAGATGCTTTGGGAGAAATAAACAAATTGTTTGCTCTGAGCAACAGGGCCTGGAAGTTAAACCAGACTTTTCATTGCCAGAGGTCGGAAGAAATGGCAGGAGGGTGTGTGCAAAGCCCTGGGGTGATGCCAGCCACCCCGCTTCACAGCAGTAACTCCCTTTTGCCAACTCGTTCCCCATCACAGAGAACCCAGCCACTATGGACACCACAGCTGGGCTCGGGATCCTGGTCCTGACCAGTGCTGGCACTGCCCCGCAGCCACTGTCTTTGTCACCACTCCTGCTACCAAAAGTGAATTTCTTGTGCACGGGAGTTTGTTTTTTCCCATCAAAGTTTGGGGCTCTGGAAAGCTGAGAGTTAATGTCAGTCCCCCAGTCATGGAGCTGGACGGGTGCTGTCCCATGGCCCTCGGTGGCTTCTTTTGTTGTTTCATTGTCCCCCAGCAACTACGTGGCAGAGCATTGATTTTCATCCTCGTGGGCACCCACGGATCCGTGGTCAGGTGCTGATCCCATGCACGAGTGGTTGAGATGTTTAAGTTGAAAGAAATCTGCCCTGTGAACGCTTCGGGAAGGATCCATGTCAGAGGGAAGAAAAAGTCAGGGCTTTAAGAAGTCAGAACTGAAAAAAATCCAGTTAAGCTCCCCTCGATTGCAGATTGAAGGAGCTCTGGTACGTTGGCTGCTGCGAGCAGGGCTGCTCCACGCTGCAGATCCAGGCAGTTTTAAGGCAATTAAGGGGAATTTAGGAGCAGCCCATGTTTCTTGTTGTAGCAGAAGTGTCCTGGTGTCTTTCGTGTCCCCGGGGAGACCTTGGGGCTGGGCCCGTGGGGTCCCCACGCCTGCCCACCCTCCCAGCACCTTACCCACAAGGGAGGTGGAGGGGGGTGCGGTGGGAGCCGGCTGGCCCTGGGTGGGGGTTAATTAGGGAGAGTGGGGGGTTTGGGGGGGGTGATCCCCGTGCGGGGGACACACACACACTCCTGTTCGTGGAGGGTCTGGGCAGTGGGATCCCTGCGTGGAGTAGGTCTGGTGGGGTGGGGTGGTCCCCACGCATGGGTGGGGAGATGCCGGGGTGGGGGGAGGTCTTTGGGGGTGTGTGTGTGGTGATTCCCACGCTTGGGTGGGGTCTGGGTGGATGCCCTCGCCCGCGTGGGAAACCTGGGTGGGAGGATCCCCGTCCGTGGGTGGGGTCTGGGTGGGGAGATCCCTGGGGATCCCTCGTGGGAGGAGGTCTGGGTGGGTGATGAGGGATTCCCTGCGTGGGGAGGGGGAGGGACTGTCTCTTA
>NW_020799101.1:4623610-4639757 GCF_003259725.1 Athene cunicularia
TTTTATACCTGAGAGATTAATGAAATTTTTTAGATGACATAAATTAGAAACTTGTTCATGAAGGGTAATACACATTTTAGTTTGAATTTCCCCACCTGCTCACCACCTCCTCCTCCTCCTGATCCCTCTCTTATTGCTGTGAAGTTATATTCCCTTAAGACCTTCTCCTGTTTCAAAGTTACAAGAATTCTAATAAAGTTGCAGTCACTGGGCCAAAATATCTGTCAGTCTTCAATCTCACTGACTGCCAGCAATTTGCAATATATATTCCTTTCATAACATGGTACACAAAGGCTTACTTCATTTCAGCAAATTATGCAAGAGAAATTAAATATTTCCTGTTTAGAAATTTTCCACATCAATGCAGTTATAATACAAAAGCTGCAAAGCAAAGATGCAGGAAAAATCATGTAGCTGTTTGTCAATTGTTTTTACTGTACAAATACAAGAAGTACTGTAGCTAAAGAATGAAGTTACATTTAAGGATTTATAAACAAAATCTTCCACTGGCACAGCTATGTCATTGTTATCAAATATCTAAACAAATTACTACTTTAATAAAAAAATAGTACTTCTGGTTGTCCTTTTCAAGACTAAAATGCAATATGTAGATGAACAAAATTCTGCTTTGGATTTACTGCTTTGAAGTTACAGGAGAATTCTATTTGACTGAAATAAAACAATTTTTTTTTTTTTTTTTCTTTGGTGTTTCCTCTGCTGCCTCTGTCCAACAGCACACATGGTCTTTAGCAGACTTAACTGACAAGTTCTATTTAACATCTCTTTACATATGACAAGGCAAAAATCCCTCGCTGGAGAGTCTGAGTTGATTGCTGCAAAAGTTAAAAGGGGATTCAGTTCCCATGTTCCACCTTCTATCAAATATTTTTCTTCCCTGTTCTCTTGGTGAATTGCTAACCTCCTTCTGTTTGGTTTGGGCTGGAAGCATTTCTCTGCCTCGTGGACCTCTTGCCTGTAACTGCACTGTAATTTCTTTCTGCGAACAGGCTATGCAACTTGCTTTACCACATATTTTTTCTCTTGCCTCATATGCTGATGCTGCTTTCTGCATACTGTGATTAAAATAACTTTTGTGTGTAACTGCAGCAGGGAAAGGTTGGGGTTTGGATAGAAACGCTAATTCTCTGTTAGTGTTATTACCAAATACTGTTTTTGTCAGATTTTTTTTCGACTCTCCCTTATCTAGCCAGTGTCAGGAAGATGCTTTCTGTTCTCGGAAGTAGCAGCAGTGGGATATAAAGAAAACAATTAGTTTTTAATTTGATCCTCTATCCCCCACTGTCATAAAACCCTTATTACGGATAACTTGGCCTGCTAACTACTTTGTTTCTGAAACCCCTTGAAGGAACGGGAAAGACTTGCTCAAGCCTGTAGAAAACTGTAGGGTTACTCGGTAACAGCTCTCTTTGCATCACCTGTGCTTACTTTTGGAGATTAGATGGTTACAGCTCAAAAGTGTCTAATCATTGCTTGACTGTCGGTACTTTAAACCCAGGGTTAACAAAATCTCTCAGAAACGAAAGTTCTCTGTGAGTTTCAGAGGTTATGGGTATAGATTAAATAAGTTTTTGGCTGAGACCCTTAAGCATAAGGACATGGGGGGAGAGGACATGTGTTTTATTTTAAGCATCAAACTTGCTTGCTCCTAATCCCTTCCCCCGCTGCTGCCAAGACACCCACCTCTTGCCATTGACTTTGCAAGAGCTTCAGCTCCCAAGTTTAGTTCCCTGATCGTACCCCAGTTATGTGCTTGAGTAAATAGCATGAATGCCCCCCGTGATGTCCTGGAGGGGTGGGGAAGAAGCAGAAGACAGGAGGGTAATTCTTCATTCCCGTTATCTGCTCCAAAAGCCATGGCAGCAAGCAGGCTGGTAAGAAACTGAGAGCGGAAGAGAGCCCCTGATCAAGTTTAGTTTCCCCGTTTATAGCACCCATCCATGCTGTGGATGCCTTCCGTAACATAACTGCTTTTAGGGTGAAACTTGATCGGTTTAGTCTTTGCCCCCTTCTCCGCGGAAGAGCTGTTGGAGAGGCTCCTCTCTGAATTTCCATCCTAACGGTGTTTATGTCCTGTTGGTATAATTTGTTTTTCTTCTAGCATTGCCATTTGGTTTAAGCGGTTGTTTTCCCTCCCTGATGTAATTAGAGGGAGCAATCGAATCCCCTCTTGACCACTTGTTTTGATAGGTTAAACAAGTCAAAGTCTTTAAGTCTTCTCCTGTTGTTCTCTTATCAGTATTCTCAGGATTTCCTTGTCACTGAAAACCTCTTGCCTTTTACCCATCAAAACCTTTTTAATATAAAGGGAATTTTACTCATCTGTGTTTAGCTCTTAAGCTTCCTGTTCTGTGCTGGTAAAGCAGCAGGATTGGACTATTTTTAAAAAAATGAATATTTTTGGGGGGCCTACTTGCTGCACTAAGCTCTCAAACTTTTTGACATTCCTAAGGCGATTGTTTTAGGCTAACGAGACAGGGAGTTGCTGGGCTAAATTTGTCCCAGACAAATCACTTCTTGTTAATGACTGTGCATAAACTATAGAGATGATAGATTGGAGAATTACCAGCTTATGACTCTCAGGAATCTGTTTCTCCTCTCACTGTTATACAAGATGTCCAAGCAAATAAAACATACGATGCCTTTTTAAAAAAAAAAAAAAGTATTTATTTATGTTTTTAGAAATGTAATAGCTTCTTCCTGTTCGCATGCCTGAACTACAGCTGGTTGCAGGAGAGAGGGTGCTTCTGAGCTTTGAAAACTTCCTATTTCTTGTCGTAACGGAGCCTTTAAAGTAATTTCTTACAGTGTGGGCTTGTTGGCACTTTTTCCAGCCTGATGCTTGTGGTCTCTAGTTTGGGAACACATCTGTGCCTGCTGGTCTGGGCACTGCCCAAAAGACTCATATTCCTGCTTTTTTTGGCCCCAATGGCTTTTAGTGGTGGCTGTTATTTCCAGTGAGTTCCGAGCGGGAGCAGCAGCCCTCGCATCGATAAGCACTGTACGTTGATCTGGACTCTGCTGCTTCTTCCAGTTGAAGAATTGGCCTTTAGCTGGCGGGGGGGGGAAGAAGCAGAATGGATCCAGCTGCTGCTCCGAGCAGGGAGACAGTATGCAGGCATCCGCAATTCCTGCCATTCCTCTGCCAGGGTTTGCTTTCCCCCCGCCACGTGAGAACTGAAGTAGCATCTGGGCCAGGTTTCCTGTGTTTGAACTTGTCCTCTCTTGGTCACTGCCATGACTGTGTGCAGGAGTGCTGCAGTCTAATTAGATTATATTGGAATGAATAAGTGAATCTTAACAAATGAGCTTATGGGGGCACTGTCAGGTCAGCTCAGTCCCTAAATATAGGTACTGAGCAGAGTGCAGGCTCAGTGCAGTATCTGTACAGTGAAATTAAATGGAGATCTGCTGGGAATGCATAAATTCTGCTGCCTTGCCATCTTGTCAGCCTGGATGCTCCAGTGTCTTGGTATGAGAAATGCCAAAATCCACTCAAATATGAGCATTCTATAATTGGAGCTTGGTGGGGAGTTGGAAGGGGAAGTCATGATTGTGGAAACTGTAATAATCTGAGGTGCTAAAGAATGCAAATCTCATGATCCTTTTTAATGCTTCCCATTTAACTAAAGGTGATACTTTTAAAAAAAGTAATTCTCTTGGATACTGTGGAAAACAGGGAAAAAGAAACGGTTTCTCTTGCATGTATGCACGTGAAAACTCTGGAAAGCTTCTCTGACTCTCACAAATAAAGAATATTATGTCGTCTTCTTGCAACTGTATGATGCAAAGAAGTAGTCTGGGAGCTTCAAGCCTTGAATTTTGCTGTGCAATGTGTGGGGGATGGGAGGGAGAGCAGAGAAATAGCAACTGTAAGGTTTGTGGGTTAATCAGAAGTAAAATAATGACTTTTATGTTGCTCTCCTTGTTTTCTGCAGTGTTCTCTTTTTTTTTTTTTTTTTTTTTTTTTTTTTTTTTTGTTAGTGCTTTGTGGCTGCCCTGCTTATCAAAATTCACAGCTCTAAATTCCTGTTACTGAAGAGAAGTAGATGATTTTCCTTCCCCTTTTCTTCCCAAGAAGACTTATTTAGAAGAACAGCATTTTTTTCTTTCTCAGATGAAACCTCATCTTTGTTTGTAGATCACTGAGGCTGCGATATAACTCAGAGAAAGCGTCTGTAAATTAGTAATGTGGCCAAGCTACTAATTTTCTTGTACTAATAAGCCTTATTATAAATAGCCTTGTCCTCCGCTAGCATTTACAGCTCCCTCCTGCTGCTGTTGCTGTCAGGTGTGCAGGGTTTTCAGTGGTAGTAAAGTATGGAAAGCAGCACTCCTTGCAGGTTTTTGCTCTTTTGCATTGAGCACCCTCCCTCCTGGCTGATCCTGCTGCCTGTGCTGCCCTGTCTGGATCTGCTCGCAGCCAGGCAATCCTGCAAATCACTGTTCTGCTGGAGAGCAGCTGGTACATCACTAACCACTCCCCTGCTGCAGGAAACATCTTTAAGCCCTTTTATGCTGTAAAGTTGAGGAAATAGAGCAAAACTCCTGGTTTCCTTCAAGTTGTAGTTGAATGACTGATTAAACATCAGGGAGCGCTTTTTCCGTCTCAGAAGAGTTGTGTTGATGTCCAGCAAAACACAGGTTCTCATTTTTGGATTGCACATATTATTGAATAGCAAACCTTCTCAGCCTGCCTGTCTCACGTCCAGCTTGTGGAGCATGTGTTGAATGACCCAGGGAAAATGAAGCTTGAGTTCAGAATTACGTGGGTGTCGAAGGCTTTTAAAGCTTGGTATATTTATGCCCGTGATTCATGGCACTTCTAAAAACAATCCAGCTCTCATCTTGTGGAGGTGAAGTACCTTGGTCTAGTGTTGTCCGGTGTTGTTATCTTTGGTTTAGCTGTGTCACTGGCCAGAGCAATATAAATTGAACCTGAATTATTTTGGGCTCCTTATTCCTTTACTTCCAAATCCCACCCTGCAAGGGTTTCTTGTCATAGAAATGCTGGTTTAATTCTGCTTTATGCTCTTCCGTATGGACTGAAGAGGGTATTTTATTTCGGGGATGTGACAAATTTTAGTACATCTCATTCCTGTTTGTGATGTGAAAAAGGTGTCTTTTGTCTGCCTGCAACCTCACAGGAAGGAAGTTGTTGAGTCCAGGAGATAAAAAGTGCTGTCCCCTCTCTTGTGAGGGGGCAAGCTGCCTGTTCCTCAGCTCAGCAGCACTCTGCTCCTGTCCTGCTTGTAGTAGGACAGAGGGGAAAATTTTCATGGGAAAATGTGAGTGGACTCGTAATCTATTTGCAAGTGCGTAGCTGTCAAGGAAGATGATGACTAAGCTATTGCACAAGGTGCAGCTTTTTGGGGAGCATGCCAGGATTGGACCGGATTGTGACTGACTAATAAGAGAGCCTATAATATCAGTCAGCTGATAACTTTATAGTTACTGGTTTAATCTGACCACTGGCTACGACTACTTTTTTTTTTTTTTTTTCCTCAGCCTATTTGCTGTGGGGTTTTAAGTTGCAAGGTCCGTACTTGATGAGTACAAAGAAAAAAGTCCAATTTATTGGAGGAAGTGAATGGTTCTTGAGCCTCTGGTGGGAGTGTGGGGTGACAGGAGTGTTTAAAGCTGGTGTCTTGCATTCAGCTCACATGAATGTCTCTCTGCTGAATGCCTGCCCTCTGCCCTGCAGCCAGGTTCTCACACAGGTATTGTCCACCTACCTGGTGCACAGGTAGGATGAAGGGTACTTACCCTCCCATTTAACAGAAGGGAAAGCTGAGGCCAAGCACCTGTGGTTGAAAATGCCAAAGTGTCACAATCAGACCAGCTGCTGATGGTCCCATTTGTGACCTGGCCCCCAGGGCACTCTGCCCCGTCTTTGCTGTGCTGGCAGGTAGTGGGGAAATCACTCTCCTGCAGGGTCTGAGGCTTTCTGTGCATGTCTTCCTTTCAGAGTCTCTGCTGTGGTGTGGATGGGAGGCCAGGTCTGGTCCCAGAAAGCAGTTTTTCTTCCTGCCTCCCATACTGGTTTGAATCAGAAATAGCGTGGCCAGCAGGGACAGGGAAGGGATCTGAGCCCTGTACTCAGCACTGGTGAGGCCGCACCTTGATTCCTGGGTTCAGTTTTGGGCCCCTCACCCCAAAAAGGCCATTGAATGACTCGAGCGTGGCCAGAGAAGGGCAACGGAGCTGGGGCAGGGTCTGGAGCACAGGTCTGCTGGGGAGCGGCTGGGGGAACTGGGGGGGTTCAGTCTGGAGAAGAGGAGGCTGAGGGGAGACCTCCTGGCCCTCTGCAACTCCCTGCCAGGAGGGGGCAGAGAGGGGGGATGAGTCTCTGGAGCCAAGGCCCCAGCGCCAGGCCCCGAGGGAATGGCCTCAAGCTGCCCAGGGCAGGGTCAGGCTGGCTCTGAGGAAGGATTTCTGTGCAGAAGGGGCTGTTGGGCGTTGGAATGGGCTGCCCAGGGCAGGGGGGAGTCCCCGGGATCCCTGGAGGGGTTGAAGAGTCGGGCTGAGCCAGCGCTGAGGGATCTGGGGGAGTTGGGAACGGTCAGGGTGAGGGTCATGGTTGGACTGGAGGAGCTTCAAGGGCTTTTCCAACCGAGATGATTCTGTGAAAGGCTGCCATGGTGATTAATGCTCCTTTCTCCACCAAGAGATTAATGCTCCTTTCTCCACCATGTTGAGTGAGGGCATACCAGCTTGACTTTCATGTAGGCATTACCTTTTCCGTAATGCTGTGCTGTTCATGGACCTAAAGACAAGTATGTGAAACCAGTTGCAGCATCTCTTCTGCCCTTCTCCATTTCAGCTCCAGGTATACCTGAGAGCAGCGCTGTGGCTACAGCAGATCATACCCAACGGATCTTTCACAGGGCATTTTCAAATCTGGGAAGCGATCCGAGTTTAGTGGTGCTGAGCTGGGAAGGGCCCTTTCCCCTGGGGCTAGGTGGGAACTTTTCTGCCTCCTTTAACTGGCTGTTCTCTGGGGAGACTGA
This sequence comes from Athene cunicularia, assembly GCF_003259725.1. Classification (NCBI taxonomy): domain Eukaryota; kingdom Metazoa; phylum Chordata; class Aves; order Strigiformes; family Strigidae; genus Athene; species Athene cunicularia. The sequence goes on from NW_020799101.1 coordinate 4,630,639, forward strand.
GCCTGTCCTCTTGGACCAGGCAGCATCTGCAGTGGGGTGTGGTGCTGGGAAGCTGGCAGAAAATGGAGTTTACGGGTGAATGCTGTATCCCATGTCACACCTTCTGACCTTTGCTTGTGTAAATACCTGTTGGCAGCATGTGTAGCTTCAGCTGTGATGGACTGATAAAGAACTGTGCTGCTTTTTCTCGTTACGCTGCCTTGTTTTGTATTTACAGCAGCGGTGGTGGAGGTCCATTGAAGCTTCACTTCTCCACGTTTAAACTCTGACCAAGGAGGAATTTGTGCTAATGTTTGCTGAGAAGATGTCCTCTCCAAACCCATCCCAGCATGGACAATGAGAAGCATTGTCCAGAAGAGAGACAGAGGTAGCATCTCAAAACCTTGGAAACCACCAAGCTACAGGGAGGATTTATGGAGGCTGGGTTAGGATTTTATTGGGTTCCCAGAGCTTTCCCACAGCAGCTCAGCAGGGATACTGATAGTTCTCCCTTCTTACCTTCACCTAAGGTCACTTCCATATCTACAGCCTGTGCTACACTACCGCTAGGATTGGGTTGCATGCTAAATTTAGTAAACCTCTTTACAGCTTAATATGTGTGTGTGTGTATGTAAAAACAGGTTTTTTTTTTTTTTTTTTTTTTTTTTTTTAGTGGCTTTTAATGACTTACAGCCTAGTTCAAGATGCACAACAAAGTTAGGCTTTCTCTGCACAGGTGGCCGTGCACCAGGCTAGTTGTGGGAGGAACAGGTACACTTCTCTGCCTTGGTGTACTTCAACACAAGGATTCGGTGAGGTGCGGAGCGCTGTGGGAGGGAGGGTTGCAGAGGCACAATTAACAACTTGCGTAACATGGTCTGCAGTCTGAGGCATGTGAAAAGTGCTAGTGAAGGGGTTAGGTTTCAGAAGTTTTAAAGGCTTGTGAAAATTCTTGGTCAGATATTTCCATTCCGAGCCTGCCTTTTCAGCCCTCCGCCCTCGATCTCCCAGTTTCTACCTTTTTTCCGTGCTGTTTGTGTGCCAGAAGAAGAATTCCTTGGCTTCAGGTCTGGTGTACCTGTTTCTAAGTAGATTTCTTAATCTCTGCTCCCTATTACAGGCTACTGGAGTAATAGCTTGAGATGTAACCAAAGTTGGAGGCAAGTAAGTTTAGATCTGTGTGGTTGCAGTGAAGCGTTTGTGTTTAATCCTCGCATGCCAAAGGAGGAGCAGATTGCAGGACAGCAAAGCGAGGGGAGTGAGAACCCAGAGAAGCATGAGAGAAGTGACCTCAATTACTCTGCATTTCTGTTGCTGAGCATTTTTAGGCCTTTTTAACAACCTGGCATGTTCCTTGAGTTCAGATCAGCACTGTGCTGATCAGTAAAGCTGAATGCGTTGGGGCGGGTGTGCGTGCATGTGTGATGAGGCCGTTTCTGGGGGAGAACTCTGGGTTGTTGGATTATTGACTTGAACTCAAAATTCTGAAAACAGTGAAATGCATATTTGAAGTCCCTTTAGGAAACTCTTACAAGCTTTATTCCTTATGGATGCAAGTGGAAAAAAACAGGAAACCCACAGAGGTGCACTTTGAACACATCTTTCGGCTGGTTCTTGTGTGGGGTTGTTCAACTCCCACTGTTATGCTGTATCTGGGGTTATGCAGTGGACTGGATTGTGGAACTGGGACCAGTATGGCTAAGGAGTGCTGAAGGGTCTGCTGGGCTGCTGTTGCTAAGAGAAACATCAGCAAACCTCAGCATCACCCACCTGGGGCATCAACAGCTACATGAGGAAGGTGGTAAAAGAAAGCTCCTTCACTGCATGGCCCAGCTGTAAATCAAGTGTGATAAGCAAGTCTGTGGAGGAGCTGGAGCCTTCTCCCTAATGCTGAGCATAATGTCCTGCTGTGGGTGTTTAAGAAAAGATGTGAATACTGCCTTGGACTCTGCCAAAATACTGCGCTGGTTCCTGAGTGCATGTGACCTTCTTAAGCTGCCTGCCCAGATCCTGAGGGGTCCATGCACTGAGATCACACTAGCTTTGTATGTTTATGTATGAGTACCTTCAGCAGACTGCTAAATGAAGCACAGAGAGGTTAACAAGGTGAAAAGAAACCTTATGGAGAGGAATGTGTGGTGCTACCGTTTAGGAGCACATAGCCTCAGTGTAGAAGTTGAAAGGGTAGTTGGTATGTTGGTGGAGCTATAGCCAGTGAGGTCGCTGTCATAGTGCAGGAGGTGTTTTGGATGGATGATGAGGTGAGCTCTTAGTGCTGCCCTCAGTAAATGGGCTACGTGCAGTGTCTCGAAGGAGAGTGGAGGGGGAACCTTAACAGTTCACCTTCTCAGTAGGGAAACAACCACAGTTTGGCAGTAACTTCTTAAACTTCATGTTGTGCTTTTAAATTGAGTTAAAGGTTCCAGCTCGTTACGCAATTTATACTTCAAAATACACTGGGGTGACTTGTACGGTGCCAGGGCTGTAGGGATTGCTTCTAAAGCTTCTTTGTTCCTAAACCGTTCTGAAACTTTATTTCTAAGACTAGCAACAGCACCATGTTCTACAGCCTAAGATATACGGCTTGGATACAGAGTGTTATCTTTATGCCTGTGTGATAATATACTTTAGGATAAATGTTGATGGACAGCTTTGTTATGGAGCCGTCAAAGTAACTCAAATCTGCTGTGGAAGTCTTGGTGATGGGAGTCTGTTCAGCCTTCAGCTGGTGCTAATTTGTGCTGGAGCTGAAAGTCAAAATACCAGTGTTGTAGGAAGCTCATCATCATCAGAAGCTTCTGTGGTCTGAATGCAGTCCTGAATGTGCCTCTGCACATTCCCTCTGTTCAAGGGTTTTATAAATACAGCATGAACAATGTTTTAATCTGGCAAATGATTTGAAATTTAACACATCGTTGTAATAAAATCCAACCTTCTTTTTGCAGGTATCGTTCCTAATGGGACTATGGATTAAAACTCATTGATTGCTATTAGCAAAAGAGTGATAGATGCTTCTTGTATCAGTTAAAATGTGTTCCCTGCAGCCCTCGGGCTCTGGTTCAGCTCTGTAGCTAAGTGGCAGGAGTGGTGAGGAGGAGGTGGCTGCTGCTGTATGGCCAGGCAAAATAAAATAATGGCAGCCATGCTCTGTATGGAGGCTGCAGAGTCACCATTGCAGCACTGAGCACCTCCTTGGATCAACGCTTGAGAGCCATTTTCCTAACTTGAAGTCAGAATGCATTCATGGCCTGTTAGTACCCGTTTGTTCCTACGCCAGCATTGTCCTCTGTCTTGAACCCCACCCTGCAAGGTGTGAGCTGGAGGAAGCTGATACCTTGGGGTTTTCTTGAGTGTAGTTCGGAGCAGTGGAGCTTTACGTGTACGGGGGAAGCGGGGGGAGCAAGTAATGCCTGCTCAAGCCTAACTGTTTGGATTTTCCGATGTTTTTGTGTCTTTCTGAACCATGCCTGTGGTATACAGTATTAAAAACAAAAATAGGCATGCTGATGCAGTGCTTACCCAGCTGTGTAGGCTGAAGAGGAGGCAATTCCAGTCTGGAGAGGCTCATAGTACTCATGTATCCGAAGTCCTAGTTTGGTAGTTGTGCTGTGCATGATGACGACTCTATTTATGATGCCCCTGTCAACTTACAGGAACTTTGCCTTCTATATGTTGCATCTGCAATCCTCCTATTGTCTAGCCTAAACTGAAGTTGCCCTTTTAAAATCTCAGGGTTGAGAACCAATGGCATACCCCTGCATTTTAAACTACTGGCATCTTTGAAAATTTATTACCACTCTGAGCTTTGATTGTTTATCTGATGGATACTTTTTTCCACTTTTTTAAATTTTTTTCAGTGTACTGTATACCATGGACAGGGAGAAAAGTCTTCCCTGTTGATTTCATCTCCCTTCCCAGCTGAAGAATTATCAAAATTTAGCCTGGTAATGGGGGAGGGTGATCTTCTTTCAAATGCTGCTTTCTGATGCTCTCATTTAGCTAGGTCTGTGCCACATTTACAGTAATTTTGATGCAGCAATCACACTTTCTTTCCCTTTAGAGAAAACTGGAATCACTCAACTCCTTAGACATAATGTGTGCAGTATATAATATCTTCAGGTAGTTACAAGAAATGACATGAAAGCATCTAGCTCTGATATGATTCACAATCACTCAAGAGTTTTGATTTCCCTCTATGAATTAAAAACTTTCCTTTAACTTGCAGCCTGTTTCAAACTCAGGTCAATCTCATTTTCCTCTAGGAATTCAAACAGAGCATCCATCTGCTGTGGCTTCTCCTTTTGTCCATTGCTGTTGAACAATAGGATCGTTGAGTCACTGAGAGGTTAACGAAGCACTTTTTTTTTTTTTTTTTTTTTTTTTTGTCAGTGGTCCAATCTCTTTGTATAGTTCTGTCAAACAGCACACTGAACAGAAATAATGGGAAAATCTTGTTGGTGGAATGACCGGGGTTGTCATTTTGCAATACCAGGGTAAAGACCTGCTTTAAGCTTCAGGCTTCGAGCTGTGTGCGGGGTGGCTGATTACAAATCCCTCTGCAAGAACGTTAAATATTAGTTGTCTCTATATTTTGCATTCAGTGGTGTTGGAGCTAGAGTGATCTGAATGATTATGGTTGGTCCAGTGGTAGCTTTCCATTTAGTATTTAAAATGGTTTTGTTACGACGAGTCTTTTGGGGTTTGGCATTAGAAAAAGGGTGAATTGTAGCCCTTAATTACGAAGTGCAGGAACAATTGCAGCCGGACAGACAGGCAGCGGTCCAGCTCTTCTCTTACTGAGCGAGCAGTGCCTTTGTGCTGTGCCATCCCACTGCACAAATGACCGTAGCTGTTGCTAGATTGATTGGTTTTGATCTCTTTTAGGAAGGGGTTTGAAAGCTCTAATTTTGGCGTTATCACAGTAGTCCTTCAGGCTTCTGCCCTGTTTCTTTGAGCAAATCTGTTACTGTGGCTGCCCCAAAGAGCTTCCCATGGAGGCAGCTGGTGGGGGGAGAGTGGGATTAAAACCCAGCTATTAAATCCAGTTATAGTGGGATGTCAGTGGCTTGGCTTGCGTAGGTGCGGTGACAAAGTAGTTGTGAGGAAAGACTTGAAGGTGCAGTGTGTTGCTGGCAGCCTGGCTCCTTTGCATGTGCAGGCTTTGAGCAGTTAGGGGGAATTAAGCTCCTGAAGGTGCGGGATGGGGCTGCGCTCTGTGGCATGTGGGTGAGCTGTGACTTGCTGGATGCCACCTGGGGCAGGGAGGAACTTTCCCTCTCTCTCAGCCTGTGGGTGAGGGCATCCCTTGCTCAGCACAGGTGGGTGGCAATGGGACTTGCCGGAGTGCCTGCCAATGGCAGCGCTCCAAGAAACTCTCACCTTTTCCCTCCAGAGAACCTCTCCAGGCTGGGTTTCTCCTGCAGTTCAAGGCAAAGCGCACCCCTTATCAGTGAGGCATTGCTGTTTGCCCCAGCTGTACCTCCTTTCCAGGCATGTCTTTAGGCAAAGACATCGTCAGCCGGCTCACAAACCACGCTCCCACCATGGTGTGTTATGCTTCCAGCAGACCTCATGCTGCGAAATGGAAAATACAGAACTCCTCTTCAGGACACAACTTCACTTTTTTATTTGTTTGGTTTTTTCTTCCCCTCCCAGGAGCCTCCATGGCTCCTGGCATATGTATGGCAGTGCCTTCTCCTGTTGGGAATGTTAAAAATACCCGCTACGATTTTCCCTTTCCACATACCGAAATATATTAATGTGCTGCTGCTCTGATTAGTCATTTCCTCTTCCTTTGTTCCTTTCGCAACAGGGTAAAGGACTGCGGTCGAATACTTCAGTAAAATCTTGTATGGTTAAGAAGTCTGAAGCTAAATAGATTCTCCTGGATTAATACCTGTCTTTATTGGCAGACTTCTGTTCTCATCTGTGAAATACACATTTAAAAATAAGTCTTGATAAAGTCACTTTTATGGTGTTTTTGTACTAAGAGTATCTTTGCTGCCTAATTTATTTTTGTAGGGGAAGGGAATTTTAATATGAACAAGGTTAATACTCCTACCATGAATTTTAATATGTTCTTGCAGGAAACTTCAGTCATACATTGCTATAGGAAAATTTCAAAAGCCTCTCATTTATTTTGAGGTTTTGTTTCTTCCTCCTGTGCCATCACCTCTGTGCACACATGCTCCCCCTTCTTTGAGTTCCTGTGAGACCTGGTTCAGTGTAAGGGAAACTTTGTGAAAATACCAGCATGACCCTGTTAGGCTGTATGTGGCTCAGCTGTAGGATGGTTTTGGCAGTCTATGCACCATTGGGGTGCGGAGGTACAAAGGTTAATAAATTCAGTAATACAGATCTGCTTAAACACTGCACTGAGTGACTTGCTAGCCCTTCAAGGCTGGGTATTTTTTGTTTCTCCGTTGGTGCTGCTTTGGTGAGAAATTTGGAGAGAAGCTTTGGCACTGAGTGATCTGGAGACCCACAAAACAAGCAGTAGGTTTAAAACTTCCTTGCGTGTCTGGAGAAATCCAAGTAAGTAGGCTAAAATGTTGTCTCACCATTATGGTTAAGGGCAAAGTTGAATAGAAATTCAAGAGAATCGAGCAAGAAATTAAGACAAACCTCTTCGTAGGTATGTGCAAACTTCAGAAATACGTCCCCTAAACAAAATGCCATCCTCGTTAGCAATCTGTCATGGTATTCCTGTCGTTCTGGCTCTAAGGACATCTGCTTTGCCCTGAATTCGAAGCAGAGGACAGCTTGTGCCTGCCCTGGGAGGTGAGGCATGGGTAGCGGTGCTTCTCCTGCCAGGCAGCCTTGAGAAAAAGCGGTGGTGGTGGGGCTCTGGGAGGCTCGCAAGGGAAGTAATTACCTTTTCTGGGATGCATAGGCAGATAATACACTTGAGTTTTTTCCCTAACTATTTGCAGCTCTTGTATATAAAAACCTGTTGTTTTTCTTTTTTTTTTTTTTTAATGAGCATTAGCCTCCCAGTACTCGGATGCCATTCATACTTTCACAGCAATCTGCCAAGGCAAAAAAAAAGTGCTGGACTGAAGACCTTTTATTTTGTTTGTCTCCTTATTTTACATATATTTTTTAAAATATAAACAAGAATACATAATACAGGAACTTATATTTAGATAGGTATATTTACCCTATATACTGAGAAAGGGAAAAGGTTTCATTCCAGCTGTTTTTTCTTTGCAGATTGCTGTGAAAGTATGAGAGGAATTTGAGTCCTGGGAAGCTACTGCTCGTACCTGCTTTCCTCTATCCTTCCATGCTTGCAGAGACTCAGTTTGACATAAAGAGTTGAAAGGGCTGTAGCAGCCCCGAATTTCTCAAGAGATGATCCTCAATTTTTTTTACTTGGAATTTGAGGCTCTGTCTCATTTGTGACCAGAGGGGAGTCAACTGTGTAATTGCTGTGGGTGCTGTATATCTTGTTTTAATTGAGTTAAAGAACTAGAGCACTGCAGGGGTAGGTGCAGAAGTCTCAGAATAAATACACTTATGCTAGTGCAACTTATTCCTCTGTCAGAAAAGGATTAAGCTGTGTTGGAGTAAGATGGCCTGATACCCCCAGAGCTGAGTCCCTTTGCCTGGCCTTGTTTTGGCAGAGCCAATTTTGGGAATGATGCTGCATGTGTTGATGTCAGCAGATGGAGCAGGGGATGAGATGGATGACAGGCAACTTTGTGACTCCAGCTGAAAGATGTGCAAACAGTTGTGCTGGTAATGAAAAAACCCTGTGTCCTAGGAAAGGGTGCTGTACTAGCTGGAAGAGCCATGGCAAATCCAACCAGGCTGTGCAATGCTCAGCATCGGAGATATCGTATCTGCTCCCAGCTTCAGGGGATGGTAGCTGTGCTCTTAGGTTTTCTATGGATCCGAGGTGAAGATTATACTGTGAATATATATTTATACAATAGACCACAGCAGATGTCAAAAGGCCTTTGTTGAGGTGCATAGTGGCTTTAAACTTGTGTAAATGGCTTTTGTGTGTGGTAAACCCGAGCTGCTATGGACTGTCACATCAACTTGGCTTGTACAAACCTCTGTTAACTTTCCAGACAGCTAATTGTAATAACAAAACAGACGTGGCATGATTCGTCTCTCCCATCCAGGTGCTGGGCACGAACAGATTTCAGGTGAGGTTGTGCGTGTTTAATGCTTCTGCCTGGCTGACTCAAGAGTCCTGGCTTAAATCCGTATCTGGCTCTTGCTGCTGGACGGGTTTGTGTTGCAGGAGACCCCTTAGATACTTGAAAACTACATGACATGTGGAACTGCTGCTCAGACTGATAATCTAAACTCAGCTTTGACCATTAATCTGCTAGCTTGGTCTCTTATTTTTAGTATGTAATCCTGCATTAATATGGCCTTGGCAAAACCCCAAATTCTAGCATTGCCCTGCAAAGCCAGGACTAAGGAGTTAATCAATGTTGGGTGTATTGAAAAGTATTGTTATACCTTGAGCAAACCTGTGAGTGCAGCTGGGCAGTGCAGTGGTGAGAACAGGGAAGGTTGTTTTTAATCAAGTTGGTATGTTGAGACTATTAGACATGTAAACTTAGTTCTTTTCTAGAACACAGCTAAAAGATAGGACTGCCTTGCTGACTGGGTTTGGCTCGTATCTGGCAGCTTTGGAGAAGTGAGACTTTGCTGCCCAGCTTGCAGAGGCAGTGCCTCCCTGAGTGGCCGTACTGATATCTTGCCTTGCCTTAACATCAGCGGAGTTGTTCGTGCCGGTGTATTCTTATGTCTATTTGTGCAGCCTTTTTTGTTGTTGAACTGTGCCTTCTGATGTAACGCACAAGATGGATAGTAGCGATGTAATGGGGGATCTTCTGGCTGTTTGGAGCTGCTGTGTGAGTGAGTGACCTTGGCTGCTATCGCTGCCCATTTGGGATGCGAGCGAAACCACAAGCTGAGAAAATCAGTATCTGTGTTCAACCTTCAGTTTAGATTTTGCTGCTCTTTGGTCCTTTGCGAAAAAATGCATTGGACATTTTTTCCTTTATATTTTGAGAAGTATCATTTCCCAGTTCCCTGTGAACAGAAGTGAGTGGTGATTGAAGAACAAATGTCAGATCTGGTCTCTGCTTGCAAGGAGAGCAGGGAAAGGGGAAAAG
>NW_020799101.1:4639807-4761783 GCF_003259725.1 Athene cunicularia
TTTTTTTTTTTTTTTTTTTTTTTTACTTGGAACAAACAGTCTGGGGAATATTTGAAATCTTCCTGAAAAAATCCATGTCTTTTCACAGTGATCAGTTGTGAAATGGGAAAATTGGTCTCATCTTGGCCCCAGAATAAGGTTTTTAGCTTAATCCTGACTTTTTTTTTTTAAACTATCTGGTTCCTGCTTTAAAATAAAGAGTAATACTCTGCGCATAAATAGTGTTTTCATCAAATTATCCCCAAGTCATCTGGTTTGTTAGTGCCCTGGAAGTTGTATACTGTTACATGCACAAAATAAGTAACAGATCTTCCTGTTTTCCTATAAATGTGTGGAATTTTATTGAATTTAAAGCTGGGTTTTAGACTTCAAAAAGCAGTTTTGAAAATATGTGATTCTTTATGGTTGACTAAAATGCAGGGCGCTCTCCCTTCTTGCTCTCATTCCACTTCTGAAGCTGTCATAAATCTGGGAACAGAAGGAAGTTGAAATTTAACTCCCACTTGCCAAGATAAAAATCTTAATTTGTTATTTTTGATTTATGGGAAAAAAAAAAAGTGTTGCTCTGCATGTACTCGTTCTTAATTCACAGCCTCTAAAAGTGCTGTCTCATGTATTTCTGAAAACACTTTATGAAATTTGCTTGAGAAGGGAGAATGAGAAAGATGAGGAATAGTAAGGAGAGAGGAGAACTTCTCTCTTCCAAGATCAGCGGCCTTGCAAACTGGAGTTCCTTCCTATCCAGGCTAGCAACATTGAAGCAAGTAGTAAATGATTCCAGAAGTTGTTCCATAATTGCTATAGCTTGGTAATTTTATTAAAAGCTATTTAAGGCCTCTCTAAAACAGTGACAAAGGTTCTTTTTATTATTGTAATTGGTGGGGGAAATAATATCAAGGAAAACATGTTCAAAGCCTAATTTTTTTTCTTTTTTCCCGTAGGGTTTTTTTTTTTTTTAAATATAGCTAAGAAAAAGCACAATGGAGTTTTACGAGTCTACCTACTTTATCATCCTCATTCCTTCTGTGGTTATTACAGTCATCTTCCTTTTCTTCTGGCTTTTCATGAAAGAAACTTTATATGATGAAGTCCTTGCAAAACAGAAAAGGGATCTAAAGTTTCCACCTACCAAGACTGATAAAAAGAAAACGGAGAAGAAGAAGAACAAGAAGAAAGAAGCTCAGAACGGGAACATCCACGAGTCTGACTCTGAAAGCACACCTCGGGACTTTAAGCTCTCCGATGCCCTGAGTACAGATGAAGAGCACGTCGCTCCTGTTCCCTTGAGTGTGACCGAAGCATCTACTGGCGTTAGAGAACGGAAGAAGAAGGAGAAGAAGCATAAGGCTGCTCAAGATGATCATGTAACTAAGGACTCGGAAGGATCCAAGTCTTCAGGCAAGAAAGTAGATCCAGTCCCTGTTACAAAACAGCCCACTCCACCATCTGAATCAACAGCATCTAAGAAGAAGCCTGGGCAGAAGAAGCAGAAAAATGGAATGGGTATCTGATGTTGCATATGCTTCTTGCACAGAACGCCAAAACTGTGTTCTGCTTTTTGCAAGGCCACAGAGTGTCTCTCAAATGTTCTGCCTGATCTCTTACAGGGCAATGCTCACTTCTAACCTTTTTCTTTTTATGAGCTATTGCTTTTTTCCCCCCTGTTTTTCATCTAGCAGCAATGCTCTGATTTTCCTCCTCCCATCCTTGCTTTCTTCTGCTAAAGATTGTTGAGTGAAACAGAATAGCTTGTATCTCTGCTTTGCTCTATGGTTTGGTTACTTTGCTCTCAAGTTGTCAAAATTTTGATTATCTGAAAGAAGTTAGATGTTTGCTGTGTGCATTCTGATGTCAAGCTATGAAAAAGTGGAGTCCCAAGAGTGGTTGCTCTGATAAGGAAGGGCATCTAGGGAAACCTCATAGCAGACTGTGCAAAATAAATCACTGTTTAAGTGCAGGCTTAATGTACAAAGAAGTGTTTGGTGGCTGATTCGTGGAAAGAAGCACTTAGAGCTGCTTCCCACCTGCTACACTTCTATAATTGAATGAAACTGATGCTGAAAGAAAATGGAAACATCCAACTTAGAACAGAACCAAAACCATAGTCAGAATTGCTTCTGACTGGCTTGACCATATCCTCAGCAGGAGTCAGTATTTCTCAGTGTGGTGGTCTGGCTATGAATAGAAGTTAAAAAAAAAAATTACCCAGTTTCAGAAATAAGTGAAAAGCAAGGTATTTACAAATCACCCCTTTGAGATGCAGGCATGATAGGTTTGCTCCAGGGAGTGAGGAAAAAACAACATTGCTGCTTGATGTAGTGGATTTTTTATTTCTCCAAAAAAAGGGAGAAAGAGACCCACCCACTACCAACAAAAAAAATATCAAATCTTGTTTGTGGGTGTTCTCCAAAAATCTCTGTGGCATGGTTAAAATGTGGTCTGCAAGCACTGTTCTGAGGGCAGCCACAACTAACTCTTATCCTTGATTACAGGAGCTAACACCATAACCCCAGATTGTGTGTGTCAGCTCTGACAAGAATATTATATAGCACAGGCTATCCAAAAAGATAAAAAATTTCTTATAGAAACAACTTTAAGAAAGAACAGTTCCCTAATGTGAAACACTTATTTTCTGCTTCTCACAGTCCCGGTAGCTATTGGGGGGGTGTGTGTAAAATACCCAAGTGGGTTCATGGTGGGGAATAAAATACTTCCTGCAGACGAGATACTAATATGGGTAACGTGCTGTTGCAGTAAAACCTGGATTGGATTTGTTAAACTGTTACTTGCGTTGCCATATGTTACTGCTTGCAGATAAGATTTCTGTCTGTCAAAACACTAGGTGCTGTGGCTCTTGGTTCTGCTAAACCTTCCTTCCTATTGCTTTGGGGTTTCATCAGATATGGAGGTGTATGTGTTTGAGTGTGTGTGCCTACATATGTATGGATAACTTTGTGCTCTGATTTAAAATACGTGGGTTTCTCTTTTCTGGGAGTGGACTTTGTTTATTAGAGATTTACTGATTTAAAAGTGACGGTGAGAATACACAGAAGAGCATATTGTCTTAATTGTCTGTTACAGATGATCAAGATACTAAGACTGATTCTGTTGTATCTCCTGCCAAAAAGCAAGACCCAGTGCTGCTCCACCAGGAGATAAAGCAGGAAAATGTATCGGGAAGGAAGAAAGTCTCTGCAAAGAAGCAGAAGGTTGATAATGGTGAGACTACACGCTATGACTTAGTTCACATAAATCTAACTGTTAAACCTTTTTGCCATCCATAGTTTAGTTTCTCTTCCTTTGGAAAATAAATGTTTAGAAGAATAATTTGAAAAAGCAGGAATTCTAGGTAGGAGAGATTATTCAGCCTGAGATACTTTTATTTTCTGAACATCTGGTACCACTTAACATGGGATGATGCTGTGAACCTTTTTCAGCTCATTTGGATCCAAACATCCACACTTGAATTGAGGAGTGGTGTGTTGACTTAGATTATAAACTGAGCAGGCTCTGAGTTGCTCTGAGCAAGGCATGTCTGGAACTGCTGCAGTCATCTGCCCCAAACAAGACTGCAATTTTTTTATCCAGTTGCTTTGACCACATTCCTCTGCTATTGTGCTTTTGTTAGCTAGCTGTTGCTCCATGATAAACTGTTCATCTTTGCTCTCAAGGCCTTTACTGTTTGTCATCCCTCATTCTCTGCCAAGATGCTGTTTCTTTTCTCCTCTTGGCTTAGTGTGCCTCTGTTTTGTGTTGGGTTTTTTGGGGGGGTGGTGGTGTTTGGTTTTGGTTGGTGGGGGTTTTTTGTTTGGATTTTTTGGGGTTGTTTTGTGTTTGGTGTTTTTGTGTTTTTTTTTTTTTTTTTTTACAATGACTGCTCTTGTGCCTGTGGCTTTTGGGAAGAGCATGACTGTGAAGTTCTGTGAGACCACCTTGTTAGCTTCTCAAAACTCTTCTTTACTGGGACAGTTATGAAGAAGTTGGCAGCTGGTGGACTGTCCTGAAGTAGACAATGTTGGTTACTGTTTTCTTTATACTTTGGCCAGGTCATTGGGGTCTAGATCAGTTGTGTGCCCTGGTCAGACCAGGGGTGGGTTCCAAGTAGTGTTCCTGTATGTTACAACAACGGAAAAAGTTTCAAGTTATTCCTGGAAGAAACCTACTGATGGGGCACCTAGCAGTGCTTTTCTCCATGCATCCATTGCCCTTTTTTTGAGGGGTCATTTTATGGCCCATAGACATGGCTGTCTGTGTCAAGTAAGTGTCAATACCAGCTCAGCCAGTATTAAAGCTAAGCTGCTAGTGCTACATGGGAATAGCTCATGCATTATTTCAGTGCAAGCTGTTTTCTTTTAAAGCCACCTCTCCAAAATGACAGAGCAAAAATTAGCTGTAGTGGGCATCCGGATTAGCCAAGACAGTACTGTGGGGATTTCAGATGTTACTGACACTGTGAATGTCTCACTGATATTAAAAAGGTTTCGAAAGGAGGGGAATAAAATGGGGAGGGAATGTCAATAAGGAGAGGAAGAGAAAAGGTGGGGATGGTAACTGGATTAGGTGGTGGATATTTCTGCTAGAGGAGAGCTCTCCTCACTTCTGAACTTGTAGTATACCTGCAGGTGTTTGGCTGCTTCAGTGGAAAGACTCTTAACAGGTGATGCAGGAGGTCCATCTGGCCTATTCTGCTCCTTAGCAGCAGCCAGAATGTGGAAATGTTTTATAACTGGCTCTCTGGCAGCCAGGAGTGTGTATTTGTCTTGCACCGATGCCTGGAACCTTGCATCCCACCCAGTTCCTCCTCTTTCTCTGGTTTGCTGTGTGACATCTGTTGTCCATCAGCCCTTCAGTCTGGGCTGGCTGGGTCAGTGAGCTTTCCTGCTGGGGCGTGCACAACATCTTGCATACTTCAGGCAGCATGGACCAGCAACTCAGGAGCTGGGCAAACAGCAAACCCAGCTCTGCTGGCCATATCTGTTGTCCCTGGTCTGTCGCTCTTGCTCTCCCCTCCCCTGCTTTTGTCTTGGCAGTGTGGGTTGAAAAGTTCTTTGCACAGAGGCTGTGCCTCACCATGTTTATACAGTGCTGTGTGAATGGAGACCCGAGGTCGGTCAGTACCTCTGGGTACCTCTCTGAATATTAATGATGCCTAAAGCCTGCTCTGACAGATGAGATATCTTCATTAAGTGCAGTTGAGTCTGCATGTGAAATAAGCTTGATTGCTGTCCCTACCACGCATTCTGCCTAAATGGTTTAGTTCACAGGTGATGTAATCTGTGTGAAAATGCTGGCAGTAAGGTACCTGATTTTAACAGAACAGGGACAAAAGACTTTGCTCATACTTCAGGGATGCTCAGTGATTTCATATGCAGCCACAAGTAAACCAGTCTCATTGATGCTATGTGCAACTTTCTCATTAAAGTGAAATGAAAGTCAAAATGTAAAGTTTCTTCTCTGCTACTTGTTAAAATGATAAAAGGCAGCTTTGGAAAGAGAAATTTAATTGAAGCTATTAAATTACTATGCATTAGAGACCTTTATTTAATGAATTTACCTGAAGAGCTTTAATGAGTTAAGCTGTGAAGGATAATAGAATAGACAGTATAACTAACTATTGAGGTTAAGGATGATTTAATCCAACTCTCTAATATGTTACGTACCTTTTCTAAAAATGTTGATATTAATTATTACAAAGCTATAACCCATCCTGTGGGCTTTTGATTACAGTTTTGGTGGATGAACCTCTTATTCAAGCAACTACTTATATTCCTTTGATGGATAATTCTGACACTGCCACTTTGGAAAAGCGAGAAGCAGTTGAAGTAGCAAAACAAAATGTGAATGAGGGGATCCAGAAGAGCAGTGGCAAGAAACTGAAGAATGAAACAGATAAAGGTAAGAAAGTGATGTTATAGTCTGTCTCTGATGTAGCCTGCTTGCAAACCTGAACAGGGAAAACATGCTGTGTATGTGGGCAGGGGAATCCTCTCTTATTTGCTAGGAAGAAGTGATTTGAAGAAAACATTTGTGGCTGCAGGACACTTGTTTGTTCTTGCTTGTGCTCGTTTCCCCCTTGTCTTTGGCACTGTTGAAAGAGCTTTGTGCCATCTGAATCCTTTTAATGCTGACTGTAGGCTTTTGTGTCCTCGCAGTGAGCAAACGGGTGATCACAGACCACACAGATGCATGTGAGCTAGTTTTACAGTAGATAGTTCAGGCATTGCTAACAGTGATGGACTCTAAACCAGGAGCTTTCAGCATGGGCTGTTGGAGTCTGAGACTGGGAGTGCAGCCTGTATGCTCGTTCATGGAGGTAGCTGGGGCTGACCAGCCAGCATGTGTGTCAGAGTGCAGCATGGAGTTACCTGAGCAAATTGCCAGTGGAGATAGTCTGGCGATTTCCAGAAAGAGTTTGAATCTTCCTTTCAATGCAGTTGGAATTGGTTGGGACAGTGGAGCTTCCTTCATGCTCTCCTGCAGAGGCCTGGAGTGACTCATGAGCATTGTATCCCACCTTTAAACTTCAAATAGGCCACTGACCTGCTCAAAGCATGCCAGGCTTACTGAGCCATGAGCTGAGACCCTCAAACTGGCAGGCAGCCAGAGAGGAGAAACCAAGTGACTGAGCAGTGATTCCCTGCTCAGGTTTGTGCAGAAGGCTGGCTCTCCAACATTGTCTGTCTGGCCACTCACTGCACTCTTTGGAACCCTCTTTTTAAACTTCTAAAACTCTCACTTGAAAGCTCCTGGACAATTCTTTGAGGTATCTACATTGGATTCCCACTTGTCTGAGACTCCTGAGTTTCTAACTTGGTGGCTGTGTGTTTCTGCTCTGCAGCATCAAAGCCTCTCATGTACCCGTCCCTTCTCATTTCCTTTGCAAGCTGTAACCTTCTATATGAGCTCCTAATTCTTCTGTGTCAGCTGGGATTTGCCCTCCCAATATAGAAATCTTCCCCTATTCTAATTATAAGCTTCTTGGATGCAAGGGCAAGGTCTTCGTGTCTTCAGGGAGCACAGGGCTCCGGCTGGTCCAGGCCAAGCTGCCGTAGACTCCTGGCGAACTGGACTGGGGTCTTGGGATTTTGGCATATTCCTGGTATGAGCATCATTGATGATGTCAATGCTGCAGTGATGTGAGCTGAAAAGTCTGTGGCCAAGACTAAGTTTGATTTAGGACTAGGAGAGAGTGTGCTAGGATTTCTCAGCACTTTCCTCCCATCTCCCTGCATTCTGTTCAGTGATCTGTTTTTAAGGTCTATAATTTTTCTTAGGCTTAGTATTACTTTTTTGTTCTTCATTTATTTTTCAAGCTGGAGAGGTTTGAGTTTGTGTGGCTTGGTTTCAATGGCATGTTTAGCACCTGCGGTGAGAGACCTGGACAATTCTCCATAAAGTCTGGGACACTTTCTGAACCAAGCATCACTTTTAAGCTTTTCCTCTTCTTTTTTTCTCTCCAATCTCTTCACATACTTTTGTGCACTGGTGATTGACAGATACTGGATGCCTTGGTCTTGTGCTTCCATTTACTTAAGTTAGGGGGCCACCTAATGACCTATGTACATGCAGCCTGTTTTTTTTTTTATGAACCAAATGTTTTTTTTGTTATTCCTGTAAGAGCATAGTTGAGTTGAATTGTGTTTCCTTGTTTGTGTCTTTTTAAACACTTACTGATTTATCTTCCTACTGCTGAACTCCTTCTGCAGCAGTTCATTTCCAAACTTAGTCTGAGGGAATATTTTTCTGGTTTCCGTATATTGTAATCAGAAACGTGCCAGTTCTTAAATTCATTACCTTGTCATTTGCATATTGCTTGTGGAGCCAGGCTGTCCTTTAAATTGAGAGCTCGGTTTGAATTGCTGTCATAATACACTAGAAAGGACTCTTCAAGTTTTCACATTCTTGCTATTTTTTTCTCCAAAATCTGTGTTGTGCTTTGTCTTCTTGCTAGTAACACTATAAATGTTACCAACTGTACAAACAAAGTGGTGGGATTTTTTTCCCCAAACTGTCAGCTGGCGGATTGTTATCGGATTTAAATCAGAGATATGTTGTTTTTGCTGAATGTTCATGACCCTTTACTACTTGGCATTTCAAACTGAAATTAAATATAATGCGTAATGATACCCCATCACATGCTGTTTCGAGGCAAAATAAATAATTCTGTATGGAGTCCAAAGTAAATATATTCTCCCTTCTGTGTTGCAGAGAATGCTGAAGTAAAATTTAAAGACTTTGTAATGGCCATGAAGAATATGATCTTCACTGAAGATGAGGCCCGTTGCGTAGTGGAGGTCTTGAAGGAAAAATCCAGTGCAATTCATGATGTCTTGCAAAAGGTGAATGATGTGGTGGGTGGAGAGGGGGGAGACAAGACAAATAAGTAGAAATTGGAAGAGATGCTGTCGAATTAGCTATATCGATGTTCTGTTGTGACTTGTGCTTTCTGTCTTTGGAAGACTCTTTTTTTTTCCAGCTGGTCTGTGCTTGCTTTGCATGCAGAAAGCAGTTGTCAGATGTCTGCGTGCTGCCATCTGCCATCCCATGGGCTGGCTAGACAGGCTGATGGCTTTTGACCGCTCCTAAAGAGCAGACATAACTGTGGAGAATAAGGTATATAACGTAGGAATGCTGCTGCAGCTCATGTGTGTGTGGGCACGGGGGAAGGCTTATCTGGTGACTTTAAGGAGTGATCTTTTGCAATTGTGTAAATAGGATAAACTGTAGCAGAAATTAAGAAAAAGCTGCTGTGGCTGTGCGCTTGATGAGCTAGTTCTGTGTCTTGCAAGTCTCTTCATCTTACAAGTCTGTACTTTCTAGTCTGCTGACTGCTTTGGATGTTTTTCATAGGATTGTAGGGCAGTTCAGATTTGAAAGGGATCTCAAGGGGGTTTGTAGTCCAATCTCCTACTCAAAGCAGGGCCAGCTCTTGAGGTCAGCCCACACTACTCAGGGTTTTATCCAGTCTGTCTTGAAAACTTCAGGGACTGAGACTGCACAACTCCTCTGGGCAACCTGTGCCAGTGCTTGGCAGCTCTTTTTTCATTTTTGTATTAAGACAGAAGAGAATCTTGATCTCCCAATATCTTACGAATATCTACTCCTCCCTCCCATGACTCATTAGGATTGTCACTTTGTGCTTGTAACATCCTGTTTGTCACACTTGAAGTCTTGCAGTTCTGTATTTTTCTGCAGATATGGTACCAGAACAGAAATGCAGAACTGGATATGTGTCAATTCAGTTAACGCAATATAGTAACATCACACAGTTTGAGTTGGAAGGGACTTCAGGAGGTCATGCAGTCCAACTACCTGCTCAGAATGGGTTCAACATTGAATTTAGAGCAAGTTGCTTAGGGTTTTGTCCAGCTGAATCTTGAAAACCTCCAAGGACAGAGACTTCACATTCTTTCTTGGCACTTGTTTCAGTGCTTGACTGAAAACCCAATAGCAGTACATTTGCAATGGTATTGCCTGTTTTATTTGGAATAGCAGCCAGCTTGCTGGCTGTATTTTTATTTTAAAGGAAGGTTTGGTGTTTTTTCAAGCTAAACCTCTAGGATCGAAGTGGGTTCCTGGGTTTGTATACCACAAAAAATGTTTCTGTAGATAGAAATATGAATATTTTTCTATCAAATTTCTATTGTATTGTTTCTTGCTCATGCAAGACATTGACAGTGTGTTTTTGTACTGCATACATACACAGTACAACTAGAGAACTTCCAGACAAATTCAGAGTCCGTTTATAGGCCTGACGCTTCTTTGCTGCTTCAGTTATCAGACTTCATTGAGTGAAGGCTGAGCACAAACGTTTAGAAGGTTTGCCCCTTACTGCAGTTATTTCATTTTTAGGACCAGTATACAAGTGGCAGGACTGTGGGTATTGTTTCTGTTCCCTGTAGTATCTCTGAAACTTTCCGTGTCAGTATGCCAGCAGAAGTGTAATTATGTCAACTGGAGGCTCTCCTGTGAAGTGGAAGGAGAGACCAGATCAGTGTTTCTTTGTAGCAAAATATTTCAAGAGATGAAGTTTTTGGATTTGCTTTGAGCATGACTTGGACCAGGCGGTCTTGGAAGTCCCTTCCAACCTCAATTATTGAATGATTCAGCATCTCTGCATCTTTTTCCTTTATTTCTCTTAATGGCTGTTCATTGTTTTCCCCAGTGCCACCACAGCAGCTCTCTTCCAATGAGGAAGCACCTTAAGAGCCCATTTATTCTCCTAATTGCTTTCAGTGCTTTTGAAAATGCATTTCCTTGTCTAATGAAGTCGGTGCTGCAGGACCCATTAGCAGCAGAATTGGGTACTGGTGGTGCCATGTACGCCATGCAGAGAGATGATCTGGGGGCAGGAGGGAGTGTTTTTTCCTCAAGTTTGCTCTGCTGCCTGCTAGCATCCTCTGCAAGTACTTCTGGCGTGTATGATCATTTTTCTGTACTTTTTTTGTTGCAGGCCAGCAAGGCTGAGTCGGCTGCAGCTATACATCAGCTACAAGACAAAGAGAAAATGCTTGCTGCGATGAAGGAGGAGGCAGCCGTTGCAAAGGAGCAGTGCAAGCAGCTAACCCAGGTAAATATAAAGAGGTTCAGGTGTAGAGAGCTGTGGGAG
Organism: Athene cunicularia; assembly: GCF_003259725.1. Classification (NCBI taxonomy): domain Eukaryota; kingdom Metazoa; phylum Chordata; class Aves; order Strigiformes; family Strigidae; genus Athene; species Athene cunicularia. The sequence goes on from NW_020799101.1 coordinate 4,650,417, forward strand.
AGGAGCAGTGGCTTGCAGGACTAGCTGCCAACAAATGCTGGTTTACTGAGCTTAGTATAAACTGAAAGGTGGAGTTTTGTATATTGGGAAAGCTTAGCAAGACACTATATTTGTTTTTATGATGCTATTAATGTATTTACACAGAGTTATTTTCCAGTAGTTTTTCCAGAGAGAGTTCATTTACTGAGACTTTTAAGCTGAGACTATTTCTTTTCAAAAGGTTACTTTAAAAACGCTTCCTTCATGAGTATAAGATGGTTCTGTGGATGCAAATATTAAACACCTTTTCTGCATCGCAGTTTTAATTTGGTACATATTCGAGCATTCACGTGCTCGTGTGCTTCTAGGCACAACAATCATCAGTTTTCTTCAAGAAGGAAGCTACAGAAAGTGTAGACTGCCTGCTTAGCCCTTGGAGTTGCAGCTCTGATTGCTTTAGGCTTACAGGGATGCTGATGCATCACTGTCAAGATTAGTATGGAACTAGACTTAATTTTTTTAATGAAGGTTTCGGAGGAAAGCAGTTATGGTAGAACAAACAATTAGGCAGATGTGGAGTGAATTTAGAGCCTTTTGGGAGGAGGCTTCTGTTTTGGCTAGTTTGGAAGCACATGGACATCAGGCTCAGGAAGATCATGTTGCGGGATAAAAGTTGGGCATAGAAAGCTGGGTGGCTAAAGATGGGAGCAGAGTGGCCAGAGGACACAGGAGTTGGGAGCCTTAGAGATGAGAAGGGAAGAAGGGAGTGGGTGTTGTGTGAGCTCCTGGCAGGGCACAGGTGCATCTGCAGTGGGATCAAGAGGTTTGGGACAATCAGTCTATAACTAGGGAGAAGGGACTTGTGATGTGTTTGGCAGGGAAAAAGAAACTGGCTCAGGATTGCAGAATGAAAGGAGGGAGGTGTCTGCTGCTGAAGAAGCAGAGGGAATGTGTGAAGGAGCCTGGGTGTGGGCGAAGCTGATGTGGTTGGGAAAAAACATCTGCAAGGTGATGCTGGTGAAGGCAGGCAGGAGCTCTGGAGAAGTAGGGGTCATAGGGGGTTTTTGTTGTCTGGACTGGGGGAGGGAAGGGAGAAGGAGAAATAAATAGGTGTTCCTGAAAGCTGCAAGAAGGTGGGTAAAAGCAAAGTTGCTGCAGTGCTGAAGTATCGGGATAAACAAGGGAAAAAGCTCAGCTTGACTGACAAGAAGTTCTTATCTTCTAATTAACGTGTTTCTCTGAAAACACTGCCAAAAGCTACGGAGGGACTGTGAGGTGCAGAGATGTTCCTGCAAGGGTGTTGATAAAGATGATAGCTGGAGAGGATAAATGAGAGCAAGAGGTGCCTGACCTCAGAGGTATTTGGCAAAACACAAGCTAGGTGAAAGTTAATCTTCCCAGGATCTCTGGCACTGCTGTGACAGGGTGGTTGAGTTAGTGAGGACTGCAGATGGATGGTGGAATTGGTGGAGGGGTAGAAGGGAACTGCAGTATGTTCTGGTGCCCTTCTTTTTGTTGTGCCTTAGCAGATGCAAATATAACATGGAGAAGGCTTTGAATCAAGCTTTTACACTGTATTTGCAGAACTAACTTAAAACTTCTGCTGTGAGTCAGGTTCCTAAATGCCTTCATGAACATGGGCTTGGGAACTCGTGTCACAATTCATTCTGAAGGAGCAGCCTCCTGAAGCCAGTGAGTTGGATCTAAAAGAGAGAATAGCTTTTATTTAAATTAAAATGTGGGAAAAGCTATAATTACTGGATGGTAGAGATGGAGGGTATTCAGGCTAATAATTTAGAGGACTTAAATTATATGTCAGGGCTCCTTGGCACTGTAAGGAGCTGCGTGCTGTGCTGTGTAGCTGGAGATAGCTGAAGCTTAGATGGTACAAATACCTCATTCTGTGATGGGAGCTTGCTGAAAGCTGCACTTAATGTTTTTGCTTACTACAGCAAGTGCATTTATGTTGTAGAGGAGTAGCTCTATGGATATCTCAGGTGTCTGGGTTGAATTACTGGCTAATAAATGATTAATCTAAATAGCAATGTGTATTTTCATTTGAAAGCCATAACATTGCATCATGATGGTGGGATTCAGGGCCTCTCAGGCTGTTGCTGGGTACTAATACCCCATGGTTGGCTTTAAAACCTGCTGCAAAGCAATTATTTGCTCTAAAATGCTCTGTTGTTTTGTCACTGTTCTATACCTATGTTCTTCTGTTTTGCTAAACTTGGGATGAAAATCTAAGCTCTACCTTATGTGATATCTGCAGTTTTAATTGTTAGGATTCTGTGTCATTTGGCCAAACTCAATAGAAGACAGACTCCAGCTTTTCTGAGACAACAGAAGTTCAGTGTTTAAATTGGTAAACCTTTTCAATAAATGTGGAAGTATGCTGATCCTAAATCCTCATGAAAGTGCTGGAAGTTTGGTCAGGTCTAATGCTGTAATTTCTCCAAGTGAATTTTACTGCTGACTTTGGTTTGATGCACGCTTGCTAGTTACCTTAAAACACTTATCTACTGCTCTTTTCTAGAGTCTAATAGTTGACTTATTTCCCTTTTTACTTTCACTCGCACTCAAGGAGCTGGTTGCAGAAAAGGAGAGAAACGGCTTGCTTACAGCGAAAATGCGAGAGCGTATCAACGCCCTAGAAAAGGAGCATGGCACTTTTCAGAGTAAAATACACGTTAGCTACCAAGAATCTCAGCAGATGAAGATAAAAGTAAGTGCTTTACCAAAACTGTCCGAGTTGACGTTCACACACAAGCAGGTAGGTCAGTGCTGAGAAGTCATTGATTTAGCCAGGGTGCAGCATTTGTTGCTTGCTCACACAGAAATGGGCTTCACTGGTAACCCTGAGCCTTGAATGCAGTGTGCTGGTAGCTGGGGGTATAACACATCTGCATGGGGATGGGAGACTGAGACAGTCTCGTGACTTAAAAGACAGACAAGGTGTTCTCATAGGTGACTTACACAGTCTGTAAAAGACTAGTGCTAGCTAGACAGCCTGTATCTGATGTAGCTACTTTTTCCTTCGTGGTATTCTGCTGAAATTTTACTCAATTAAAATGTAAAATCTAATTGAAATATTCAACTTGAGAGCCACTGATGCTCATATCATTTACTATCTGATAAATCTAATTTTTTTAATTGTAGTACAGAGTGACAGCATAGCATAATATACAGGGAATGTAATTGCCGAGGAGAGTGCTTCACTGAAAATATTTGAAGGGTTGACAATTGCCTTATTTTTAAGACCCTTGTTACTCTGTCCTGAAGTCACATTATAATGGAGTGACCTCAGAAGAGTTTTTCATCAGATTAAAAAATTTAATTTAAAGTTTACTAAGAAAAATGGCTCCTCTTATATCAACTTGGTGCTTAAATTTCATATTCTAGTATTTTTTTCCCTGTATGAATGTTAACAGCATCAAGCACAGCACAGAAACTTTCTAGTTTAATACTGTTATCTTCTGTCTTGGCACTTTGGAGAGCAGCATCTCTGTAGTTTTGGAGCAGAACTCTGTTCTCCTGGGCAGGGACAACTTTCTTTGAACCTATATAGACAACTGCATAACGAGAGGGTCCTTCTGCTGGCTGGGGAGGGTGAAGGAGAGCTGGGCAGGACCCGGTGGCTTTTGCTGCTGTCAAGGCAAAGCTGGAGGAAGGACGTGAAGAGGAACCAGTGCTCAGGTTCTGCTCCCCCTGCTGATGTGCTGTAGCATTGCAGAGAAGCAGAAACATATGTCAAAGCTTCCAGTTATATGGGATTTGTGCCCCTGCTTCTGTTTGGATCTTGTATATCTCTTGGTATTAAAACCCTCCACCCCCAGACATCCAAGGACCAGGTTGTTGTGTGTGTTGGTGCTGAGCTGGAGGTGGCTGCTATCTCCTGCCGTGGTTGTTACGCAAACATTTGTTTGGATTTTGTTATATACAAAATGCTTATTAGTGAGTCAGCCATTTGATGAAACTGGGTCTTGGAAATGGTGTTGGCTGTATCTACAGACTGGCACTGGTAGAGAAAGAAAGCATTATAGCTGCATGTGCCCGAGGATTTTCAAAGCAGGCTGTTGGGCTGTAAGAACAGCTATCCTGTCGTCTGCATATGCAGAGTCTGGTTTGTTTTTTTTTTATTTTTCCTTTGAATCCTGTCTTTTGATGTAGTTTGCACTATTCTGAAGCAGCCTTGGGTTCTCAGGGCTTTTCTGCTTCAGTTTGGAACCCTGTTGAAAATGCAATCAAAGCATCGTATTGCCTAAATAAAGGATCTATTTCATAATCTTGACTTCAGGATATTAGATGAGGACTAGCCTTTTGCAGTTTACATGCTATAACCTGTGTACTGTTACTTATTTTATACTTTTTCTGTTTTATTTAAAGGCTTTGTAAACTTCTGATGTTAATTCACAGTACATTTATTTTATTTCCCTTTGCAAAAAGAGTATAGTAATTTCCAGTTATTGACAAATATCTAAAGTTATACGGCTGAGCAGTTGGTATGCGAAGCAATACTTGTGTAATCTTTTAAACAAATGAAAAAGGTTGCTGTAATAAATAGGCTGATACACTGGTATAAAAGGAACCTGGTGCTTTTATCTGAGCAAGATGGTCTGAGTTGCACAGTTTAATTTAAGAGTGGGTATGTGAGGAAGGACATAAAGCTGTTCCTCTCCCAAAAAATCCACTTAGTTTTATTTACTTAAACTATTGTGGTATCTTATCTACTGTTACAAGTTGTGGGATTTTTTTATTGCTCCTTGGTTTAATCTTTTTTGGAATCAATCTTTCTTTCTCCATCAGTTCCAGCAACTCCGTGAGCAGATGGAGGCAGAAATAAGCCACCTGAAGCAGGAAAATGGTATCCTGAGAGATGCTGTCAGTACTTCTACCAATCAAATGGAGAGCAAGTATGTTAGCAGCTACTCGGAGCTCTGTGTGTGTTTAAGCCTTCCCTGAAGGGTTGTTCTGGCTTCTGCTCCTTTTTGTTTCTATCTCCTTGGCTGTTTCCGAATTTGTGGTTAAACTATGAACACAGTTATTTTGGACTGAGGAGGGACCTATTTGTATTTGCATTGAGCCAAGGCTTTCAAAACAGATTACTGTCTTTTATCAGTTTGAAGCTTGAGATTTTAGAGTGGGTGCTGAGGCTTTAACAGAAAGAAGTGCAGAAATGCTCAGCCACAGTTGGTGGTTTTGGCAGGGTATGTATCCTTTCCCCTGAGGCTTTAGGAGAGGTGCTGAAGCTGGTCTCTTGGGAAAACAGCAGCTCTAAATTTCTAAATCAGCTTTGCAATAAGAAAAAAAAGTATCAACACCCTGCAGTTAACGACACCACTGGCATAGCCCTTGGATTTATCTGCTGGTGTTGCAGATGTTTGGAGGAAGAAAAAAGGCATCTCAAGGTTTTGTCTTTTCTAAGTTATGACTTAAGCTGTCCCTGAGCTGGCAGAGAAGCTTGTATGTATTGTGCTAAAAGCTGAGCATCCCTGTAAGGTGTGTAGTCTGACGGGTGAATTGCTGCCAGTGAGCTTCTGCCTATACAAAGCAAAGTGGACACTTTATAGGCTCTCAGATATTTGTTGCTGTTGGAGACTAGAATGTCAAAACCACTGTCAAGACTTGGAAAGGGCTCAGCATCTTCCTTTTCTGGCTGCACTGTTCTTGCAGAGATGCTGCTTCTATATGGACCATCCTGCTGACAGGTTCTGCCCTGCCAGGCGCAGCTCAGCAGAGGTGTGTTCTGCTCCCTGTGCCTGTCCTGCCAGGGCAGGTCGATATAAAAGAGCTTGGAGAAGGGTACTGATACCCTGATCTCAGGTGTCCTATTTGTAGAGATGAAGTATCATTGTATCTTAGGCAGTTATCTTAACATTCTTAATTGAGGCAAACTTAAGAATAAAACGCTTCTTATTTGCTTAGACACAAAGGGGAGCCTTTTAAAATTCTTCCCGTGGGCTAGACAAATGTATTTTCTCTCCCCAAGTGAGAGAGTGCATCAGATAACTTCATAAGTTAAGATAAGTCAAGGCCAGGAGGCATCTATAGGCCAGAGAGATGTGTGCAGTTGTAGTCCAGGAGGAATAGTCTTGAGAAAGTCAGAGATCAATAATCCTTTATGGGGAGAAGAAAGGCGTGTGGCTTTCCATGTGAGACCTTGCTTTATGCTTTAGTTTATATGAGCCTGTCCAAATTATGCCTATCAGCTTGCAAATGTTATAAAGGAACTGATGCTTGTGGCTTATTGCTGGCCTTTTGTTTCTGACTCAGTGGGTTGTAGCTGCTGTGCTGTGCTGATGGCCAAGAGCACCTGACCCTCATCCCTTTCCTAGGATGAAGCAGTGTGAAAAACAAACAAACAAACAAAACCCAAAGCAAACCCACCCGGTATAGCCCTCTGGCTGCAAATATAGGACTTGATGTTGATATTTGAGTAGCTGTTGTTATGGCCTTTGCTTCTTTTTTTTTTTTTTTTAAAAAAAAATCTGTGAAAATGTTTATTTTTAGGCAGTCGGCTGAACTGAACAAACTGCGCCAGGATTATGCTAGGCTGGTGAATGAGCTGGGAGAGAAGAGCAGTAAGCTGCAGCAAGAGGAGCTCCAGAAGAAGAATGCAGAGCAGGCAGTTGCTCAGCTAAAGGTGACTTAGGTTTTCTCTGCCTGGCAAGTTATGCTCAAGGCTTTATCTGAGCCAAGTTCTGAGTCGGGTGGGTTGTGAGGTGCGTGAGAATCACTTCAGGTGTTTCCCTGACCACTAAATCTCTTTGTTGTCTTTATATGCACAAGTATCTATTACCAGATAGGCTGAGTCAGCCTATGGGCTTATTTAATGTTTTTATTCAGTACTCTGGGTTTTGAGTGATTACAAACCTTCCTGTGAAGTGAAACTTAACCTTCCAGGTAAACATCTTTAAAAAGCTTAACTAGGGATGTTGAACTTTGCTTTCTATGAGTGTACAATTCAAGCAACACTTGATATTTTGCAGTGGTTCATCCAGATGACACTGTCCTTGTGTGATTTTTATTTGAAACTACATGGTTTTGTTTAATTGTGTGTTTTTTTTAAAGAGTTAAAATGTAAATGGACTGGCTTCTGGATGCATCTCTTCTTTTGAAGAAAAGGCCTTTTGTATATTTTTTTTTAATTTTCTCGGAAGAGGAAGCAAGTGTTTTCATGTGAGAATGCCAATCCAGAGCTAATTATTTTTTCATACTTGCAATTAAGTCTTAGTTAGCAGACGTTCTCCCTGCCTCTAGCCCTTGCAGGTGGCGGGTTGGTATCTAGACTTGAGACATGTTTTAATTACTAGATGCAGATTTATGGGATGCGTGGCTAGTCTGGCTTCTAGTGTTAATTCTGAACTTGCAGGGCAAAGATGCTACACTTTCATATTACAGAAACCATCCTGTTAAGAGCCTATAATGAAATCTGTCCACAATTTGCCTTTCAAATTAATAGGCTAAACTACTCTAGGAGGAGGATTACAGGGCACTCTGTCTCTCTGATGTGCCCTAATGGAAGCAAGAAACAATTTTACTTCATTGCCATATGTTTAGGGAATAGCACTGAAGAGATGCACTCTGGATTCAAAAATAAATTAAAGGTTAAACTTCTCTTCATCACCTCTCTCTTCAATGTGTAGGTCCAGCAGCAGGAAGCAGAGAGAAGATGGGAAGAAATCCAAGCTTATCTCAGGAAAAGAACAGCAGAACACGAAGCAGCACAACAAGGCATGTATCACAAAATTCCCATGTAACACAGAATTCCCAAATAATGCTTACTACAGTGATTTGGCTGTTGCCATTTGTAAAAAAGGGCATTTTTGAGTAAATGGCTTAAAGCTTAGGTGAAGTCAGTACTGCTTCAGCACTCTGGGAAAATAGTATGTTGTGATACCACTTAGTTTGAATGCTGACAAGGGCTGAACCTTGGCTTGCTGGAATGAGGCTTCTAATCAGCCTCCCTGTTTACAGTGAAAATTATTTCCCCTAAAGTTAAATAATTTACTTCTGAATTAAAATCCTGACATTTCTGCTACAGATGTGCAGAATAAGCTTGTGGCCAAAGACAATGAAATCCAGAGCTTGCACAGTAAACTTACTGATACAATGGTGTCAAAACAGCAGCTGGAGCAGAGGATGCTGCAGTTAATGGAGGCTGAGCAAAAGAGAGCTACTGCAGAGGACTCCATGCAAATGCAGGTGCAGGTAATATTGCTCAAGTACCTTAAGGGTTTGGTTTTTTTCCTCCTACTTTGTGCCTATGGAAACACAGTAATATCCTTGAAATGCTGCTTTAGTAAAGCTTCCCCACTGAATAAAGAATTAGAAAACTGTGCCAGTCTGTCATCTGGCAGCTCATGAAGTGTGAGACCTTGTGTGTGGTGCTGTGAAGAGGTCTGGGGCCATCTCAGACTTGAGAAACACTCCGGGCAAGTCAGGAAAACATGCTGACCCAGGCAATTTCCCAAGCTGTGAAATGACTCCATGGTCTGGGGAACACCCTGGAAGAGCGGCTGTGTACCTTTGATGTTTGCGTGAGCTCTTCTGGTGTGATCTCTCTCTTGGCATCAGGTGGTGAGAGGCAGTGTGGACATAGCTCTTGAGGGCTTCAGGGAAACCAAATGGCGTACGTGGGGCAAGGAATATTTTTCTTTTGATACAGAACAGGTTCTTATGTTTCCACTCAAATTAGTTGATCTTAGTGGGGAGAAAAACAGCGCCTTTGGAAAGTGTGACATGTAAATGCTAAACTGTTCTTACTAACGTAATCATGGCGAAGAGCTAATCCTAGCAAAAGTTGACTAGCTGCAGATCTCAGCCTGCTTTTCTTTCTGTGCTCTCTTACAAGGAGCTGATAGAGCAGAATGATGCTTTGAATGCTCAGCTTCAGAAGTTTCATTCACAAATGGCAGCCCAGGTACAGCATGTTCTCAGACTTTCTTTTGTAGTCATGAATTGTGAACTTTTAATGAAAGTCAGATTTTTAAATTTTTTTTTAATCTGGATATGAGATGTGTAATGCTGAAAGCAAAGATGTTAGCATCCTCTTTTCTAATATTCGCAAACTGGTTTAAAACTTAAGCTTCTGCTGTCCTTTTGGGGGGTAAAATCCACTTATTTCCTCCTGTAGAGGCTTTCAATTGTAACCAAAGGGTAGAATACCTTTTTGAATGTTTGTTTTCTGTAGCTTTGCATGTGTAAAATTCTGTCTCGTGGTTCTTTGGTCTTTTTGCAGTCCTTCTGTGAATCACCTGATCATGCTTTTCCCTTGTACATTGGGTTGTGAAACAGAGTCTTCTGGTAGTTCCCATATAAAGCCGTTTGTTCATTCCAGTGGTAATTTCTGTGCAGAAAAAAAAACCAACCAAAACACCCAAAACCCAAACCAAAAAACCACTGAGCCTGCACAATACTTTTCTCAGTTCTTTTAATTTCTAAAATTTGACTAGTTTCTTTGAGAAATGATTTCTATTGTAAACCCTATGGAAAACATCAGAGTGGCTGAAGGTGCTTCCATGTAGAGACAGGTCACAGGAATTAGCTCAAAGGCTGTAACTTCCATGGGCACAAGTGGAGGCTGTTTCTATGCGGTTGAGGTCTGCATTCTTTTAATCATGGATGCTTGATGCAGTTTGATTAAATTCGACATCAGACTGAAAATGTGTCATCTGGCTTTGCTTGAGGTGCTTTAATCCATTGGGTGGGGTGAGTAGTGCAGGAGGAGGCACTAGGGATTTACAGCATCTTCGTGACCTACTGCTTTCATCCCCAGTCCTTTAAAAGGGCTCTGAAAATAAATCCCTAGCAAAATTTTACTTTTTAGCTCTGGGTTGCAGAAGGAGGTTGTTGGAAGGAGGTGTGTGCTTTCCGTGGGTAGCCCCACTGGCCAGGAAAATGCGTGGCCGTTTTTCCACTGTGATCACTAGGTGTGAAAGTAGAACTTTGGGAAAGCAAGGTTGGACTAAATACTACTCTGGACATCAGGGTTGATGAAACTGTTTTGGTCGTTAAGGAGGACTGAAACTATTTGTTCCCTTTGATTTTTTTTTTTTCTTTTTTTTCTTTTTTTCCCCCTCTGATGCTCTTCTCTGGTGTGATCTGGGTAAGGCAGTATGGGAGCTGTCATAGGGTCTCTTGGGCACAAGCGCTGTGAGATCCAGGATTCTGAGGGAGGATAAGGCTGGATAAGGAGAATCACACACCTGAAGCACAAAATGAATGTGGAAGTTCAGCCATAGCTGCTACCAAACTGCCTGTGAAACAGTCTGCAGAGGTCCCTTGATGCCTTGATAACCAGTGTGATGGGTCTCTCCTGCCCTGTTTTAGGTGACCACACAGGAAGAAGTTTTTTCCATGGTGAAAAAATGCCACTTGCTGGTTTGCTGCTGTTTCTGTTCCTAACACAAGTCCTGATGCACTGTGCAGGGCTTGCTTTTTTTTTTTTAAATTCGAGTGGTTTGCCAGCAGAATGTCCCGTAACACACTTAATCCTTGGGAGACAGTGCTGGTGGTCCCTGTGGCTTGTTTGAATCTGGTAGAGGGCAAGTAAGGTGGTTTATTGTTTCCCTTCGTGTTGCCTTAGGCCAAAGGGGAAGGGACACTCGTATCTGCTGGTACTGCTTCAATCTTCTTTAGCCAGGGAATAGTTGGAAGCATCCTGTGTGAGTTTAAAATAACTAGACCAATTTTACAGATGCTATTCCTGGCTCACTGTAGGTGATACTTTGACTTGCCTTACCTTCAGCTATTTTATTTTTTTTCCTTCTGCAGACCTCAGCTTCAGTCCTGGCAGAAGAACTACACAAAGTGTGAGCATTCATTTCCTCTGGTATTTGGGAGGTGTTACTGGCTCTTAATGCATGCCACCTTTCCTCTGTGCACGTGCTGTGCATATGGGAGGGACTGGTGAAGGAAATGTTGCTGTCTGTGCTCTTAACTTCTCACCATGGGATTGACTTGGGAGCTGGGAAACTGCTTCCTGCGGATTTCCCTTCCGTGTCTGGTCTCAGGTTTGGAGTCTGTACATGGCTTTATATGCTACACAGAAAACTGTGTCTCCTCTTGTTAAACTGCTGCCTGTGTGCAGGGATCAGTGCAGAGTGCAGGAATGTGTGTGACCATGAGAATTGTTAATGTTTGGGCTATATGACTGTGCCAGGAGATTTGCTCCTTTGGGAGATGGGGTAGTTGTTGTGTTTCAGAGCTAGAGAATGTTTCATAAATTTTTGGCAAGCAAACAACATTTAAAATGGATGGAAAAGCTTTTGGACCCAAAGTGTACTTTCAGCAGGATTTAGGGTAGGAACTGGACTTAAGGGCCAGTGTGTATTTTGTGTTTAGCCTGATGCTTCACATGCTGCTTTCATCCAAGACCTTTTGGTACTGATACATCATTTCTCATCTGTGCAGGATTGCAGAAAAGGACAAACAGATAAAGCAGATGGAGGACTCATTAGGCAATGAACATGCCAACTTAACCAACAAGGAGGAAGAGCTGAAGGTATAATAAAATCACGTGTAAATGCCAGCTGATACAGAGAGGCTTATTTTCTGTGTATATAAAATGAAGCCTGCAAGGCAACTGCCTTTGGGTCTACAAACAGCTCTTTCTGCTACAAGTCTGCTGATTTTGCTCTTCTAGGCAAGACCAGTGCTTGATGCTGGGAAGCTCTTGATAAGAAAGCTTGAGGTTTTTCCTTGCTGTTATCTCTAGAGTCTTTCTAAAAGTAAACTGAAATACTTTGCACTGGAGAGTGAACTTACCTGAAGTACTGTCTCTATGCAAAATGCAAATATATGTTGGTTTTTTTTTCCTCCTTCCTTCAGGTCTTACAGAATATGAACCTGTCCCTGAAATCAGAAGTACAGAAGTTACAGGCTCTGACAAATGAACAGGTAAAATAATTGTTTCATTAAATATTTAACTTCACTCTCTTCCCGCTACCTATTCTGTCATAAATGCAAATGCAGATTGGTTGGCTCTAAGCAAGCTGTGCTTAAGCACATTAGAGGTGTGTGGCTCCTGAATCAGGCTAATACGCGATTCTCTGGAGTTCCTGCAGCTGGTGGGAGGCCTATTTCTTACCCTTCCTTCACCAGCAAAATCTTTCTTACTTGGATATCCACGTTACCAAAGCAGTTTGCTTGGTTTAGATTTGCAGGCATGCAGAGTGCAGGACACTTCACAGGAGCAGACACAATTGTGTTTGAATATGCAGTCCTGGGATTTGTATACATGGGTGATAAGCATCCTTCTAAAGACCCCAAAAGCACCCAACCCCTTCCCTCCTTTACCACAGAGATCTTTATAGAACCAAAATGCTGCCCCTCTGTTACTGCTACGTGGCTTGTTCATGACAGAGGTGAAAATGAAGTGTTTAATTAGAGATAATCCTGGTTGTCAAATGAACCTCTTGGAGATCATCTTCCCTTTGAGTAATTGGATGCTTGCCTGGTATATTTTGGTGTTTTAAGAGGGCATGAAGACAAGGTTACCCCCTTTTGCTCTTGCTGGCGAGTCATGTGCTGAGAGGCCAAATGACTTGTTCTAGCTTTTTAATATTGTGGAATGAAAGGTTGATTGAATCATGTGATGTATCCTAAGTCTGTGTTAATCCTCTTTATATCTAGGCTGCTGCTGCACATGAGCTGGAAAGGATGCAGAAAAGGTAAATAGCTCTGGCATTTGATAAACAATGTTTGTCAGTCTTATGTTCTTTTGAATCGATGCTTTTTATAAGAATTGGATGAGGAAACATACTTAACTGTTCTGCTGTGCCTCAGCATTCACATCAAAGATGACAAAATAAGAACTCTTGAGGATCAGCTTCGAGAAGAACTTGCTCAGATTTCAAATACAAAAGAAGAATTCAAGGTAAGATGCAGAATAGCTGTTCTTGTGCTTATTTACATTAAGTTTTCGAGATTTCAGAGACGGTGGAGCAGTTCATACAATTGACAGTTGATTTGTAACATAGAACTGACTTTTGGGTGTTAAGGTAAATTACAGTATTCTGTTCACAAGGCAAGAGCAATGTGGGTTGTCACAGTAGTAGCAACAGATTGTGCTGCAGAGTAAGAGATGGGATAACACAAGTGAAGTGTGGCGTCTGCAGCTGTGAAGAGTGAGATTTATGAAATCTGCATGAGGAGGTTGTGTTCAGTAAAAGCTATATGGTTTTCCTGCATCCCACCTTCTAATATGACTTTCAAGGCCTTGGCATGTGCCTTTGTTGCTTGGATTATCATGTTGTCAGGTCTTTTTTTTTTCCCCTGTCAAGGTAGGTGTAAAAATGCTTATTTTTCCTCTGCTGTCTTCCAAATTGTTTCTCATAAGGCTGCAGATAAATTGCCAAAGCTTCTAGTTCTGACATCTGGGGTCTGCACAGCAAAGCTGGTACTTGTTTCTAGATGGTGTGTGCAGAGAGCAACTTAACTCCTCCTCGCTCTTTGCCACCTTAGCCTTTTTCTTCTGAACTTTAGCTGTTAGAAATAGACCTGCTTCCCAGGAAAGGTGATGACTCAATTTTTTTAACTCCTTTAAAGCCCATGTTTGGTACTGCTGCTCTTCTGATGTTGCTGGTGAAAGGTCACTCACTCTGAATCTCATCATGTCAAGTTGGTAGGTTTGTTAGTGAGGAGTAGAGCGGGTGGGTAGTGGCAGAGGCAGCAGGCTTTTGTAGGGGAAGCCACGCCTCATGAGTCTCCTGGAGCTCTTTGAAGGTGTTGGCAGGAGTTAAACTTGATCCATGTATTAAAGTGTCACTTTCAAAGAGGTTTTGATGAGAGTCCCTTGCAAGGCTCCATAGTTTCTCTAAGCTGTCAGAGAATGAAGGAAGAAGTTTGCTCAATTAAGAGAATAGGAAACAAAGTACAACTTCCAATTGATTTTGTAATAAAACTGACTGCATCTTCAGTGAGGTGTGTACTGGGTAATGGGTGCATAAACTGTCTGCAAAGGGGAGCAGGAGGAGATGACAGGCTTCAGTAAGTTGAAAAGTCTCAAGTTTGTGACACTCTTGGGGCTTTCAGAGTGGTGGAACATTGTAAAATGGCAAGTGAAGTGGTGACAGTGAATACAAGGAGGAGGAGTAATCTGAACTTCCTTTAACGTGATGCTTTATGCAGTAACTGTTACCCAGGGAAAAGGCCTTAGAAGTGTTGTGGATGGTTATGTCCTGAAATCAACTCGGTGCTAAGTAATGGCAAAAATCATCTGGAGGCAATGATAGCAGTTCTTGGGCAGTGAATAGAGAACAGAACACAATTGCCATCATAGTGATACTGTGGAAATCCATAGTGTGCTCTCAGCATGAACGTTATGTGCCCTTCTAGTCTCCTCTTCCTCCTGCCTTTGATCCCAAACATAAGCCAGAGCAGCTCTGTACTAAATGCTTCCCCCTGAGGAAGTGCTGCTTTTTTCCCATGTGCCTGAAAGAGGGTGAAGCCACTTTCAAAACGGAGCAATTCCTTTAATCCTTGCCATTGCTGTCCCTTCCCACTTGTATTGTCCCTGTAAGGCTTTGGGTCTGAAGCACAAATCATGTGTCCTGCTTTTTACTTTTGTAAAACACCAAGCAAATCTTTTTAAAGACTTTATAAAGCAAAAAGCAATAAATAGAGGAGGATTTTAAAATACAGACAGGCAGCCTGTCTGTTAAGGACTGCTGCGACTGTTGCACGGAGGAGAAATGCTGGAGGAGGGGGGCAAGGTCTGTGGTATGGCTGTTGGACTGAAGTGTGGGAGCTAAGCAAACCTCTTGCTGCTGGACTGCCAATTCCTTGCTGTGCATCTTCTGTGTTAAAGCAGCTGAAGAGAACTCGAGGTGATCCCAGACCATTTGCTTTGCCAGATGAGTGTTTTGTAAGAGGAAGCTATCAAATCTTGACACGATGCTGATACTGCTTGAGGAGGAAAATGCAGTTTCTCTTGCCTCTCACGCTTGGTACTGTCTGATTCTCTGCCAAGGGAATGAAGATGGTAACAGCTGAATTTCTCATGGGAACATAAGGACAGCAGTAATAATACAGAAAAGCAAGAAAGAAGAGGAAGGGACTCTTTGTAATCTTGTAGCTTCCAAAGAACTCACTCTAACGACTTCTGTGCTATTTAATTACCTCACTGCTGTTATGAAAATGCTGTAGTTAGGGTTTGCAGTTCAGAACTGATAGAATGATTAAATTTCTTTGCAGGTTCTGAAGGATCAAAATACAACTTTACAAGCTGAAGTTCAGAAGCTGCAGACTCTCCTGTCTGAGCAGGTATAGCCAGTGTTTGCTGAGGCTGTGTCAAAGATCTTCTGTTCTTTTTAGCTTCTTAAGTGTTTTTTTTTTTTTATTAAGCTGCCCTTAGGCTGAGCTGCATGGTGTCAGAGCCTGTTGCTTTTTAGGTATTTTCTCTTCCATGGAGGGTTCAGTTAAGGCAGTTGTGACTGTCTTCTAGACACAGTCACAAGTGTCCAAACAAAATGTGGATTTTTTTTTTTTTTTCCTGCCCTGAAGAATGGTAGCTTAACACAAGCAAGAACTTACTTCTGCAACCTTCCCCAGTTTTATTGGCGATTTTTCTAGAATAAAGAATTCCCATGAACAACCAGCCCTTGCAGGGGAGAGAGGGCTCTTACTGGGCTGTGGAGAGACCAGAGTAAGGTCTTTATCCTACATGTTCTCCACCCTGGAATGAATTCTCAAACCAGTAGTAACCAAAGAACAGACCCATGGAATGGGAAAGCTTACACTGTGATGGCTTTTGTCCCTCCTCTTGTATATTTTTTTGCCCATGGCCCACCTGCTGCAGCCAGCTGGGCTGGTACTCACTTAGGATGCTGCAGGTTCAGAGCTGTTGTGTTGCTTAGCCCCATCTCCTCTGTGAGTGTTGCCTGGGAGAGCTCTTGTGAACACCCCTGATTTTGTACCGTTGTGGAACGAGAAGACTTCCTGAAACACTGGAAAAAGACTTGCAGGACAGGAAACTTATTTCTTCTGCACTAGTGTCTGCTAGTCAGCAGCTCCCTGTCTGGAGCAGCTCCCTTTCTTCTGGCAGAGAACCAGATTTTGCAGCCTTATTCTCCTGGGTCTGGCTGATTTGGTGTCTGAAATAGTGGGGCTGACTTTTCTTTGTAGCTGGCTTATATTTCTTGTGTGTGTCTTGCAATGTGGTGGTGTTGAGAAATCATAAATGTTCTGCAGAGTGAGCCTCAGGTGGAGCTTGTGGTTTTGATAAATGTTTGAGAGGCAGATTTTTCAGGTACTGAGCTGGCTGTTGTGGATTAAATGTCACACAGTACTTGGCATGCTTGACACTCCCTAGGAACACTAGAATCCTGTGTCCCATGGCATCTTGTCACCAGAAAACCTGTAGTCCATCAGTGTAAAACTATCAAGCCATTTGGGCTGGATCTCTGCCTCCCCTGAGAGACTGACATCTTTCCAGCATCAATAGTGGACACACATGCCCTGCAGACATTCTCCTCCTACTTTATTTTCCCTTTTGGATTGGCGTGGCAATTAAGCTTCTGGTTAAGTTGGTGTTCTCCAGTTATTTGTGTTTTTAAAATCCCAAGCCACTATTGATCCCATTAATGATTACACTATGATGTTTTTTATAGGCAAACAAAGACTTGTTAGAGCAGATGGAAAGAAGGTAAGAAACTTTTTTTTTCTTTTGAATCAGAGGCTAAAATAAAAATCTAGTTTTGTTGGCAGCAAGATTACTGTTGATAGTTGAATTGCCTTCAAAGGTTAACTTTTTTCCTAATGCTCACTTTTGATTTCTCAGCATGAGAGAGAGGGATGATAAAATCAAGACGGTTGAAGAGCTGCTTGAGGCAGGACTTATACAGGTGGCTAATAAAGAGGAGGAGCTGAAGGTAAAATCTCTTGTATTATCTTTTTATGGGGAAGTGAAGATTAAGTGCTCTTGTGCAAAGTGTATGTTTGAGTGCTCATAGTGCAGTCTGGGATAATTCCCTTTGAATAGGAAAAGCATCTCATGGAGACAAGGTTAAAACCTTCTTGGTAAGCTAGACTAAGTGTGAGCATTGATGGCAGACTGCAAGTGCTTCTCTCTGCTTAGTCTAGAGCAGAGTTTGCTTGGATGCATACCTGGTGCCTTTTGGAATGAAGTGAATACATCTCTAGAGCTGTATGTTTAGCCTCATCTGCAGCAAGTATGTCTTTTAGGAAAAGGTGTTTTGTGAAAACTTGGGAGTATGGGACTCTAGCATCTGTTTGCTTAGGTGGTGATCTGAAGGGTTAAATGGATTGTAAACTAGTGACATGATGCTAAAGGTATTTCCTTCCTCTTCTGTTTATAAGGAAGATAGTGATGAGAAGTCTGAAAAGCCAGTACAAAAATCCCTGTCTGTTTTCAGCTGGGTTTTGCTAGAAAGCTGTGTCCTCTCTACCCAGACATAGCCAAGACAATGCTCACGTTCTTCATGTCCCTGAATTCCAGGTGCATCGCTGACACCCCTGTACTGGGGAGGGGTTGCACACTAGCAGACTGTCAGGTTACTAAACAGCCAAAGGTGTGAGCATGTCACCTTCATGTTTCCCTGGACTCTAGCTTCCTATAGATTGAAGCCCACTCTGAGCTGTCCGTAATGAATGAGTCCATTGAATACTTTGGCTCCAGCTGCTGCAGAAAGAGGTCTCTTTCAGAGTTTCAAAGTATTTCAGTTGTTCTAAAAGAAATTACTTTTCTGTCAAGCTTAACACATTTTCCCCACCAAATGAGTCTTTCATTATCTGTGTGTCTGCTTTCAAAGGCGTTGCGAACGGAAAATTCATCCTTGAGAAAAGAACTTCAAAGTCTGCAAATCCAGCAATCGGAGCAGGTAGTACTTTTCATCTAAAACTTCTATTACACCTAAACTAAATCTAAAAGAATCTTGCTGTGGTTGCAAAAGTCAAGGGAAAAAGGTGAAGATACCTTTGAAGCCTAATGGCAAAGCATCCTGTTTTCTTCCAGCATGGGTCTGGAGCTGATAGTTCTGTCAAATATTTCCTTTGTGTAAGTGTCAGATGTGGCAGATATCAAGGTTCCAATTCAGTGGTGATTCTGGGTTGGTTTGCGTTTGCCACATGCTGATATGGGTGTGGGTTGTTTTTTTTTTTTTCCAGCAGCCTTGTGCAGCAAGCGTGGCTGGTAGGCAGCTCATACTGTATCAGCTTCATTATGCTGGTTATTTGAGCTTTCTAGTGTTAACCCACACCTGTGCAGGTGTGATTTAGCCCCCTTCTGCATAAGTCTCTGTTCAGTGACACGGTCACAGTATTATAATTTTTGATGTGCACTTGATTGCTGATCGGGAAGTGCCTTTCCTTGACATCCAGCTCTGCTTGGACAGCTCAGGATTGCACTTAATTTCTAGTAAATCGTTTATGGGTGAGGGGAAGCACAGTAACTATGGAGAGATGTACAGTAGTGCCTGTATGAAAAGGTTAGCTGGTCCTGAACCTCAGCCTCTCCTGGTGAAGATGGTGTGGGTTTGCTTTTGTTTTTGTGGAACTTGCAGCAGACTTGGTATTAGTGGCTTGCCAGGAACTGCAGACCAAGAGTTAATTTTCTCAGGAGCAGCCAGATAGATAAAGCCATTAGGCTGCTACTTAGTTTACCCAGTGGCAGAATACACTCAAGGTCTTCTTAACCCTCAAATACTTGCAGATTGTTTTACTCTCTTCTGTTTTTCTAAATTGAAGCTCTGTTTTGAACAGGTTTCCTTCCAATCACTGGTGGAAGAACTTCAGAAAGTGTAAGTTACTGCATGGATTTAATTTCTGATTGATACTTCTCTCTGTCTTTATTCCATGACTACAAGTGTTTTGCTTCTCTGAAATCATTTGCTTTTAAATGGGTGAAGTGTATGTGTGTGTGGCAGGAAGCATTATCACTTTGGAAACACATCACGTCAGGTCGATACCTTTTTGAAAATCCAGTTGCTTCTCTGCTAAGCGATTATCTTCATAAGCCTAACTTTGACTAGATGAGGCATTGCGCTGAATTGTCAGATAATTGTTTTTCTTCAGTAGGCACTCTGAAAGGGGTGAGCTTCTTCACTCTCTGTGTGGATATTTGAAGTTGATAAAGACTTGGCTGGAATGTCCAGTGAATGCTGAAGTTAAGTGTGTGCCATTCCAGGGACTATAGATACCTTCAGTTGAATTTTTAGACAGTAGTTGTATCTATTTAGCATGTGAACCTCTGGTTATATAAAGCCAGCTTGTTCTGCACTATTCCCAGTCTTATTCCTCCTGTTTGTTTCTCCTCCTTGGTCCCACTGTGATCCCAGCGGCTGGTGATGTGATAACAGAACCAAAGGTTGTGTATTTGCTCAAATAGCACATTTGTTCAGCCAGCTGATATTGCTCCTTTGCTCTTTTTAAGGATCCATGAGAAGGATGGAAAAATAAAATCAGTGGAAGAACTCCTACAAGCTGAAATCCTCAAAGTAGCAAACAAGGAGAAGACTGTTCAGGTATCTTATCTCTACAATACCTGCCTGCCTTTGTGTGTCTATGCCACCGACTACCATTTATTTGTTACTGCATGGCATTCTGTAGTGATGAATTTGTAGCATCCATTTTTGTGGCGTTTTTGTGTTTCCATTGTCCAATCCTGTCTGTTTTGTCATTGAAAAGGCTTTGACACAGGAAATAGAGGCTCTGAAAGAAGAAGTAGGAAATTCCCAGCTTGAGATGGAAAAACAGGTAAAATACCTTAGTGCCAGAAGTGTGAAACAGCCTTGCCTGCTCACTCATTTCTGTTCTAGTGTTTTCTTTCACTGGTGAATGTCATTGGGAAAGGGAACTTTTCAATGGTAGAGCTACACTATTCCTGAGTATAAAGCTCAAAATATGTAGTATAACTACTGCTGTTCTTCAGAAATCACATTCCTCTGGATGCCTGAGCTTTTTGGACTTTTAGTATGAAATTTGGCAAGAATTGCTATAACTTAAAGCATTGTAGCTCTGGCTGGGCCTATTGCATACTGTTCCTGTGGTAAACATGAAACCCTGGGACATGCTTTGAGTCTGGCAACTCAGAAATCTCAAGGGCTGAAGGTGCTTCTCCATTTCTGTGTTGCTAGAACAATACTATGGGCCCAAATAGTGTCTGGTTTCCAGGTAAATCTCAGACTGTTTTCTTTCCAGTGTCCAAAGAAAGCCTATTTTTGGCAGAGTAGGTTTTACTCTAGCTATCAGGAATGCAGAAATGGAGGAGTATTGGCTTTTTTGGCATGTTTGCTGCCTAGCATCCAAAACAGCGGGAACCCACGTTTCCTTAGGGAGCCCGTTCTGCAGGCAGCTTAATCCATCGTGCTGTCAGGAAGCTTGCTTGCTTGTTTGTGTGGGGTGTGTGGATTGTTTTTTTTTGGTCTGCACTCTTTTTTTTTGTTTGTTTGTTTTGTTTTGTGGTGGGGTTTTTTGTTGTTTTTCAGTCTTTCTAGCTACATTCCAATATGTCACCCCCTTTTCTTCTTTCCTTAGTGTTAAAAGTTTTTGTCCTTTTTAGGCAAAGCTTCAGAGATTGTGTTTCCGTCTTGGGTTTTTCCTCCAAAGCAAATTCCCAGGAACTGGAGGAATTGCTTGTGTGTGGTTCCTTCCCTGGAACTGACACAGAGCCCAGAACAAAATGCAGTTTAGAGTTGCTGTCTCTGGAGAGCTCCATGTGAGGGATTCTTGCTCCAAAGGTGGTATATTTTGCACCTTTTGGTCTCCTGCAAGCAGAATAGTTTTTGGGGAATGTCTGAAACTCCTGCCATGTTGTGGTAGAGGACTAAACTAAGCTGTCTGGACAGCCAGTATCTACACAGCCACTGTCAGGCTTTTATACAAAATTCAAAGGAAATAGTCTTACTAAATCTCATTTCTTCAATCCATGTTCAGTCTTAGAATTGGAATTTAAGGGAGTGCTGACATTGCAGAGGGCATCTGAGAAGCACTTGCTTGTGCAAAGGTCGAAGGACCAGGGATGGTCTCTGATTTGAGCTGCAGTTGCTAGTGAGATGGTTGTCATCATCAGTGTCTGCTGCTTCCTCTGTCTCTCGTGGTGGAAGGGTGCTCCAGTGGGCCTGCTTGTGTTCCCATTTGCACGATTTTCTTTTCTGCTCAGGACATCACGTTTTAAATGTGGAGAAAGTAAATAGTGGAGACACTTGCCTTCTCATAATTTATTTTCCCACCAAAAAAAAAAAAGTGTGGTTGTGCTTACATCACTGTAACAAATGGTGCTTGTTTTAATAATGTCTAATGAGTTTCCCCTGTTTCTGCCTAGAGCAGTTTATAGCATTTATATGTCTTTTTTTCCATGTGCATTGAACTGAAGTACTGATTATTTTCTTTAGGTGTCGATTACATCACAAGTCAAAGAGCTTCAGACTCTGTAAGTACAGCTGTTAACATGTCTGATCTGCCCTGTGCACCCCTTGCTTCCCTGCTCCAGTCTATTTTAACTTTCTTGCCTTGTGTTTGTGCTTCACTAAAATGATCCAGGCTATTAGCACTGATCTTAGTAGACGTGTGTCCTTATTAGAAATACTTGGTCCTGTCTGAGACAGCAAACAAGCTGAAGTGCTGCATGGCTTCATGAGCCCCAATTAAACTACAAGGGATTAAATTCAAGTCAGGATGGGAGGATATAGGCAAGTCACTATGGCAAACTTACTTTGGAAATATCTGTGCCATAGCTGGCTGGGTAAGTGAGAATTTAGCCACCATGGTCATCAGTCCCTCGTGTCCCCAATTGGGAAGGGGGAAGAAAGTATTTTTAGATGAGGAGAGCACATGTGTGTGTAATTCCTGCAATATATGTCAGTGCAGACTTTGTCTGCTTTCACTTAATGAGAAGTACCATTGATCAAGGGCTTCTCCTGCTAATCCAGACTGCAGGGGAAGTGTTCACACGTTGGGTTTTAGTGGGTGAATTGTGTTTGTGCCATTGATCGCATATGCTGCTTTTGTTAAGTGCTGCAAAGCACAGGATGTCTCTTTTCCAGATGGATAAAAGAGCAAGGGTTTATGCTGTGTGTCTGTGTGTGTTTAATTGTACAGGTTGAAGGGGAAGGAAAAGCAGGTGAAAACCATGGAGGCCTTATTGGAAGAGAAGGAGAAAGAGATTGTTAAGAAAGGAGAATGGCTGCAGGTAGGCTTCCTTGGTATTCTAAAGGGAAATATGTTCTGTTGCAATATTTCTGGCTGTGGAAAAGTTATGTTTACACTTCTAAACTTGCTTTTTTTCTATTTGTCCAAAGGGTCAGAAGGATACTATTGCACAATTAACCGGTAAAGTTCAGGAGTTAGAACAACAGAACCTGCAACAGCTCCAACAGGTACGGCCTGCAGAGTGGATGTGGTTTGGGAATGCTACTGCATCGAACTGGAAGATGTTGGTTTTGTCCTCTACCTCTCGCAAAGGGTTTGCATTGGCTTCACCCTACAGAGCTATTTTAAATCTTACTTGGCTAAACTGGCAGTCTACAGTGCAGAGTTCATCTGTGTTCATCCAAAACAGGTTTTACATGGATGACAGGTTCTGAGAGCTTTTTTATAACCTGGATGGTACAGTGCGTGATGAATAGCTTTGGTCTGAAAACTTTGAAGCTCATAGACAGAATCACAGCTGTCTCGTAGGTAGCTCCTTGCCAGACTGAAGTAGCATCTCTGAGGGCTGTGGTCATGCAGAAACTCCTGCTGTAACTGAATCTAGCAGCTCCTCTTGGAGTGGTCAGACTTTGCTGTGGTTTCTTCCTGTCTTTATCTGTTGCAGAAGATGCAACTGGGTGGAATATTTTGGCTTTTTAGTTCCTGCACTGGACTTGAGGACAGGGAACTGGACATCCTTCGAGCCAGGTGTTACTTAGTGGAAGAATTTTTCCATTGAGGTGGTATTCCAGCTCAGCTGTGATTTTTGTCAATGATAAAGGGGAGAAACTTGAGTTGCCCTCTTGTTTTGGGTGGATGTCTAGACAGGAATTTTTCCCAGGGGAAAGGTGGAACGGAGAGAAATTGGCTGGTGTGAAGTTTGGGATGCTTGGTGTAAGCTGTGCTCCTGAAATCCATCATACTTAGATATTCTTGGAGCAATGTCTGATGCGAAATTCCTGGTATTTTTTTGGCGAGTATCTTGCAAGCCATGTGGTGCCCCTGCTCGTGCAAAGAGTTGCTGTTAATTTGAAAGCTTTACCGTGACATCAAAACCAAGTTGAGAATTATTTTATTTTTCAGTTACCTGCTGCATCCCAAGTCCAGGAGTTGGAGAGCCTGTGAGTATGCTTAGTAGCAGTTTCTCAAGCGCCTGCTGATAATATGCATTCAGTGCTGGCGCTTATCTTAAATTGGAATGTATGAATTGGTTTCAAGAATTTTATGGGCTTTGCTAAAATAAGCTGTTAGTGCTGATGGACGTACACCAGCCAGCACGTCTGCTGCTGTGTATAATAGCAAGCGTCTGGCGTCCCTGCCTGGCGTGCCTAAGTAGTAGTGCTCATACACTTTGTGAAAGTGAATGATCGCCCAGGGCTCTACTAACTGGTGAAATTGCTGCTACTTCTTGTGTCTAGTGATAATTTCTCCTTCTGTTTAGCATGTTTAAAAGAGTGTGGATTTTAAGTGCCTGTGGCTGAGTCGGTAAAAGCAATGAACAGATACAGTTTGCCATTTTCAGTCTGAGATGCAATAGCCAATTCTCCAGCTCCTGTTTTATGGAGAAATGCTGCCAGACTTTCCTCTGTTTTGACTCTGCTTTGTCTGGCTGCTCTAAGTCAGAAGAAGGTTGTATGAACCTGTGCCAAAAAGGGCTCTGTCTTCAAAGCAGCTCGTGTAATGTGCTGCCCTCCCAGCAGAGCTCCTGTATAGCCAGAACATGGTACCTAAGGCAGCCTCACCTTTAGGAGATTGTCCCTGGCACCTTCACACCCAGCTGGCTTGTAGGATTTGCTCAGGTGATCAATTGCTTCTCTCCCGCTTTGGCTCTGAATGGTGTTGAGATCAGCTATGACTAAATGTGTTTGCTGATTGACATATCAAATGAATAGCTTGCTTCAGGCCAGTTCTTAGCAGGTAAGTGTCTGCAATACATGTTGTTGTAGCTGGCATGTATTTTTGTTAGCTTTCTTGGTTTGGAGCCATAATACAGTGGTTTCTTCTGTGTGTGTGTGTTCTCCTTTTGGCTGATTGTTATATATAACATACAAAAGATATTTCTCTTCTGCTGCTGAAAACTGTCCCAGCTAGGGCGTCCATCCCTTTTTAGCATAAATTCTTACCCCTTTTTTCTTTCTTTCTAAACCATCTCTTCAGGTTGAAAGGGGAGGAAGAACAAATGAAGAAGTTGAAAGCTGTGGTGGAAGAAAAAGAGAGAGAAATTGCAAGCCAAGTAAAACAACTGCAGGTAGAGTTTTGGTAGAAATGCCTTGTGTTGTAAGGAGTGTGTATGTTCTGTGAGTGTGTATCTATATGTATACACGTGTATATATTGCCTCTTCTCTCAACAGGACGTGCAAAAGGAAAATGAATCTTTTAAAGTTCAACTTCAAGAATTAAAGCAGGAGAATTGCAAACAGGTACAGCTTCCAATTACTGAGTGAAGTCGCAGGGGGTGGTGGTAGCTTGTCTGGGTGGCATGGAGACCCAGTAGTTGTATTGACCACTGAAATCCTGGGGCAGCTTTGGGGTCAGATTGCACAAAGCCAGCTTTTCTGGCGGTTGCATATCTTTTCCTTTTTCCCTTTATCGTGTGAGTTTGCAGCTTTGTGCTCTTCCTTATGCTTGCTGTGTTCTCATCTAGCTTTCCACCCCTGTCTTTACACGGTGTATCACAGCCCTGCTTCTGGCCGAAGGAGGCTGGTCAGGATGCTCTTGGAGGCCAAGAGTGCAGCTGCTCAGTGTTGCAGCAGTGTCTGGTTAACAAGGCAGCTCATGCCCTCTGCACCAGTCTTTGCTGATCTGCTCCTAATGAGTTTCTGATCTGTTTGTAGGCATCTCTGGCTGTCCAAAGTGAGGAGCTTCTGCAAGTGTGAGTACTGCCAGAAGTTGCATGCAGTAAATAAGCACTTCATGTCACTTATCGCTCAGGAAATTTAAAAGATGAAATAAATGCCAAATGTACAATATCAATGTGTGAGAAGTGGCCAGTAAAACCAGATCTTTACTATCTAATAAAACTTGAACATAGAGATTCTACTCACACTAATAATTCTCAGCTGCAGCCGTCTGCAGACAGTGCTTGCAATATGTTGTGCCCACAATGTAAGCAAGTCATGATTGATTTAATTTTAAATGCATGCCAGCTCAGCTGTATGTCTGAAGAGTTAAATGTTGGTGTTTCAAGCAAAAGTGACAGGCTTTTTTCTTGGAACTTCATCTTAGTAGAGGGTTGTTCATATTATAAAAATCATCTGGCGGAAATCTCTTCCGAGGGAAAATCTCAGGGGTAAAAATGTGTTGAAACATAAAGCTGAAGCACACTAAAGAACTAAGTGGAAGCTAATGCCATACCGGCTTATACTGTGCTACATAAATTGCCACTGTCATGCATTTTTGGCTGCCTGATTTATTTTTCTTTTAAGTTAAATGACTTATAAATTGTGGACTAGGTGCCTGAAAAAGAATGCTTTTATCCAGCAGGCAGTGCCTGTTCCGTGGCGTTGTACTAGTGTGGGCTGGCTGACTTATCTTCGTCTAATGTGTTGCCTTTCCGTGGCCTTGGTAAATGTGTGCAGATGCCTGTTGTAGGCAAACAACAGCTTTACAACGGGCTTTGCTCTGGCAGCCCGCGGTTCACAGAGCAGTAGGAAGCAAGTGGTGCTGCCAAGTCAGTGAGAGCAGCTTTTCAAAGAGTGTGTTGCTGGAAGGGAAGGCACGTTAGTGTATGTGAAGGGGTGTCAGTGCTTCAATTGAAACTTTTAAAATGTCTCCTGACTTGTTTATGGTTCTTTTTGCTAATTCAGGGTTGCAGGGAAAGAGAAGGAAATCGCCAGTCTCCAAAATGAGCTCGCCTCTCAGAGAAATGCTTTTGAGCAACAGAGGAAAAAGAACAACGTAAGGAAATTCTTCCCCAATGCCCCCCAAAACCCCAACAACCTAAACCCCAAAGAAGAGCCAAACCTGTGTGCACTGCACTCCTCAATGCCTAAGGCATTCTGCTGAGAACATGTTTCTGACAGTTGTTTGCTGTATTGTGTCCCCTGGACACACTCCTCTCTTCTTGGGAGTGACTGAACATACCTCATTTTACTGCTCCAGGTTTTGTGAGCTCTTGGACAACTTGCTGATTTGATGAGAGAGAGGAGACTTGCTGGTGGGGGACACATCCTGTAGCAAGTTCTCAGATTTGTATTCAAGTTTTGTTAGCCCTGTTCAGAAACATGTCCTTTGCCAGGGGAGGAAGAGGGAGGGTGGGAGGATGAAAGGTAACTCTGACCAAGTTACGGTCCTTGTGCGGGACATGGGAGGAGGCATTACCTTCAGGGCTCTCGGGTCTGGCTCTTGCCATTCCTAAGAGCGACTAATCCCGATCTTCTGAAGGAGGTGAAGGACAGTGAGCCTTCCTTTACAGCAGCTGCTGATGATGCAGTGTGAGTTGTTTGGTGGAAGTAAAGATTGTATCTTCCATCACGGAGCTGTGAAGTTACCTCCTTGTTATACATCACCTGTGGAGGGCAAGAGAATGGCATCTTCTAAGTCGTATGGAAGAAAGTTGTTAAAATACAGGGTTTTTAGCTCACTTATCTCTCCTTGATAGCCTATAAAGTCCAATGAATACTGTGCAATAAGCTTTATTGCTTAAAAGCGGGACAGTGTAAGGAAGATGCACCAGGAAAATACTGAGGATGTGAGCTTTTGAGCAAATAGTGTTGCTTAAGAGCTGAAATAAAGTAGAGGGAAAGTGGTTGAGCAGTCTCAGGAGACAGATGAGCTGGAATGGGAGAGCATAGGCATGCCTGTTTCCTGGGGAATTGAAAGGTCTAAGTACCCTTTGTGGTGCAGGCAGAAATCTGGCTACTGCTGAAGGCAGATCATGCCTGTAGATCCCAGCTTTCCACATCACAATTTTATCCAATCTTGTTCTTATATTCTGTGAAACAGCCCTTAGGATAGCAGGCAAGTGGAAGTGGTAAAGTAAAAAATAGTGTAGGTACATGCTAGGATTTGGATGCCACTTTGTGCGGTGAATTAAAAAAAATACAGCCTTTCATAAAGATTGCTCTGAGGGTGGGGAAAAAAAAATAAATCCCAAGCACTGTAATCTCCCTGCAAGGCCCACCATCTTTCCTAGATAAGAACTGCGAGGCTCTTTTTATAAGAGCTCTGAGCCTCCTAACTGAGCTTGCATGTTGACATCTTGTGGAGTACACGTTTGATGACCTCGCCAAGAAAGATGCAGGAGCGCAGCACGGCGCGGTGATGTTCCCATGCGGACCTGGGGCGTGCTCCCCCCTGCTGAGATCCCAGAACCTCCCAGGAGGGCTGGTGAGCAGCAAACCAGTTTTCTTTGGGTCCAGTGGAGAGAGCTGCCTGGGTGAATGCTGCGAACCAAGGCCCTGAGCTTTGTGTTTATAAAATCAGCCCTGGCATAGTAGGTTTGGGCTGAGGCAAGCTAAATCTGGTTGCAAGATCAGGGGCATCAATGTGTACACCTCCATGTATACTGGGGTCCATGCTGGGTTCTGCAGTGCGACATGCCTAACACTCTGTTGTGTAATCTGTGGTTTGGTGTCTGTGTTCCTCACTACTTTTGAAAACTTCCCTCTTTCTTCTTACAAGTGCAGTCAAAGTGTGGGGTCGCTGTAGCGATACGCTCTGCAGTAACACTTGGATCAGTTTTGGACAGGGGGGCACGTTGGGCAGAAATTGGCATTTTTTTTCCCCCCTTTTCATTCAAACTTTTTGAACATCACACTTGTTTTTTGCTAGTGTATGTCATCCTACCCAGCAAAATCATCTTGCAGTAACCAGCATTTAAATGCAAATGGTGGAATGTAATGCAAAATATATCTCTGAAGTAAAAGCGGAAACAGTTTGAATATTGGCTGAACTGAAATAATTCTTTCTAAAAATGATTAGGACCTTCGGGAGAAAAACTGGAAAGCCATGGAAGCATTGGCATCAACTGAAAAATTGCTGCAGGACAAAGTGAACAAGACTGCCAAGGTTGTAATGTTAACTGCTAGAAACGATGCGTTAAGCTAGAAGCAGATCTGCAGCTGTTTTTTTTAAATGAAATGGAGGCATTTAACTTTTACTGCAATTTAAATAGTCTGTTCTGAGTGATCATTCATATACTCTCACCTCTGCTTCTTCCTGTTGTCTTTAGGTTTCTTTTATTTGTTTTTTTTAATCCTTAGTTTGTGGGCATGCTGACTTTTGATTTCTGTTTGCATAATTGTTAGAGCTGTTGTGAACCGTTTTTTCTTTGTGGGGAGCTCTAGAATAAAAACTGTGCGGGTGAGCAACCTGCTTTCCTCTACTGGGCTTTCACTGTGCTTGAATAAATTTATTGGACCTGTGAAGAACTAGATTATTATTTAAAAACCTGGGAACTTCTCAGTAAAATGGTGTCACCACAGCTGTGAATTCTGTCCTTGAAAGCATATGAAGCTCGACAGGTTCCGTCAGAGGCAATGTTCAAAATTATACGGGGTGTGAATTGCTCTGAAAGGAGCTTGGGTTTGCTAGGAGCCTGATCTCATGTTAATTGTCACCATACAGATTTTTTTTATTTTATTTTTTTTTAAAAACAAGGCATTAAAATAAAGCCACAAGTCAGGTAGCTAGAAGCAGAGGAGCTCCAGTTTGGGGTTGTGCGTCTGTGTTTTGGAGATGTCTCCGCTCAGCCCCGCGTTCAGACAAGTTGTGTACCTGCTTTTGCTGTGTGCTAATGCTTGCTTGCTTTCTCTTGCAGTCGGAAGACTTCATCAAACAGCCATTTGCCACTTCTCAGTGGTTCCTAAATTGCTGAAAACTAACACACTAAGCACAGCTTCACAACCTAATGTCTCCTGTCCGTTTCTGTCTCTGAATCTCAACCTACTTATGCCACCGATCTCTTGCAGCAGAGGAACTCAGAGCAGCAAGGCGCAGTAACACTGATGTCCAAGAGAAAAAAACCAAACCCAAACACTAGCAAAGGATTTTTGCTGAAAGCTGCCTTCTGCGTAGGGTTTCAGGCTTTCTACATTTAAACTTACATGGGAGCCTGAGCGTCCTATGGCTAAATTAAACCAATCTGCCACAAGCACAGCAAGCAAACTGCCTGTGGCTGGTTTGCTTTTAATGTTAAATAAATGGAATGATAGATCTGTGGTGCCTTTGGCTCTGTGTATGTATATTTGCAGAGCAACGACAAAGAAAACCTCGAGATTGTCACACAGCTCTAATAATTATTTCCCATTGCATCCAAGCTTGGGGAAGGAGGATGTAAGGGTTTCCCTCTTGAGTACTTAAACAGTAATATTTAGAAGATACAGTCTTGCTTTCTTGGCCTGGTTCAAATGTGCATTAACACAAAGTTTCCTTTAGACTTTAATTCTCTGTTTTTGATGTGGTGATGTTAATTTATGGTGATGTTTTTTCCACCTAAAACTGTTTAAAATACAGATTTAAAAAAAAAAAAACCAAACCCAACGTTGATTGACCAAACTTCTTGGGTTTGGGATCGCTCAACTTTGAGTGGCAGGGTTGGTGTGATCTGTGGATGCAGTTACTCAGCACAGTGTAGTTTGTGTTGTGAACAAGTGAATGATGGTGTAATTTCTCTGCAAACAGGCTAGATTGGAGGGAGAAAATAAAAGCACGAACAAATGTGAAGGCCAAATTCTGAAGCAATTCAGTGTCAATTTTTGAAGCAATTTATTGGCAATTTTAAAGACTATAGTGCCTTTCTTACTTAAAAAAATGACTTTTGGGGTTAAATAAGTTACTCTAGGCATAGAAGAGGCTATTTGCCAGGTCTGTGGAGCATGTTGCCCAGTTTCACGTGAGCCCTTCTCTTGGTTTAGGAGAAGCAGCAGCATTTGGAAGCTGCCGAGGTGGAGACACGTGAGCTACTCCAGAAGCTATTCCCTAAAGTCTCTCTTCCTTCTAATGTGGTAAGAGAAGGGACGTTTCCTACCCTACTGCTGGGGGCTGGAGAGCTCTGGTCCTGCTGTGCTGGGCAGTCTGCAGTGGTTCCCCACAGTCCCCTCTGCCCCAAGGCTTTTGTAGTGGGACATGAGTATCGTCTGCTGGTAATACCTGTACTTGCCAGCAGCAGAGAGGCAAAGCTTCAGACTGTTACTTCAAAAAGTTATCTTTTTTTTTTCTCTAATCATCCCAGCATCTGATTCATCTGCTTGTGTTATCTTGTGTCTAACCAAGATAATAAATTTTAAGGTTGTCTGCATGTTTGCTCACTGTCTGGCGTGATGGGGATCCATATCTTCCCTGGCAATTATGCAGATAAGGGCTGGCTCCCCTTTCTGAAGGGACTGTGCTGCCTCAGCGACAGTTAATACAGTTCAGGAGGGTTTGTTTCATTCCCAAAATTCCATTGAAAACCACCAATTTCCACTTTTATATTCTTGGTGGCTTTCAGTTGTTCGCTAGAGAAGTGCATTGGGTTCATATGGTTCGTATTGTGTGAATGATGGGAAGTGAGGGTGGGAAAATGGCATCTTTGTTTCATTTGTAATGTCTACAGGTTTTGAATATTCATATTTAAAATTATTCTCAAATACGCTAAAGTCAGTCTTCTGATGAGCTAGAAATAGTCTTAAAAAGACTGTTTCTGTAAGGTTATAAAACAGTGCTAGTGAGGTCCATAGAATTACATAGCAAGCATCTGTTTTAACTGCTCAGGGATTTTGACAAATATTCCCTTAAGTCTTGAAATACTTTTTGTAGAGCCCTGACGCTTGTGGGGAGACCTCTGTCACCCAGTTGTATTTCAGCACTTCCGAGCCCCTGTGAACTGTGTGTGTCTCACAACCTCACACTCCTGGATTGCTGCCCGCCGACTGTCAGCTCGGCTGCCTGCTGTACTAGCTCAACAACTGCTGCCAGGCTTTGTGTTAGCTCCGGGGAATTAGGGGACTGAAACACGGCTATGTAAGCCTGCGGTTGGGAGGCAAATGCCTGAAGATAGATTTATTCAGGTTATTCTCAGCTTTAACCAAATACGTTTCCCAACAGAGCCACAGTGAATGGATATGTGGGTTTGAAAAGATGGCTAAAGAATACTTGAGAGAGGCTTCGGGATCTGAAGATGTCAAGGTAGGCACAAATGGTGGATAGCTTCCTTGTGTATGGCACGTGACATTTGCTGGTATAAATCTTGCAAATTGTGCTCTGGATTGTGAAGTTCAAATCGGTGAACAGGTGACAAGGAAATTGTTTTATGCATGTTTGCATCTTGTAAATCAAAAGTGTATTTGCGTCTTTGGAAAGGGCCTCGTGGAATTGTTCGTTGAAATTCAAAATCTCAGTTCTCTTTTGCAAGTCATTCGTTTTCAGGTAACTCAGGGTTAGTGCAGTAACACACATGAAGGTTGCAATTGAGTATTGAGAGCTGTAGGTGAACGTTTCACTTGCTGCTGATGTCTTTGGGTTGGAAAGCCAGTCCTGCCTGTCTGAACAACCATCGTGCCTGTTGAGCTAAGATAAATAATAGAACTCAAACCCGCCAGCTGCGACGTAACTCATCTGGTCCTTTTTCTCCTTTGCCAGGCCATGGAGCAGAAGTTGAAGGAGGCCGAGGAAATGCACGTACTGCTGCAACTGGAGTGTGAGAAATACAAATCGGTTCTGGCGGAGACGGTGAGCAGGATGTCTGGTCGCCTGTGCCTTGTGATGTTGCAAGCTGCCTTTCTTCTGCTGAACGCTTTCAAACCCTGCTCTCTTCTTAGGAGGGGATTTTACAAAGGCTACAGAGGAGTGTGGAAGAGGAAGAAAGCAAATGGAAGATAAAAGTTGAAGAATCACAGAAGGAACTTAAACAGGTATTTCTGAAGATCTGCTTTTTGCGGCAGCCAGGCGGTTTCTGCCTGAAGTCGCAGAGTGTGTCTGAGTGCTGTGAAGGCAGGTGTGTGTGGAACAGCCCTGGCTGCCTGGTTTGATCTGTGCATGACCAGTGAACGAAGAAGGTGAAGCCTGCAACCGGTATAATAGGAATAATCCCTTCTTATAACAATAGTATTTCTGGTGCTCTGACACTTAGTTTCACGCTAAGAGTAATTCTTGTTTTTTCAAGGAACATATTTCCATTTAAACTAAAAAGTGGAGGAATAGTCACACGAGCCTAAAGGTATCAGCTATTCTTGTTGCCATCTTTAGAGAAGCGAGAACAAACGAACAGCACAGGTATAAGGTCTTTGACCATTATGACAAACCTGTGTCACAGTCCTTGGCAGGTGGTGCAGGAGGCAGCCGAATAGCACGTAGTAATAGTAGTATTAATGCTGATGGCATAAGAAGCCGAAGATTCAGGAATGTATATGTGTCCCATTAATGTGCCCAGGATTATATATTTTTCTGATCCTAGCAACTCTGACCATATTTCTGTTAAGTACCTCTTTTTTTCAAAGTCCAGACTCTTTATGCTAAAATTTAATCATCATATACTCACAACATTTTTTTGGAAGCTGTTAAAATGCTGCTTAATCCATTATGGTCAACTAATTACACTTGAAATTGGCTGCAAAGCTTTCCTTTTTAGGAAGGCTCTGTTGCTAGCAAAAGTGGCAAGAAAAAAGCCTTTTATGTTTCTTTCCTAATCTAGAATTAAAGTAGGTCAAAGTGCTTTTTTTGAAAGTAATTATTTCCAAAGTGTTTCTGCTTAGTAAATTTGAGTGCCAGAGTATGAGCCTGGAGTAAACAGATAGATGATTTATAAACATCTTGTTTGAGGAGCTTGTAAAAGGCTGTCAGATCTTGAACTAGAGATGTGCTACCATCTGTTGCACTTATGCAGCCTCTAATAAGGCTAAATATGCTGGGCTTGGTTACGTATAGTACATGGATGGAGATGGTCTTCCCTGTCTAGGAAAGGTATTTCCTTTATCATCGCCAACAGACAACTGGCTTAGTCCTTATATTCCAATCTTTTGGGCATCTAGGCTCTAAAAGTCAAAGAACTTCTTACATTGGGAGAACTAGGAAAGGTGTTCTAATGGAGACTCAGTATATTGAATTATTTGAGTGAGCATCTTATTTTATTTGGTCACTGTGATTTCATCCTGAATATGTTTAAATTGAAGAAGCAAGCTTGTCTGTATATGGAGAGTTTGTCTTAAACCAACCCAACTAAATGATATATTTCTTTTTCTTGAAAACTGCAGATGCGTTCCTCAGTCGTTTCTTTGGAGCACGAGGTAGAGAGGTTAAAGGAAGAAATCAAAGAAGTTGAAACTGTACGTGCAGGTGTTTTTTTTTTTGTCTTTGAAGCTTTCTGTTACTTAAACGTGATTTAAACTTACGCTCTAAGTCTGGACTTCCTAGGACTTCTCTCCTGCAAGTGATGCAGCCTGTGCTGCAGTTTAAACTGAATCTTTTGGCCAGTGTTTTGGAGAAGCAGAGAAGCTGGGTATTGGAAATTGTCCTGGTTTTTACTTCTTACTTGCTCACTGGGCTCCTTCTTGTGAGACTGAACAGTTTACTGCTAGTTGATGATCTTGGGCTTGATGCTTTTTTTATTATTTAAGTGTGACAGTTTAAATCTGTGCTGTGCAATCACTGGATTTGAAATGCTCTCTAAACGTGAAATATCTGACAGAAATTTATAGCTAATTATAAATTGAGACAATGATACTGCAAGAAAGCATTAAAAATGTCTGTTTTAACTCTGTTTTTCTGTTTCTAGCTTAAAAAAGAGAGAGAACATTTGGAAAGTGAACTAGAAAAGGCAGAAATAGAACGATCTACTTATGTTTCAGAAGTCAGAGAGGTAAAGATCATCGATCAAACTGTGCTTTTTCTTTTGGTTACCAGTTGGCTGGCAAACTAATCTAATGCTTAGCCCCTGTGGCTGAGGAGTTTATATGCTTGTGACCTTAGGGTAGAGCGGCACACTAATAACTGAGCAGAAGAAAAGTGGGCATCCTAAGGAGACAAATCCTAAAACTCTAAACTTCATTTCAGCTCAAAGATCTGTTGACTGAATTGCAGAAAAAACTTGATGATTCATATTCTGAAGCAGTAAGACAGAATGAAGAGTTAAATTTGGTAAGAAGCTTGTTCTCTGCTGGGCACAAACTAGGCTCCCAGCATACTTATGAAGCGGAGACTTATTTCAAATCCTGTCTGTTCTGCTAACCTCTTCAGCTTGATATTTTTGTCCATTGCAATCATTTATGTAGTCCTGACTTTTACAATTTGTCTCTTTCTCTGCTCCTAACAATAGCATGTCTGGTTCTTAAGACTTTTTCCAAAGTCTATAAGACTTTCATTCCTGAAACTCCTTGAGAATCAATGTTTTACAGTGTAGATGTACACAACAGCAAATATAATGTCCTTGAAGCAACAGAAAATGTGCTCTTATTGGTTTAACCTGAGGATTATTCTCTGGTTGTTTTTTTTTCCAAAGCTTTTGAGGGTGCAGCTGTGGTATCCATGCTCTGACTGTACAGAACCTTTTCCATCCTCCTCTGTATGTACAGAAATTGGCCAAAACCAATGTTAGATTAATTCAGAGTATCCAGCCTCAGCAGCTGGCATCCTGATGTGGCTGAACAGCTGTGCTGGCTTGGTGCATGCACTGTGTTTGTCTAGAAATGCTCTCCAGTCAATAATGCTCCTGTACCAGGTTTTCTTAAGAAGGGGTTGTATTAACCGAGGCCAGACAGATAGAGCCGAAGATGCATGGTTTTCCAGTTTGAGCCCTTTCACTTCTCACTTGTTTAAGTGACATAATTTTAAGGCTGCAGGAGCAGTCAGATCCTTCCTCTGCTTGCGTTGAACTTTCTTGCTTTTGAGTCAGAATTGAGGAAGGTTGTCTCTGTCACCATGTCTTTGTGGGGTTTTAGAGTAGTTGATGGAACAACCTCTCCTGACAAGCTGAGCTGCTGATCTCACCAGGATGCTGCCACTAATGTAACTGGGTTAAAATAGTTGATTTTAAAAAAACCCCACCACAGTAACAGTCTGCTTAAGTTAATAGTATGCTTGGCAAGTCTAGTACAGCATTGCTTAGCATCCTGCCTCAGCAATCAAAGCCTCTCGTTTTGAAAGCAAGGGAAATGGGAATTGAATGCATATCTTAGAGTTAATCAGTAAACGCCAACCTCTTGAATATAAGAGGCAACAATCTATTATGTCTGTAACAACAAAAGCTTAAAAAGCTGAGCTCCCTGCTAGGGCAGCTTGACTCTGCAATCTGATGATGCTGTGCTGGTAGGAGCGTGAGGAGGTGGTAAACAGCTGCCTTCATGCAAATGGCTCAGGAATGCTGTCCAGTGTGTATGAGGGGTTTTTGCAGTAGGAAGGAGGCTGAGAAATAGAAATGATGGGACTTCAAAATACATTTCCCACTGATATATAAGGTGAGCAAGGAGAGAAGCTGAAACCGCAGAGGAGCTCAACAGTGCTTCCCCAAAATGTAGAAAACCAGCATCCCTCAGTCCAGGTGCTCCAAAGCCGGGGGAATCTTCCAAGGGTGAGACAAATGTGTAGGTTTGGAATCAGTGAGAATTCAGGGCTCTGAGTAGCCTATTGTTCAGTTCTTTAATCCCCTGCTGGCTCCCAAGAAGATTGACAGCAGGAATAGTGAACATTAGCACAGTGCACTTCAGAGGCACAAATCCAACAAAATTGGCACTCGAGCTTCTTGTTAGCACTCCTATTTGAGGCTCAAGCCTTAAGTGCTGTGTCTGGTTCTGTATGCTGTGTTGAAGAGCAATCGAAATATTCTTTAAAAAATGTTTATATCCTCTGGAAGGCTGTAGTTTAAGGGCAGCCAGTACAAAGTATTCATCCCTCTTGACTGAAATAGTTTCACTTTTTTGGATTGAATCTAAACACAATCGACAACTTAATACACCCCTGTCAGTGATTCATGCCTTAATGTGACATTAACAGACTGGTTGAGTCAACACAGTTGTAATAAGTGGTGCTTTATTAAGATGACAAGTAGAGCTTTTTAGTTTACTCAGCAGTAAAGTGACTGTTTAGCCTGAATTAGGAAGATGACAATCTACATTTTTACATATTTGCTGTGAATTAAGTTGAAGTCTGGGCTGACTTTGTGTTAAGAGTGCTGGAGAGACATGTACTGTCAGTATTGTTAATATTCCCGCTGGCAATAGAGTTTAGAAGTTGAAAACACTTGTAATGAAGCTGATGTCTTTCCTTCTGTAGTTTCCATTCTTTACATTTATCTTTACAGATGAAGTCTCTCTTCCTTGACTGTCCTTGTAAAGCTCATCATACATGTTGACTAATCCAGTGTGTGAAGTAATTGTTAGTAATCTTACTCCCTTTGCAGTCAGTATGCAGTGGGTTAATCCGTGGGACAAATAAAATCTCTGTGTGTGTGTGAGGGAAAACTGATTTTCTTTGTTACTATCTTGCAGCTGAAAACACAGCTAAATGAAACACTATCAAAACTCAAAGTTGATCAAAATGAGAGACAGAAGGTAGCTGGTGACTTGCCCAAGGTAAGCAGAGACCCTTACCAGTTGCAGGTCTGTGTATGATCAAACCACTCAAGATCTCTAGTTTTTCAGTGCTGGAAAACCTGGTGACTTGAGTGTCTCGAGGAGGCTGCCTGCCTGCTAGGGTGTCTCACTCCCCTCACTGGTTCCCCAGGTGACTGGGACTGTGGGTGTAAGAGCTCATGCAAGATACCTGCATGTCTGAAATGATAAAAAGGCAACTAACAGGTCTGTTTTAAGCTTTGAAGAGTCTCTTCTTCATGATAATTTTATGCCAGTGGGAGCAAGTGGTTATTTGGGGCTGACAAATAATTATTTAAAGAAACTCAGCCTAATGAAAAGCCCATTCCACAGCCCTGCACCCACACCACAGCCTGAAGCTTTTAAATCCAGTCTCAAATGACAGTGGTTACAAGTGGTTTACAAGCCATCTGCCCATTTGCATGTGGTTACAAATCGGCTATAACCCAGGAGACTGCAAATCTTTAAAG
Source organism: Athene cunicularia (assembly GCF_003259725.1). Taxonomy (NCBI): domain Eukaryota; kingdom Metazoa; phylum Chordata; class Aves; order Strigiformes; family Strigidae; genus Athene; species Athene cunicularia. The sequence goes on from NW_020799101.1 coordinate 4,687,516, forward strand.
TTAGCTCTGCGCAAGCTTGATGAGACAAGCAGGTGGGTTACCTCTGCTCTTCCTCAATGGCCGCTCTTGCAAGATAGATTAGAGTGAGAAATCTTTAAGCCTGAGAGGTCTCAGTGCTGTCTGTCACCCCAGAAACAAACCTCTCACGGGAGAATTGATAAATGGAGACAAGAATAGCCTGCAGAGTGGTTGAGCTCTGGCTCCAGACTGTGTATATAACACCATGTTCCTCCTGCAGTAGATGCATAGTAAGGAAATTGGGCTGAATTCTTGCAGGGCTGTGGTGGGGGGAGTTGTTGGTGGGGCAGGTCTTGGCCTGGAACAGGGACAGATGATCACAAAATCCCTGCCAGGAGGTGAGAAGGTAAAGGAGACCTGCTGTAAGAAGGTGTTTAAAACACATTGCTCAGGACAATTCTATTGGATGTTGACATATGAAACGACCTGTGCTGATGTCCATGGTTCATGATATATTCTGTATAAATGCAGATCTATGATTAGGCTTTTGGAGACCTGTCAGCTCTGCTACTCTTGCACAACATTTTTTCCTGCACAATTTTTGCCTAATCACTTGACATGAGACTATTAAAGCTTCCCTGTAGAATTGCTCTCAAATGCAGGCAGGCTGACATGCAACATGCTGATTGTAAGGAGACATGTCAATCTTGGCAAATGTGGTGGTCCCCTGAGCAAATCTGGCATAAAACAGATTTCCTTCTGAACAATATTTTATCTCTGTCTCTAGTGCTCTTGCAGGGATGGGGGTTTGCTTCTCAGCCTTTGCTAATTGTTGTGCCTCCCCTGTTTGAGTGGTTTTGTTGCTTTTTTCCCCTACAGGCCCAGGAGTCTTTGGCGTCTCTTGAGAGAGAAATTGGAAAAGTTGTTGGTGATGCCAATGTCATTGAAAACAGCGATGTTTGCACAGAGTCGGTGAGTGTTTCTTTTGAGCCTGTGCTCAGGAGCAATTCAAATCTCGTGCAGACATGAACTTTGGGAAGTGAGGTCCAGCACAGGAACAGGATCTCTGCTGCTGATTGTAAATGAAGGCTTGATGAAACTGCCTGTCCTACAGCTTGTCAGGGTGGTATCCTGGAGCTGTATCCCAAGGGAGTTGTGCTGTCATCTGGATCCTGGCTGATCCCATGGCTCAGATTTACAAGGAGGATGAGGAGAGATTCTGGACATGAGATTCCAGTGGGTTTGGTTTGGGCAAGACTGGACAGATCCCCAGATTTCTCCCTTCAAGAAGGGAAGCTAAAAATAAATCTGCTGATAACTATATGAGCTTAAAGCAGTAACTGTTGGGTTGGCACTTGCTGACATCTCTAACGCCAAAGGTGGTGGGCAGTTTTGCATATCCTGTAACACCAAGGCAGAGAACATCTCTTGCCAGAACATTGACTCCTCTGGACCTTTGTAGCTGTGGGCAAGAGCCTGTCCTTAGCCACTGGTAGGTGCCAGAGTTCAACTGCAGCTGGTCCTGGCTCCTGGGAATTTGTGCTGACCTTGATGTGGTCCAGCAGCAGAATCTTGTTAGCCTGAGCTTCTGTAAGCAACAGACTTGAGCACTGCCTCATGCTGTGGGTGGGAGGCTCTCCAGACCGGTGGTGGTTTTTTATATCCTTCGGTAATGGCATTGCAGTCGCAGGGTCTGGAATTGGGTGGGCTCTGTCTGGCGTGGCCTGTTTCACGCTTGGAGGTAACTCATGTGAGCCTGCGGGTTCCTGCTAGCACAGATGATTGCTGAACTCCTTGTGTAGCACATACTCCTGAGTGTTGGCCCTAAAAAAGACACCATGTGTACAAGTGGTTGAGTTGTGGCTTAGTAACTGGGCTTCTCCATCTCCAGAAGCTAGAGCTTTCACACCAGCTTCAAAATAGCTTCAGCACAGCTTTCTGGAAGGCAGTTGGGAAGGGGAAGGCTAAAAGCAGATGCCTTCCCAGCACGTTTTACACAGCTAAGTGGTGTCAGTGGAACACATTACCCCTTTTCTTCTTGTGAGTAGAGTGGAAGGAAATGCTGTCATTTGAGGGGGAGAGGAGCACTTGCTGATAGGACAAATAATTCCTATCAACTTCTTTTTAACTCCTGAAAGTAAACAGCTTCATCAACTGTGAGAGGAAGCTAGGAGTCTTCTGAGGAGTACTGTAGGAAAGCCTTTGCCTTTGTAGCTGTCAGCAGAAGTGAGATGGCTTTCCCAGAGCGATCAGTCACAGAGACCACGGATGTCCCAACCCTGGGGGCTGGCAGGGATGGTAGCTCTCTCCAGCCCTCTCCTGTGTTGCCAGCCAGAGGCCAGTCGGTGATGGTGACAATCAGGTGTTCTGTGTCCCTGTCTGCAGCAGGCTGGAGGAGAAGAGCCCTCCTCAAGCCAACGCCAAACTGTGTCCTCTGTGCTGTGCCTTCATGGCTTATCCAAGTGGTACATCAGAATGCTGATGCTGTCAGCTGTGGCATTTTGCGGCTGGTCACACTGTGAGCCCTCCTGGGCCAGGTGTCATTAGATGTGCCCTGTGGTGGCCCGAATATGCTGGTTTGATTTAACTGCTTAAGCTTTAACTTGTGTAACCCCTCTGGCTCATGCATCACTCTGCTATAGCAGCGTGGGCACATTGTGGAACCCTAACCAGCTTTTCTCCAGAATATCCGTCGTTTTATTCTGAAGAGAAGTGTGGAAAAACAGTTCTAATAAACCTGTAATTAAGCCTTCGTTAGTTAAAAATACATTAATTGTCTAAACAGCTCTCTTGACAGGTAGCCATTGGCAGAGGCTAGAATTAGAACGTTTTCTTTATCTTCTTCACCAAGCTCTTTTTGCTGCCTTTTTTTTAGAAAAAAAAAAAAAAAAAGCTGTCTCCCCAGAAGCCTAAAAACCTGGCTTAAAATAGCTCTGAGATTAAAAAAAGAAACTCTTCCAGCCACTTCCACCTAGCAACAGTGATTCTTTTTTTAAGAAGGACCTGAAAACACATGCTCAAAAATGAGCATATTTGTTCCTTCTGCGTACTGGAACCAACCCACAAAATTGAGAAATGATGCTTGTGTAAACCCTCAAACGCATTCTCTGTGTTTTCTTTAGACTCTTTTTCTTCCTATTTAAAAATAGACCATTTAGTTTTTCTAATCAGCTTCCTTGTCAGTTATGGGACTAGATGATGACTAAAGGGTGCCTTTTAGTATGCTTTAAGGCAGTAATTTATATTCAGTGCTTGCTTAGGCAGTAAACTTACTTTGAGGCTTATATGAAATTGAATGTGCTTTCCCCCCTACCCCAAATCTAAGTGTAAAAATTATCACTGAAAATGAGAAGTGATGCACCTGTAGAGCACAGTGGAGGGGAATCTTATCAGTTCAGCACCTCTCTTAGCTACCAGGTCTGTGATCACAGGGGGTTCCCCACTACCACCCTCTTCCTCTCTTCATCCCCATATTCCAAAAATGTGCTTTCCCCTGAGTCACGGAGAGCGTGGGGTTGGGGCACAGCAAGGACTGCCTAAGGCAGCCTTGCACTCCTGGGTTAGCAGAAGCTCCAGTATGACTGTGGTGAGCCCAAATCCCTCAGGAGCTGGTCAGGATTGGCCCCAGGAGGGTTGGGGATGTGTCTATAATTCATGAGTAAACACCGCCTGAGATTAGTGAAGCCACAAAACAGAAGAGAGAGGAAGCAAATAAGGGAGAGAAAAGCTCTTCCCAGAGATGAGAGTGAATTGAAAAGCTCCTTCATTGCTTCTGCTCGTGTGGTGATTTCTGTGCTAATGCACATGCACTTTCATACCCGGCACTGTCGGTCAGTGCTGCGATTCATTCGTTTTCTGGGATGATAATTGCATTTGCCTTTATGCTTTCATCAGGCTGGCCTAATGGAAGGTGTCCCTGCCCATGGCATGGGGGGGGTGGAACTAGATGATCTTTAAGGTTCCTTCCAACCCAAACCATTCTACGATTAATCTGTATGGGATTGTGAAGCAAAGTCTCCATCTTGACAGACCTGATTTTCTACTTTAATTAAGGGTAAAATAGGCTAAGGCTACCCTGATACAAATTCCCAATGATTTTCTACAGTAGAAAAATATTTACCAGTTGCACTCAAGTAAGAGCTTTGTAATATATGGCTTTGTTCTCTTGCTGGAGCCTGGAGTAGTTTCTGTAATGGTGCAGGTGGTTGAGTTTGATTTACTGCTCGCTCTGCGTTACAGCAAGTCTAGCAGCGTTTCCAGCCAAATGGGAGCTGGGAAAGTGGCCTTCACTGAACTCGCTCTAATTTCCGTGAAACTCTAGGGAGAGATTTGCAACAGCATTATGCATCAGTCTCATTCTGTTAGTAAAACCGCTTTCAGTTGGAGCGGGGTTGGCCGACGCTGAGCGCTTGCGAACACCTCTGTGCTCTTGTTGAGAATTGGGTACTTCTGTACTGCTGACACCAAAGCAGAGTTGCTTATTTTTAGCTGTTGAAATTGGAAGGGAAAGCTCTCCTACAGGTTATCTTCCCATCCGTATTATGAGCTGAATAAGGAGTAGGGATGTGTTGTTTTAGGTGTGGAGTTCTTTGTACGTCTCTGGAGGAGCTAATCAATAAAGGTAATGAAACAGTGATTATATCACTGTTAGCTCAGCAAGGCTGACTTTGAGGAGGAGGGCACGCAAGAGTCCGTTTCCAGTTGTGACACTTCCCTGTTAATAAACTGTTGAACTCCTTAAAAAAAATAAAAAAGCACTTATTTTTCTTTACAAAAGCAAGCTCGGCATTTTCATTTCAGCGCAGGAAGCTGGTTTTCTAGACCTCAGTAGCTTTCTTTTTGTCCTTTGGTGTCGAGTGGTGCTTAGGCTGCTTTGTGAAGCCCTCCTCCAAGTGCAGGTGTGACTGGCAAGCAGGAATTTCCCCGGGGCTCGGAGCGGCGGGTGACCCCATGGGCTGGCTGTCAGGCAGCGTGTCCTGAGCCTGGGCAGGACTGTCAGCGCTGCGCTCTGCCAGGGGAAAGGTGTGGATCTCCAGCCAGCAGCTTCAAATGGTTTCACAGCTTGGAGCTGCTTTGTGCTTGGGTATTACGTACCGCTGAGGACACCGTCCCACAAATCCTCCTACAGACCAAGCCCTTGGTGGGCCAGCAGCCTTGTTGTCGCAGCTGTGGGGGTCAGAAGTCATCCCTTCTGCTGGGCGTGCCGTCACTGCGCTGAGCAGCCCGTGTTATCAACCACGGGCTCTCATCCACGTGGGCTTTGCGGGCTCCGGGGATAATAAATTCTGAGGCTGGATCAGCCATGGTTATGAGCACAATTCCTGGAAGCAGCAAGTAAGTGGACTCCTGGGCAGGGAGGGTGGGAGCCAGAGATCAGTGATGCTCTTGCCGGCGTTCGGTGAGTGCAGGTAATTCCTTGGAACAGGAAACAGCATCTTGACTTTGAACCATGTTCTCTTTAAACATGGCCATAACCCTCTGACTTACAAGAATTGTTCCTGTCTGCACAAGGCGTTGTAATTTTGTACAGAGGATCTAATTCTAGTCTTTCTTGGTAATTAGATTGTAAATGAGTTTTTAATGATTTTTTTTTTTTTCCCTACTTCTTCCAGGAATTGACTGATAAAAGACTAAATGTGGCGGGGAATCTTAACCAGGATGTAGGTCATCTCAAGAAGCTGCTCGTGTCAGTAAGCCAAATGCTGTCAAAGGGACGAGAACACTACCAGCTAGTAGGTAGGTGTGGCTGGTGGCTGTCAGGAAGGACACTGCTCTGTGATGGTGGGACCCTGTTCAGATTTGGCAAGTCAGGTGTCAAAATCTGAGACTTTCTATGTGCAAATCACGAAAAGCTTTAGTAGGCACCGAATTTGTTTCTTTCTGGACCCATGCTTCAGTTAGCTGGGGCTGATCTTGCATCCCACGTCCCTCTCTTGGCATCTAACTCTCTCATCCCTTCCCCTACCTGCTGCTTCACGCAGCAGGTTTTCCCAGAGTTTGGTTCTCCGGGTGCCTGTGACTTATTTCCTTCATCCCAGCTAAATATTTACACTTCAGTGCTCTGATTGCTTTGGGATGGAGGATGTAACATAACCCCCTGGGCTTTCACTGAGCTCGCAGCAGCGGCTTGCTGTGGTCACGGGGATGCGAGTGTCTGAAGCATCAGTCTGGCATGAACTCTTCATCCAATTATAGATGCATGAACAAGATTTTTATATTAATATACAGCCAGCTGGGAAACCTGGGCCTTTGTGGTTGACTTGATCATGCTGGTAGACTTCTTAAATGACCCAGAGTTAGCTAATGGTCAGATAAACTTGAGACACTAAACTTCCTCAGGAAGCCTCTGCTCTGAGCCGGGTCTGAAGGTGGGTTGTGAACTGCTCAGTTTGGGAGGCAGCAAAGCCTTGGCACTGCATGAGCCACTCCAAGAGGTGTCAGAACTCCCTCTCATCTACTCAGGATGGGGACTTGTGTTTTTTCTTGCTTTAGGTTTGTTTTTTTTTTCCTGATCCTACCTCTGTAATACAGTGGGGGTGGCAGAGCTGGTCTTAAGGGCCGATAAGGTTCGTGGTGGGGTGAGCCCAGCCTTGTAGGACGGGCTCAGTGCATGTGGGAGGAAGGTGCTGCCTGCTCTGGGAAGCTGTTCTTGCTTGGCTTCCCCCACCCTGGCTTGTTCCTCAGGGTTTCATCGTGGGCTGACACTAACGAAGCGGCTCACAGGTTTGCTTCAGCACTGCCCTTTGGAAACTGCTGGGCTGATGTGGTGTTTTGTGTTTCTCTTGCAGAATGAAGTCACGGGGGAATCGTTAATTTGAGGAGAGCAGAAGGCATTGTATTATATTTTGCCAAATTAAAGCCTTATTTATGTTTTCACCCTTTCTACTTCGTCAGAAACACTGAACAGAGTTTTGTCTTTTCTAATCCTTGTTAGACTACTGATTTAAAGAAAAAACCCAACTCTGTAGACACCTCCAGAGTTTAGTTTTATAATAAAAACAAAGCAGTTTGGATAATTAGACCTTTACATTCCTGGAGAGACAGTAAACTCATAATCTTTTATCTTATTTTGTTCAATAAAATTTGTTCAGAAAACTCCTATGTGGTAAAGTCACCAACGGGATATAACATTTTAATACTGATGTTGTACACTGTTTTACTTAATTACATTTTTGGGATTAGCTGCCTCTGACTTCAACCTCAAGTAAACACTCCTTTTTTTTTTTTTTTTTTTTTTTTTTTTTTTTTTTTTTTTTTTTTTTTTGGTTGCTAATGTAATCAGTTTTTGTAATGGTGTCAGCAAATAAAGGGATGCTATTATTCAAGGTGTTCCTGCTCTCTTCTTTACCTGAATGTGGATGACTCAGATGACATTTTTACCTCTCACCTCCCTGAAACGAGCATCAAGCTGCTCTTGGGGTACTTGTTTTTGGGCAGAGGGAGGAGGCACAAGCTTGAGAAGAGGCAAACTGGAGTGGGTGCTTGCAAACTTCAGAGCAAGTCTTTCTTTTGAAGAAAAGGTACTAAAAATACAAGAAATCCCCAGCAAACCATCATGTGAACTGTGGTTCCATGTCATGTATCATCTCTGGGGAAAAATCAGGGAGGGCAAGGGGGAGGCACAGTTGGAAACGCCAGGTTGTATGGCAGAGCCAGCTTTGGTGGGAGTGTTGGACGAGGCTGCCTGGCTGCTGGCGGTGTATGGAGCATCTGCCTTTGCCCTGGAGCTGCCTCCGGGATGGGAGTCTGTGGGGGAAGGAGTTTGGGGGGGGTTGGATGCTCTGTTACTGTGTACTACATTGGGAACACATCTGGAGAGGGTCTTTGGGACAAGGATTCTGGGGGTATGGGGGGATCAGGTGGCCCTGCTCTGCTTTGGGTTTTTAAGTGTGTCTTAGAGAAACCCTTCAGCTCCGTGGGAGGTGCTTCAGTAAGCAAAGTGACATGTTGCTGCTTAGTGTTTGATAACACTCAAGAACGTGATTATCTGAGGGAAGGCAACAGAACAGGGGGACAAAGTGGATTAACTGTAGAGGTAAAGTGGTTCAAATTGCTCACCCTGAGCTTTTCATGCTCTTTCCTTTGTGGGATTTTTTAATTAATATTTATGTCCTTGCTCACCAACCCCCCTTGACCAGACAGGAGATGAAGTGAAGAAGTTTCTTCCTGACATGGACCTAGTGGTTTCCTGGATGATGCAAGTCCTGTTGAGAGCTAAGAAATAGCTCAGAAGAGGGAGAGAAAACTGAAAAACCTGTGTTTCTTCACACTAGCTACCCCTGGGTTTCAACTGTAGCCACTAAACTGTTACATTCCTCTGAGATGTTACTTCATCGAGTAAAAAAATCAAATTCTGTCAGTCTGTTTTATAGGTTTGAAGTAGAAAGTATTTCTTAGTGCCAGAGACACCCCTTGCAACTAGATCTAAGGAAAACCTGAACCCTGGAGGGTCTCCACACTTGCCCAGGTTATGGTCAATGGCTCATCCTTTGGCAGACGTCTAGGCACCTATTTTTTTGGGTAAGTAGCAGTTCAATGGATCCACGCAGGTTTGACTGGAAACTATTTCTAAACATAACCCACAAGCTTTGGTGATTGTAGTTTGGGCAGAGGGTGTTGTGGTGATGCTCTGATTGCGATCCTGCCCATCTGGAGAGTCCTCATGGCCACCCCAGCTGGGAAACTCTTCTTTTGGAGCTCTCCCTTAGTAACTAATACGTGGTCATGGAGGCAGGTGCTGGCTGTGGCGCATGTGTGGGAGAGTAGCCCTGAGTTTCTGCTATCGTAGCTGTGTTGTGGTGTGCAGTTGAGTGGAAACTCAACCTTCCCCTGGATCAGATACTCTCCTTCGTTTGCTCTGTGCATCTGAGTCTTGGCTGTGGTTTTGTTCCTCTCCTTTCCCTTTAGGAGTAAGGGCAATGGACAGCAGGGAATCTTCATGAGGAGCTGTGTCCCACCCTCCTTGGGCTCACCAGGTAACAGTTCTCCCAGGATATGTGGGTAACCAGCCTGGGGGTGCCTGGAGCCTTCCTGCGTGTCTTGCCATGTGTGTTGCTGGTTGGAGAGCACACAGAGATGGACACCAGTGAATTTTAATTGTTGGAATGGGCTGCCCAGGGCAGCGGGGAAGTCCCCGGGATCCCTGGAGGGATTGAAGAGTCGGGCTGAGCCAGCGCTGAGGGATCTGGGGGAGTTGGGAACGGTCAGAGTGAGGGTCATGGTTGGGCTGGAGGAGCTTCAGGGGCTTTTCCAACCTTGGTGATTCTGTGAATTCCCTCCATCATGAGCCTCCTTCCCTGCGTTCAGGTGGGGCAGTAGCTTTTGCAAGGCCCTGGGAAAGCTGGTGGTGAGACCTGGGTTGCACAGGTACCAGGTGGAGCAGGGTGGATTAACCCTTATCTATCCCCAGTGTGGTACCATGAGGGCAGAGCAGGTTGAGGAACTGCCCTGTTCATCCTGCCTCCCCCTCTGACAGCTCAGCTGGAGCTTGGCACAGGTAACATCCCAGTGAGAACTAGGGTTTCCAGGTGAAGTCATGTCCCTTTTTCTTCAAGAAGGTGGTTTTACATGTTCTGATGGTGCCTCGTTCAAGGAAGAAATGCTCCTGGAAGGGATGGCAGTGCCTGGAGAGCCTCTGGATGTAGCCTTTGGAGAAGTGAAGGTGGTGTGAGTGTGGAGATGGAACCTGGTCATGTCTCCAGGATCTGGATTGTCTGTTGGGTTAAACTGCAGAGCAGGGAGTGAAGGTGCTGCTGCAGTGCTTTAGTTTCAAGGGGGAGAGATTTGCAGTGTCATTCCTTTTCTCTCTTGGCAGCAATCCTCCCAGGAGAGGATGCGAGACCTTTTGTTTTGTAATTTAAGTACATGTTTTTATTTTGCTCTGGGAGATGTATGGAGGTGTTAAAAGCAGCTGTAAAAAGATCCCCTGAAAAACCCAGCTGAGCAAACCCTAGTCCCCTCTCTGAAGGGTGAACAGAGGTTAGGATCGTTCCCTAGAAGCAGTGGGAAGGGGGATGGATGCTGTTTCATCTTGCTGTCCTCTCCAGCCCTTGGTAAAGTGGGGCTGTTGGCAGTTGCATCTCAAATTTGGAAGGCTTTAGCTTTCTGATCTGGTCACTACGAGGATCCCTCCTGCTCTGAGCAGCTGCTGAGATAAAAATCTAAAGACACCCCCCCCCCCCAAAAAAAAAAAAAAGTGGGAAGCTGATTCATCAATGCAAGGGTAGAGCTGGTACTTGGCATGTTTTCCCAACCCTCCACAAGCCCCCAGTTCTCTGCAGAGCCTCAGCCCTTGGTTTCCAGCCAGGCCGGGAGCCGCAGCCGCGGCAGGAGGCAGGTTGGTCTCTGCCCGCGCTAGAGGGAGACAATAGCTAATGGATCCAGAGACGCTTTTCTTGGAAAAAGCCCAAAATGGGGATGTTTAGATACCGGCAACGGATTTTTATTTATTTTTTAATCACAAGGCCGGGGTGATTTGCACTAGGAGAAGCTGTGCGCCGCGTGCGATGCGATGCACCTTCCGCTGTGGTGCTGGTTATCGAGTGATGCTGGGCCTGATTCACATACAAAACTGGCTTCTCTTGCTCTCTGTTCTCTGTCAGCCCCTTCAAAATGGAAATGAGAAACGCAGGGGAAGGCTCTGAGCTGTCTGTTTACTCTCGCTGAAGTTGTGCTGCTGCTTCATCCCTAAGCACGAACCTCCCACCCTTTCCCAGCTGTACCCACCAGACACGAGCAGTAAGTTGTTCCTCTAGTAGCTGCTGTCGGGTTTTCTCAGGCAATGACTCACTCAGCTATTTATTATTGTGATTAAAAAAAGAAATCTCATGCAACTTTAATTCTAATTCAAATGATTTTGCCATAAAATCCCTTTGCGATGACACAGCTGTGTTTTCTCCCCAGGACTGCTGGTGCTGTGGGGGTGCTGGTGGTCCATGTCTCCGTGTCCCCCTTGCTTAGTGTGTGACCTTGGCCTTTTTCTGCTGCACTTGCGGTGCTGTTTGCAGTCCGCCGTGAATTTTCCTGAACCGTTCCGTGGTCACCGAGGCTCTTGCCAGGGTGGTTTTGTCAGGGCTCTGCCTTTTGCATTGAGTGGTGGGGTTATACTGGGGGCCTCTTCTGTAGATCTTGGTGGAAGCTGTGAGCAGGAGGAGCTGTTGCTGGCCAGGTGGGAGTTCCTAAGGAAACATCCAGAGGGTGAGAAACACCATTTTTGCCTGCCTTGACTTCAGTACCTTGGGCTAAACTTAGCCAGGATGCAAAGTCAACTCACTTCAAGGCAACTAACAAAGGCAGTCTAACTTCAAGGTAAGTGTGGACAGCACCATGCGGGAGCTTCCCCTCATCGCCTGGACCTTTTGATTTACTCAGATTTGTTAGGTTAAACATTGATCTTCCAGCAAACTCTTCTCTGTGGCTCCAGAGCATGCCTGTGCCCTGGCTGGAGAAGAAGGGTCTTGGGGAGAAAGTTTTTGGTAATGCTGTGGGATGCTAAGTCTTAGAAAGCTTTAATATAAAATGGAGATAGCGTGAATGCTGGAGGAGTAGTAGTTTTCTTTCATCCCCTTTTGGAGATCTAGCTTGCTCTGACAAATCCCTGTGGATGCCATGGTGGCTCTGGCTGGACTCCCCTGCTGTAGCATCCTGAGGTGGCTGGAGGGGAGCGATGGGTGAGGGGTGTCCTTGGAGGGAGGTTTATCTAAGTATCTTCACGGAGGGCATTTTCTCTCCTAGATTTGCTTAAAATAAGCCTGGACTAGCTTCCTGAATGTACAAATTATGTTGGTTTTGTTGGGAGTTCTGCCTGTCGCAGGGCCAGGACTAGACACCCGAGAGGTGGCCTCAGCTAGTCGGTTCTTCACCTGGGTGTTGTCCTCTGTGAGACTCCACCACAGCAAGTGGGTCAGTAAAGGCCTCGAGGCGTTTCCGAAGTCTACACGAGAGACCAGGAGTACAGGGACAACCCATGGGAATGCCAGGACTTGCTCGGGTGATCGCTGGGGGAGGTGTCCCCTTGCAAAGCCCACCTCTCCTCGTTCCCAGCCACCAGCTGTTCCCCCCAACCAAGACACCAAACCACCGACAGAACCCTTGTGAGGGGCAGGTGTTGCTGGCAGCCCTGGTCTCAGCAGCTGGGAAAGGAATCATCCAGCTTGAAGGAATGGTTGGGTTTTTTTTGTTTTGTTTTGCTTTTTTTCCTGAAACTGTCGCCCCCAAAACAATTTTTCTTTTTTCTTTTTCATGGAAGAAACAAAAGCCAGAGTTGGGGCCAAAGAGCTTGCTCTTGTGTTTTTTATTCCAGAGTGAGGTTTTTTTTTTTTAAGGAAAAGTCAATTGAAAACTATTGAAAGTGAAAAATGACTTTGACAAAACACCTAAAGCACCCCCAATCCTTCAAAAAAAAAATTGAATTTCCCTTTTTCAGTTGGAACAAGAGGAAAAAAAGTTTTATTTTTTTTCCTTCCTGTCTGATGTTCTTTCTAGGAAAGAAAAAATTCCTTCTGAACTACCTGCAATGATGATTTATAACAGCTTGAGCACAGTTTTGCCAAACAACCCGAACCTGATGGCCATGAGCGTTTTCCTCTTTAAGCCCATCTCCGTCATTCGCCGGGAGGAGGGATGTCCTGCTGCCCCCAGCCTTCGCTGGGCACCTCCTGCCTGTCCTGTGTCCGTGCTGACGTGCAGCATCAGGGCCCCGCAGCTTCAGCAGACACCCAGGAGGAACCATGGTCCTGGGCTGGATCAGGTGTGGTGTGACACAGATTTGGACAAAAGACTGGTTTTATTAGCATATGTTTGGGAAGGTGCTCAGGTTCCTGCTCAAAGGGAGCCTGCTTTGGCCTCCCCTGTGCTTGGGATGGGGGCAGGTTGTGCTTTTGGCTCCTGCATCCACAGGGCAACCTGCACATGGCTCCTCAATGGCGGTTTTCAGCTTCCTGCAGGGATGCTTCTATTTTTGAAGTGGTTGCACCTAAAAATACATCTTTAGGCTCCCGGGGAAGCTGGCTCTGCATCATTGAGGAGCTAATTAAACTGGGGGGAAATGCAGGCCCTCGAGCAGGGCCTGTTCCATGTTGCTGAAAATGTGCTCGAAGCACAAAGAAGAAATAGCCCGAGACCATTTCGAAGCTTATATTCAGAGCCAGTCGTGTTTCTGCGGTATGTTAATGAAGCCTGGGGCCATCCTTGAAGTCCTGATCTCTTGCTTAAGCAAATAGGCTTGTCCTAATCCAACCCTGTCAAAATCAACCTGAGCTGCATGAGGCGTTGGGATATAGTTCTTTAAAATCAATAAATATTTCAGGAGCAGAGGGAACTGGTTTGTCTCAGTAATGCCAGTCCTGGCGGTCATTATTAATTCAATGGATGCAGTTGTAAATTGGCTGAGGAAGCACAACAGCCAAGATTATGGGTACTGCTTCCCCCCAGCTCCACTACTGCTGAGATGTTTTGCTGGATCTTCAGGAAATCTGAATGGGACCATCAGCCCTCAACCAGTTGTTGGACACTGCAAAAAAATCCGTTGTTTTGCAAAAACACTTGGGTCTGTATCCTTAGGCATTGCAAAAAAAATAGTTGTTTTGCAAAAACACCTGGGTCTGTATCCTTGGTCCCTGGTTTTATAAAGCTGTGTACAGCAGGACTTTGACTCCCCAACAGTAAGTTGTCCTCTGTAGGATGTTTGGCCAAAATCTCCAGCTCTTGGGCTCTTGTGATTCAGTGACAGTCTTGGATTAAAGAGGTTGTGCAACCTCCTGGCTGCACTGACAGCAGCGGGATCAGTCCCTGTTCCCAACCCAGCAAGGCATTCGTTACCATAACCTTCACCTTTCCCCAGCTGAAATACAGAGAAACTGATACCTCTCTTCTCTCAATGCGCTTCTGAAACCCGATGAGGGAAAACAACAAGAGAAAGCTGTTGGTGCGGGAGGAGAACCCAACTCCTCTCTTTAATACGTGTTTGTAGGGAAAAAGCCTAAAAATGGGACTTCTGGGGAACATAAACATCTATATATGCAAGTATATATGTGCATAATATACTCGATTTATTATATATAGATATTATATATTTTTTAATAATTTATATATATATTTTAATATATACACACACATACCCTACCTCTTCCGTTATTTTGCTGGGGAGGGCAGGTGGCTTCTGTGCTGATTTTGGGGGGATGCAGGGTCAGGGTGTGACTTTGTGACCGTGTCTCTCTGCCCACTTGATGAGAGGCGTCCTCCGAAGAGCTCTGCAGCACACAGGTGTCTCTTAAACACACAGATTCATGTTGCTGCCAGGCGTTCGGGGCTGGAGGGGCTCTACAGGCAGAAAGAGAAACTGTCCCCAAGTGTTCTTTGCTTTGGGATTCCTGTTGTTGCTGGTTGGGGCGAGTTTATCGTAAATCTTGCGGTATTTGATAGTTTTTGGCAAGGCTCTGGTTGCAGGGTTGTGTAACCAGCGTCTCAGCTCCTTTTGGAAGCTGGAGCAGTTTCATCCCTTGTGGCGGAGTGAAGGGGTGAATCCTACAGGGCTGGGACCGGGAGAGGCTCCCCCCGTGACTGTGTGTTTAACGTGTCTTGTGCCAGCTGGGGCTCTGATCTGATATATACACACATATACATCCTACACACACGTACACATCATGTATATGTATTTAACCCACGAGGCTAGGAGCACTGGTTCCTAATTTGCAGCTAACATTGGCCAAGGATGGCTAAGTCCAAGCACGGATTATTATTATTTTTTTTTTTACATTTTGCTTAAGATCTGTGTTAGAAGCTCATCTTTTACTACTTAAATCCACATTTCGGGATCAGCCTTTGCTGTTGTCTCGACTCTCCTGGCCCCGTGGTCAGCAGTAGGCTGCTGTAACAGCAGCCAGCATTAATGTGAGGGCTACTCTTAATTACAGGAGCTGCTGTTTATCTCCGCAGCTCTGTTTGTTGCTGACAAAAGCCAGCTCAGGAGGGGGGTCTCTTGTTAATAAGCTGCATGTGCACCGCAGCAGTGATATATTGATGTATTTTTAATAAATATTCTCTTTTCAAGGACCACATATGTATTCTGTGCTAATCCGCTCATTACAAGATCGCAGGGTGGTTTGCAAGGTCTGTAAGCGTGGGCCTTGCAAAGCTGGTTTTCATATTCATCGCTGGTCCGTTAGATCTTGTACTTCCTGAAGGGGAGAGATGATCAGAGTAATAAAGACTAGCTGTGCTAATTATTGTCATCCTTGAAGTTTAGAGGATGGAGGTGCACCGCCTCAATTAAGAAAAATGGGGAGCAATAACCCGATAATAGAAAAACCTTTCATTAATCAGTCCCTCTGGAAATGGGAGGCTCCTCCTCCACTTCTCCCAGTTCACTATTGCCAAATGCCTTCGCTGGGATGGAATAATAGTGAGAGGAAGGGGGATTAAGTGTTGGTGGAAGCGGGTGGGCATGAGGGGTGGGATGATGGGGAGGAGCCTATAGAAGGTTTGTGCTTGGCAAAAACCCTTCTAGCACCAGGCATCGCTCTGTGCCGGGCTGGATGCTGGAGGTTTTGCTGTCCAAAAAAAAGTGGTTTTGTTGTACAAAACCCCGTGGTTTTGCTGTCCAAGCTGGAGCAGAGTGAGCGCCGCTCGTTCATGTAGCAAACCTGAGGTTAGTGGGATGGGAAGGTACATGAAACCTTCCTTTCTGCTGTTTACCTTACTCTCCCGCTCGGGTTGCACGAACTTAAATTTGGTTAAAATCTGATTAAAATATTCCGTTACCATTTGCTCACCGGCTGCATAATAAACGCACTGTGTACACTGTGAGCAGAGCCATGGGCGTCTTATGAAACGGAGACGAGGGCTCAGATTAAAGCAGCTAAGCTTACATAGACCAACAAAACTGCTGCATCCTCATTTTAGTCAATGTTTTCCACTCTTTTTTTTTTTTTTTTCCCCCTAGTTTCATCATTTTTTCCTCCCA
This sequence comes from Athene cunicularia, assembly GCF_003259725.1. Classification (NCBI taxonomy): domain Eukaryota; kingdom Metazoa; phylum Chordata; class Aves; order Strigiformes; family Strigidae; genus Athene; species Athene cunicularia. Next base: position 4,703,435 of record NW_020799101.1, read on the forward strand.
CAAAAATACCCCTCTTATGTGAAACCCCTGACTCTTTTCTTGTAGCTGCCGAATGGGGAGAATGACACAGGAAGACTTTTAAAACAGGTTGGTACTTGACAGAAGGAAACGCTCCCAACTCTGTACACACGGTTTTCCTTTCTGTGGTGGCTCTCAATGGATCCTGTGTGCTGGTTGGTAAAAACAGCATTACAGTTGTGCGATTTCCTACCTCTGTCTCCCAGAGCTGTAGCATAGACACTTAATAAAGAGCATCTTAATTAATTTTCAGAAATATTTACACAGAGCAATGGTAAGGCCAGTGGTGTGTGTCTTGCCAGTTTTAAGTGGGTTTAGATGATTCACGTCTCTTCCTACCTGGCTTTAAGTAGTTTGATTATCAGATGTGGGAGCAAGCGGTGAAGGCAGCTTTGGTTTTGCAGGACTCTTCCACCTGGGCCGTCAGGTCTACTCTTGGTGGCCTGGAGCTGTAAGATGAGACAAGCATCGGCCTGGCTCATCTGCAGCAGCCTGGAAGGGAATTTAAGAGAGGTGTGAGCTGTCTCTTGCCTCTCTGCTGAGGTGTGAGTGAGTCGTAGAGCCCCTGGGAGATGTGTGATGCTCCCTCTTGCCTTTTCCAGTTGTTTTGGTGATGAGGATAGAGATTTTCTTCATCAACAGCCAACCTGCAGCAGCTGGAGATGCATCATGGCACGGAGCCTGCGTTGGGTGCTGCTACAGCACGTGCCTCCATGGAGCTCATTTTGGAGGGCTGGGACACGCTACCACTCGTGAGAAGGTTTGTCCCCCTCATCTTCTTGGCTTAAGATGCTGCTGTGATGGAAACCCTGTGCTGGGAAATCTTGTTCATGGATGGCTGCTGATGTCTGAGTCTGCACCCAAGGGTGATGCTGATGGGTGGGGGTGATTCTCTCAGAACTTTTGCTCCATCACTACTGAATCTGGGGAGCAGCACGCGTCCTTTGTGGCTGCAGGGATGGGGGTTTGGCTGCGTCTCTGTTTTTTTTTTTCCTCCCATTGCAGGCAAAGAGGGAGCCTGAAGGGGAAGGATTGCCTCCTGTTCTTAGCACTGGAGGAGGAGGTGGCGATGGAAATGAGTCATCCGTCTAGCAGGTCGCTTCTCCCCCTTCAGCGCTGCTCCCACGCGAGAAGGTGGTAGTTCTCCTCCTTCCTCATCAGGGGAAACAATAAAGCTGTCGTAGCCCGTTGTCTCCTGCAGCGTGAAGCCCTGGTTTCTTCCAGAGATGCCTTCAGCAGGAGCAGGTTGGGACCCTTTGGTGGGGACACTGAGTCCCTCCAGTGCTGTTGCCCGTGTCCCAGCCCCAGGGGCATTTGTGGTTTTGTGCTTCACCCAAGGGGGGAATAAAAAAAAAAAAAGGCTTTTGAGGCAGGGTGAGAACGAAAACCTTCCAAGCCCCGTGTCCAATCTCCAACAGCCACCAGCAAAGGGCAGAGCCCAGGGGCTGAGCAGGGTTGTAGCGATGCTCTCCCAGCTGTTGGTGATCTGCAGCATGGGATATCCTGAGCCACGTGTGGTTTCCATGTATTTAGTAACCATCCGTGAGCTTATCCTGTCCCCCTTAGAGCCCGCCTAACTTTGGTGTCCTGAGGCAAGGAGATCCGCTGATTAAACACGTGATAGGGATCCATCATTAAATCCTATGTGACTGTCGGTCCTGTGTTTGCAACCCCAAATGTGAACAAAGCTCTTAAAGCCGGCAAGATTTGTTCCAGAAATTCCTAACGTGTTTTAGCAGCTCCTGGGAACTGATTTCATATTTAGTACAAATGTTTCCCCGGCCCCTGTGCGCAGAAGGCGAGCGAACGGCTCATGCAGCAGCTGCTGATGCCACAGCTAATTTTAGCCCCAAATTCGGCAGCTCTAAGCAAATGAGCGGAGATTGCCCAAAGGCTTCAGCTTTGCCGTCCCCCTCCCCTGCAGCAGGGTTTGATTTGGGCGAATGGCTGCTGCTCTTTTTCCTGGTACGAGCTGGGTTCAGACACCGGTCTGGGTCCCAGGAGTTTGAAGCATTGTTGTTATCAGCAGACACTGAGAAATCAGATTTAGCATCTTCTCAGGGCTCACGTCTGCTGCTTCAGACCCTTGTCCCAGCGATTATAGGTGTTGGGTGAAGCAGCAGAGCCTGGTGGCTTTTTGTAAGCTGATGGAGAGCCCTTCAAATGTACATGTGGGAGGAAGAGATGCAATGGGATGGGTGATGCTGCAGCTGGTCCGATGATGCTTGGCTCTGGGAGAAACTGAGCTTGTTCCTCCATGATTCTTCATGTCTTTAGGACAAGCCGTTGTCACGCAAGGTTTTGGGGATGGAAGTGTCTCAGAGGTTGGGGAGAGCATGGAAGAGGGCTAGGAAGGGAGGCTGGTGGCAGTTGCAGGTGGTTCAACAGTCTGGTTTGGACTCGGGGAAGGGAAATGGGGTGGGTTTCTGTCCTCCTATGCATGGGAGCGATGAGGAGGAACGTTGCCTGTCCTTCAAATGCTGACTGGCCATGGTTTTCCTTGGGTCCATCCTGGAAGCACTTTGTGGCTAGCGCTGGGCTGTGACCCATGGCAGAGATCTCAGTTGTGTGAGACAGAAGGGGTATGGTGGGGTCTGGAAGGTGGCTTGATAGAAACCTGAGTCACACACAACTCCAGCAAGGTGAGGTGCTGCCTCACTCAGGAGACTTGTAAGAGATGCTTCTGGCTGTTGTTTTTTCTTTGATTTTTCTCAGGAAGTTCTTTGGTGTAACTCCAGTTCCATGTGAGGACAGTATGTCTACCCTCAGTGATGGCCTCTCTCATTCAGCTTAGCCCTGAACTTCCCCAGGACATAAGCTGGTGCCTCCCGCATTTACCCCACAGCCCTTGTTTTGGTGGTAGGTGCCGCCTCCTGCCGCGGATGCTGCTGTGGCCTCTTGGGGCTCTGCTCATGGTGGGTGGTAGCAGGAACTGATGAATGTCCTGCTGTTTTGTGGGGTGAGATTAAGGGGAATCAGCAGACAGTGGGCATAGGGCATCTCAGTCCTGCTGCTGCGTGGTGTGCACAGAGGGTTGAGGCAAGGGATGTGCTTGTGGAGAGGCTGGAGCAATGTCTGGGGCGGGTGTCTGCTTTGGTGTATCAAGGTGGGTGATGCTGGGGACATCCAGTTGTTCTCCTCCTCCTCCTCCTCCTCTTCTTGTACCATGGAGCTGCCTTCTTGCACCATCAGGTCTCTGCTCCCACCCATAACACTGGTGAGAGCAGAGGTTTTATCAGCAGGACCTATGCCCCTTCGATGTGTGAAATGGCCTGTGCTGGTACAAACACTCCTACGGGACGTTGCTCTGAATTCGGGGTCCTTGGTGACAGCTGGGTTTCCCTGCCGGGGCTGGACTCCTGTCCTCCTCGAGGTCTGCAGGAGCTGGTGTCTACTGGTGCCTTGCCGCGTCCACGCTGCTTTTTGGCTTCAGCATGAGGAGGTGGCGACCTTGCCAGTGATATTTTGGGATTCAAAAGAAGTTCCCCGCCCATGCGCGCGTGGCTGAGCCCCATCACCACCATGAGAGCACGGGCCACAGCGATCCGCTTCCCGCGTCCACCCGTCCATCGATGCCCTCACAGCTCTTCCTCCGGCCCAGGCACCCGCTGGCCTTGGGGCTCTGTTGTGCTAGGAAAGGTCAGCGCTGATATTAATCTCTACGATTTTTTTTTTTTTTGGCTATTTATAAAGTGTAGCTTGAACTAAAAAGCCTATTGTAGCAAATAGTAGGCTTCTTGTGTGGCATCCTTGAATAGGAGGGTGTTATCCCGTCCCCATGACAACGAGCATTTGAATTAAGAGCTGTCTACTCTGAACAATTTGCCGTCACATGGTTCGGAGGAAACACTTTGAAACCCTTGTAGTCTTTTCAATAGGCTTGATTGTTAGCATCTCCCAAACTTAATCATTAACAGGGCTCTGCAACAGATAATTACTGTGCTTTGCATTTTTCTGCCCCGCACGTGACTGGTGCAGTCCTGGGGACGCAGGTCGCCGTTAGCTCTGTCTCCTTTTGGAGGAGGTGGATGAGAGAAGTGGGTGACAAACTTTGGCCAGCCTGAAGAATTTGGGCAGCGGCCCCAGGTGCTAAGGGATGGATGGTTTGCAGGACAGGAGGCTGAGCCCTGCTCGGAGGCGACGTCTGCAGGACTGCCCACATAGCGTGGGGGACTTCCTTTCCTTCCCTGGAAAGAGCCAACCCCCTGCCGCGTTTCCTTGACCGTGCAGCAATCACGAACGAGGGGTTTAAACTATATCCTAATGCTTCGCCTGATTGTAGGGCTTGGTGGAGGACAGTTGGGTGCTGACTTGGTGCCTGGAAGAGGCAGCCCTGCGATGGCAACACTGCCTGCTCCGACATCAACAAGAGCAGTACCATTGACATATAAATATCTCGTTAATTGTGGTGGGTTTTTTTTTTTTTTTTGCTAATGAGTTTTTATCACCCAGGCGAGGGGATGGTCATTCTGCAGCCCACGGAAGGACCATCTGCGAGGTGACCCCAGCAGGACCCAACACCCCTGAGTGCAGGGCTCTTCCCCCAGGCACTGCGGGAGCATCGGTGCTGCGCTGGTTTGGCCCGTGGGCTCCCGGCAGCGTGGCCAGCAGGTGGGCAGCAGCTGCCTGCGGCGGAGGTGCCTCCTTGTCCTGCATTAATACGGTTTGCATTGTGCAGGAGCAGGTGGCTACAATCTCATTTGCAATTTCTGTGCCTGCCACATGTCCTTTCAGAAACGGCGAGTTTTAACAGGGTGTTGAAATGGATGGGGCCCGGCCGGCAGGGCTGCTGCCGTGAAAAGGAACAGGCTTGAAAGAGCCTTGTGCGCCTGCAAAATGTGCTTGGGTGGATAAGATGTTCCCATCCCTCCTTGGCCAAGGCAGGCGATGCTCGGGAACGGCCCAGACTCAGTGGGTCAATAATGCGATTGGCAACCTGCCATCTATCAAGTGACATGATTACATCTCCACCGGTTGCAGGCTATAATGTAAATTATGTCACTGTGATAGAAGTGTTTGGGGGATTCATTTCATCCACCTTTGGAAATAAACACCTTCCTCCTCCCTGCATTTATGGGGAGTCAGGGATAGTGTTATCCCATGCTAATGGTCTTTTTTTGTTAATGCTATTATTTGATTAAGGAATATTTGCATTTTATTTTGCCATTAGAAGGGAAACCTTGGTGACTTTTCATCTGGATGGGTGATGCAGGAAGGGGAGGCGGGGTTGAGAGGGGTGTCACTGGGGGTGGGCGTCCTGTCCTGTCCCGCTGTAGGTCTCTGCCTGCAACTGCCACAAGATTTCCCTGGGTAATCTCCCAGACTCTCCCTTGGGGAAAAAGGATTTCCTTGCCTTTGGAAAACTCAGAACATAGATGGGAAATAAATGCAGGATGGAGCCATCGCGCTACCTCCAGGGCGGTGGGGAGAGGGAGGCTGGGGCTTACTCTGTTACTGCTGGATGCTTAGAGCAGGAGAGCTGAATTCAACCCAGGAAATGTTAGAAATCAGAGGAATGATTTCCCCAGGAGCTGTCTTTTGGTCTTTAATCTATTAAAGCCCTGCTCCTGTGGTGGACTGAGCAGTCTCGCTTCATGCGAAGCCCCTCTGAAGGTTCAGCCTGCTGGCTGGGGAGGATCGAGGGCTGGACAGCAGGTTTGCCAAAGCCCACGTGCCCACCTCTGGAAGTTGCAAAATGCCTTGGTACATGAAAAGTGGGGGGACACAGGGAAAGGAGGGCTGCGAAGAGCTTTAAAGGCAATAACACATTAGTGGCAAAGTGCTGTTGTGGAAGCAAAGATATTATTCCTTCAACAGGGGCCTCACTGTTGTTTAGTGTGTTTGAGTGAGGAATAATGGAGTTTTAAAAGAACACTTCAAAAGGGAAGCAGGGGCACTGCCGAATGCCCAGACAACACAGACAGCATCTTTTCAGATGCAGTCACCTAATTTTACAGCCCTTTTGTTCTCCGCTCCTAAAAAGATCTGCTGTCGCTCTTATTTTTGAATGGAAAGAAATAAGGAAAATAAACCAAACCCCTAAACCAAAAGAAGCCAAAACAACCTCCTAGCAGCAGGCATTTTAGATGGGAGCAAACCCTCTGAGTCCTCTGCCACGAGTGGTGGGTCAGTGGGACTGTGGCTGGTTCACTGTCCCCGTGGATGGTGCCTGATGGAGCTGAGCTGGCTTGCTTATTTAGTGCTGGACCTGAGGTGTTTTATTTCTCTAGAACAACAGTTTTCTGTTGGGTAGGGATGGTGCTGCCAGGTTGCTACCCAGGGCAGAGGAGCTGATGTGAGCCTGAGCCCTGCAGCAGCAACCAGCTGCCCATTTGGTGTTTGCAGGGCTCAGTGTTGCTTTTCTCACTGTGCCGGACCCTGCGCTGGCTTGTGGTTTTTGGTTTTCGTATGCATGGGGCATTGAGTTGCCTTAGCTTTAAGCTGTGATGGAGCCTCAATGGAGCATCAGGGCCAGACACTGGAAGGGAACGATGTTGGACAAAACGCTCGCGCTCTGCGCTTGGTGTGTTCTTACCTGTCACGTAAGCGTGGACTTTTAAATTTTATTTTATTTTATTTTTTTTAAACAGAGGTATTTTGTCTCCTCAGGATGCAGAATCCTGGTGGGATTTGCAGAGGGATGGAGAACTGAATGTACGGTGTGCTGGGGCTGGAGGTGGGTGCCTGAAGAGGGAGGCAGGAGGGGAGGATCAGTGGGGCTGAGGAAGTGAAGGGTGATGGTGCTGCCTGTCTTAGGGGTGCCCAGAACTAACCTCTGCAAAGGGACCTGGGCAGCATCTGCCCTTGGGTGAGCGGATGGACCAGGGTGGTGTCCCATCCCCTGGCTGCCTGGCCTGACTTCCCATTGGATTTGTCATTGGATCTTGCCTACAATAAAATCACCAAGAGCTGGAAAAGGCAGATTGTTGTGCAGTGATGGGTTTATTAGCAGGCAGGGTCAGCCTGTAGGCAAAAAACATGTTCCTCTCTGGTTTGATGTTTCCTATAAACTATGGTATTTCTGCTTATTTGCAGAAACCGGAGCCAAAAGGTCTTTGCTCCCACCATCTCCCTGTTTTGCCAACGCACCAATCGGTGACCCTAGGAAGGCTTTGATACTACAAACCAATGCCGAACTTAACATTGACTGGTTTTGGCCCATGTGTGATGTAGCCAGGGTGCAGCAGGGAGGTGGGGGCAGCCCCAGGGGAGCAGCACCATCCCCTCTGGCCGCAACATCGGTTATTAAGGGGAGGGGAGTGCAGTGGGCATCGAATGTGATTGCATTTGTTTCGGGGATGGAGGAATAATATTGTTATCCTGGAGGAGCTGGGTGGTGAGCAGCGTCTTGGGTGAGAGGCAGCTGCGCATTGGAGCTGGCCCCCAGCGTGACGCTGTCGTGCCATTTGGAAATCTTCCCGGAGCTCAGAGGCAGGCGTGGACTGAATTTCATCCCATAGCATCAGGGCTGGGGGAAGGGACCTGAAACCATGTGGTAGAAGGAGATGTGGGGCCAGGGCACTAGTGGCTCATTTTGGCCAAGCAGATTGGGATTGCCGTGCACATCGCCTGGCTGGGAAGGGTGGGACCTGGGATGACCCTACTGGTACCCAGAGAGGGGTCCTGGGTGTAGCTGGTGCTCCCAGTCTCCCAGAGATGAGTGCCCGTGTCTCCCATCCCTCCTTGTGGGGAGGAGAGCACCCAGATGAGCCAACTCCTCCTCTTCCTCTGTGTGGGCTCTGCAAAGCAGAGTTTTTTCCATCGTTCATGTTTCAGGAGCTGGGGGGTCTTGGGGGCAGCAGTGCAGATGCAGTGTTGGACTCGGCAGCCATAGGGCAGGGCTTTTGGCACAGGGTCAGTTGGTACATGAGCCAGTGGCCAGTGGCTCCGAGACCTTCAGGTTTTCAGCTGACCCAGCAGCTTCTTGCTTCTCCCTCAACTCCATCACTGGAGCATCTCCTTTTCCCCGTTCCTGGCTGATGAGCCCTAGCATCTCATTTCTTAATAACCCTCGTTATGCCACGCCAAGGTCGTGTTTGCCGCCTGCGGCTCAGGGAGTTGCTCCTTGCTCCTCTCCCTGGGTAGGGACCAATCTTGAAGCCTTGCAGGGATTTAGAAGAGCCGCAGGTAACCACATCCACAAGCCACCGCCAGGGCCGACCCAAACAAGTCCAGGCACTGGGATGCAATTAGGAACGGATGGTGGGAATGAGCCTGGGAGGTCACGGCAGCCAGAGGTGGCTGGGGGTTAATGTGGCTTAATTTTCAAACCAGCCCTTGAAAATGAGAGGGCAAAGGAACAGGGACTCTGCATTTCCTTTTAACAAAAAAAGTGTGAGCATTCAGTTCATCTTGCCTGTGCAAACATGCAGATGGGGTGTCCTGGCCTGAGAGCAGAGTGAGAGCAGTTCCTGGCTCTGTGGTGGGGGCAGGCGGGGAATTTAGGCACAGCAGAGTGTGGGCAGTGATTTATGACACGGGCAGGAATACTGCTATCACACTCTTCCTTTGGGGTTGAGGTTTTGAGCAGCAGCAGAGATTGGGTCTGCACACACATAGACCTTTGATCTCACCCAACACTTCCATCCTGGGTGGACTTAAACTTTTCTGTGGGTCCTAAATACTTAAGGAGGGAAGAGCAGTGGGTTTGACGCTAACCATGTAGGAGTGCTCCCCAGAGCAGTATTTTGGGGTAGAGAAGGGGCAGAGGAGGTCTTTTACCCCTCCTTGGAACAATGTGGGGCCGGAGGGAGGTTGCTCAGGACTAGTGGGAGAAGTCAAGGTTGCAAACCCTTCCAGGGTTTCACCTTAACCAAGGGCTGGAGATGAGGATTTGGCTGAGGAGAGGTGCCAGGCCCTTGGCTCTGGGTCTACATTCATACAGCAATGACCTCCTCTGCTGCTTTGGGCTTTCTTGTGCCAAGGATGGGCTCGTGTGCCGCGGCAGCATGAGCACGGAAAGTCTCCTTGCAGCTATTCACAAATTACCCAGCCTCTAGCCAGGCTGCTGCTATGCAATTAAAACCTTTTGCTAGTGAGAAGCTTAATTAACTCTGGTTTTCTAGGGTTATACCCACACATGTATGTTTTGCAGCCGGGTTGTTCTGTTAGATTAGTTGGAGTTTGGCCCTGGCTGCAAGAAATTCCTTGTGGGACTTGCTTGGGTTGTGGCAGTATTTCACTTGGCTGGTGGTTCTGGGCTCACGGGAGAGATACAAACTGGGTGACTGAAGCATTTCCATGGGTGGGAAGGGAAAATGCGATGGGGATGGAGTATTTCAGGGTCTCGAAAACCATAAACCACCAATGATGGTGATCCCATCAGTGCCGGGCAGCCTGGACCAGTGCTTGGTTTGAGCCCTGGCTGTTCTACCCATCTTCTGTCCAGCCTCTACTAAATATCTCCTTCACGCGTAGTCCTTCATGTATTTGGATATTCAGCACCCCAGCCCTGCAGTTTTCAGGGTGTTTGAAGGTGTCTAGCGGAAAGGAGCGGATTTTGGGTGGGCTGTGGCAGTACTACGTGCCAGTGAAACAGCAGAAAACGGGTGGGACAACTCAAAGTGATTAACATTTCTCTAGCTTTCTCTTACAAGGCACTAACAAGACTTTTCCTTGGCCATCCTGCTCTCCATGCCGGTGATGAGATCACCAGCAGGAAGATGTTAGCCTCTTCAATCTGAGCTAGTTTTTAGGCATTAGGGCCACAAAGCTGCTCCTGGCTCTTACTTTCACTCAATACTTTTTTAACAGGCTCAGTTTAAAAACGAGTCCCCTTGTTCACTTCAGCTGTTGTTTTGTGGCAGTGATTTGTTTTTTTTTTTTTTTCTGGTTTGAAATAGATACCCTTGGGAAGAGCCGTAACCCACTGACCTCAAGGGGATGCAGCTAACGTGCGTGAAGCGCCCATCCGCTGGCGGCTGCAGGAAGGAGTTAACAGGGGTCAGCAGCCTGTTATTTTTTTTTCCCCCAGCTGATAAGGAAAAGGAAGTTGGTATTTGTGTCCCTGCAATAGCCTCGTTAAATGGGAAAATAACAAACGGAAAAATAACACATTTCCAAAGGTACCCCTCTTTCCTGAAGCTACAAAATAATGGCTTGGTTTGCCTCTTCTCCTGCCACACAAGAGCAAGTGTTGCTCAGCTATTTTGTAGGAACGTGGCTTTTTCCTGGTGAATGGGCTCACCACACGCTCCGTCCTTGAGCTAAATGTGCTTAGATCTCCTTTTTTTTTTGTTGGCTTTATTTTATTTTATTTTTTTTGGTACCAGATGTAAAGTTTAATGATATTTGTGGGGTTCCCAGCCCAAAGTTGTTCACTCCATCCCATGAGTCCTGGGCAGCTCCTCCAGATGTTTCTTCCTACAGGGCTCCATCAGCGAGGCCAAACTCTGCCAGTGATTGCAAAAATTCAGACACACGAGTGATAGTGTGCACTTGGGTCACTCCGGATTTACTCTACAGTAACTAAAAGCTGTCACTAAACTGTGGCCTTTGGAGCTGGATTAACTCCCTTTGCTCTTGCAGGTGTCTCTGGATTTATGGCAACCAACCACCAGAGGAGGAGCCCCCCCCCCCAGGTACCTGCATGTCAGTCTCCATGTTCGGCTCATCCCATCAGTGAAAGATGAACCTGGATGAGTTCACTGACCCATTTTGCACCTCTATTTTAGGACAAGGTAAGCTGTGTCCTGCCAGCACCCATCTCCCCCAGGACAGGCATGGCCTTAGTGACCACCTTGGGGCAGAAGTCCATCTTGGATGAGGTCGGTCCCACCTGAATGATTGGAGGGAGGGCTCTGGACTCACTGATCGCTGGGATTCATGCAGGTTTCCTCCCAAAGACAGAGCTGCAGCTGTGCACAGGAGGGTACTTGGGTGAGGATCATTGGCACAAGGTGCACAAATTTCTCTAAAGCAAACCCTGGGAGCCTCTCTGGTTTGTGCAGAACACAGTCCTGCCCCTATGTGCTCTGGCAAGCAGCGGCTTGTGGATGCCTTCCCCAGCCAGCACAAGCCACCGAGGTTTTGTAGCTAAAATTTGCAGCCATGCGGGAATGAGAAATGAGAATTCCCGCTGATGCCGGCACCGCGGGGGTTGTTAGCATCCTCTGGCATTTAATTCAGCCGGCCACCTTGACAATCTCATTATTATCTGCACGCGACAGATAAACGAGCATTTCCACGTAGTCAAAGCAAGTATTGATTAAGGCCCGGGAACTGGCTGATCAATGCAATGCTCTTTTTCCTTGGCTGGATGTGTAGGGCTGCTCAGCTGGAGGCTGTTCCAAGCGCTCGGGGACTTTGCCCATCATGAACAGTCATATGCACTCAGACAACAAGGACCTATTATATTGTCTTAATGTGGAGCCAATCTGGGAATTAATCGGGATATTTGGAAGCACCTTAGCTGCTGGTGGTGATACAAGTTCCTGAGTTTCCTCTCCTAATCTCCCCCCCAGGCAACTACGATCTCCCACAGGTCCCCGCACTGGATAATGTGCATAAGCTGGTTATAGTGAATTTGCATGAATAAGCAGGCAATTCTGCTCAGGCTGAATGCAACTTCATTAAGGCCCAGCGATAATTTGAGCTTGCTTATTGCCTGTCCTTTGAACCCTACAAAGGAAGATTCTGGGCAACAATTGACCTTGTGTTTGGGGTCGTGGGGACGGCTCCAGCTCCCAGGCAGAACTTGCCTCTCTAGAAATGTCTTTTTGCCTCCCTCCACAGTCATTCTGTTAAGGTGAGTAATTATTGTGGAAAATTTTATTTATGGAAAAATATTAACCTTGCTCACAGGTGAGAAAAACTGCTGGCTGGCTGCAGAGTGGCATACAATGCATTAGTGGTAGCTCCCTGCCTGGGAGATCAGCCCGATGCGTCTGCTCAACAAAGTCCATGGCTGGAAATCAAGTTGAGTTGGGATGGATCCCTGTTGGTGGGGGGATTGCTGCAGGGGAGCCAGTGGGATTGGGGTGGTGGTGGGGATGGGGTTGCAGGGGTGTGGGAGGTGGAAATGGGCCAGGGAGTATCGGGAGGTGGGGGATGAGCATCCATGCTTGGGTGGGAGCTGAAGGGAAGCAGGGAGGCCAGGGACGTGCCTGGAAAAGCTTTCCCACCTTGCACTATTCAATCATGAAAATGAGCTATGCAACCACAAAAAAAAAAAAAAAAAAAAAAAAAAAAAAAAAAAAAAAGAGAGGCTTTTTTGGAAGTGAGAGAGGCAGGGAGGGTATCCCTGAGGGGATGGAGGGTGCAGCAGGCAGGGTGAGCTTGGGGCCAAATTCAAGTCCCTGCAGAACTGCAAACAGAGGGTGGGCAGCTCTTGGTGACAGCATCACTAAGGACCACTTTGCTCTCTCGGCTCTTCCCCCTGACAGCAGGGCTCCACGTTCCCTGGATTAATTAGCTGTCACAGCCGTGTGGGCTTTTCTCCGTTGCTGTGTTTCCCAGCCTTGCAGAGCTGCTGGCTTGGGATGGGTGCCTGCTCAGAGCCACGTGTTGCGTTTACGTTGCAGACTCACCCTGTGTTCCAAAACAAGCATCCAAATCGGGTGGGCAAAGAACAGAACAGGGACGGGGCAAACTTTGGGGTCAGGAGAGACACCAGTGATTTACCTGGATACAAGCAGCATAGCATAAACAAAGCCATAAATACTGCCTGCTTCGGAAATGTTAACAAGGGCTCATTCCTTCAGAAGAAAATTTATTACACTGTGCAGAAATTGGCCTGGCAAGTAAGGCGATGATGGCTTTCAGCCTTGCACCCAGCCCTCTAAACCTCCAGCCAAGGAGGTGCTTCCATGCGATGTCTGGCCAGAGTCCTGGCATGAGCAGGGGCAGAAACACCTATTTAATTTTCAGATGAAGCTCAGTCGCTTAAGGAAAAGTCTTTTTTTTTTTTTTTTTTTTTTTTTTTTTTTTTTTTTTTTTTTTCCCTCCCAGGCTCTTGGGTTACATGTTCTTGCATATGCCATATATATCAGTAACACTTTGGGGCAAATTGCTGTGTTTTGCATTAAGAGCAGGCACTGAGCCTTATTTTTAGGGTTTTTTGGGATGACTCGTAGACCCAACCACATCCCTTTTTGACCAGGCACTGGCAAGATATCCATGAGGCCATTCCCAGGAGGGGATTGCTTGTGCTTTCCTGCTTCTGAGCCAGCTCTGGCCAAATAGGTGTCAAGAACAGTGGGGCCCGTAATAAAATCCTGAGCTATGAGATGAAGCTCAGGTTTCTGGATAAAATGACCATGTGCAGAGATGCTGTACAGTGGGGGAGGGGGGAGAATAAGTGTCCTTCTTCCCCTTAGCTAGCTGAGCAGTGCCCAAGCCTGTGTGCATCAATCCTACGTTGGTGTTTACACCAAAATCTGTGACTGGTGTAGTGCCAGCACTGAAAGCAGCAGGCTTCCTCCAGTCTAGCCCTGGCATAAACAGCATCAGGATTTCGGCCCCAATCTAGAGGGATTTTTAAGGGGGAAGCCAGGATCTCACGAGGGTCTGTCCTTGCAGTGGAAGCCACTTAACCAGCTGTTTTGCACATCTACAGGGTTTGCCTGAGCTGAGAAGAAAGGCTGGACTTTGTCCTTAATTACCCCGACGTGGCCCCGGGTTGGCACTGGTGGCTCCAGTGTCATCTCAGCGGCTCCAACAGCGGGGTGGTGGCAGGAGATGGGATGTCCCATGCCGGTAGGACCATCAAGGTGGTGGAGAATCAAATTTGGGTTGGGGTTGGCCAGGGGTCTTTGTTTCGGGGGTGCCCAGCAAAGCTGGGGAGCTGGGAGGAGGCGGAGGGCGACGGCTCTGCCGGGAGCCCAGGTCCCATCTGGCTGCCTTATCAAGGCCTGCACAGCCTCGCGTGTCACATTGGGATGTAAATCGCATTAATTGAATTCACTTTGGCTGTGCTTTTGGGAGCAGACAAGGACTGACTCAAAATCTCATTTACATACTGATAAGACACAGTTGAAAAATGATGCCTTCTAATGAATAAAATGTGTGTAACTGGTCCAGCTTGATATTAGCATTAAAGTGTTAATCACTTTGGCATACAAGTTTATAGTGCTGAGTAAATTTGTCTTCAAAGGGTCCTGAAACAGAAATCTATGTTTTCTGGACTGCCATAGCAACATATAGATGTCTTCATTGTATTTCTTGGTCAGAAAGCAGGTGCCAGCTTCTAATTAAAGCCTAATTTGCAATTTGTGTCCTATTCACTGTTTTCATGGGAACTTTGATGGCTGATATAGTGGTAAGCAATAACCAGCAGCAAGACTTGAAAACAGTAATGGAAATTCATCCTCCCCTGGGGCTGCTGAGCTGAGCAAGCACGGGAGAGGGAAGGGGCCAGGGACATGTTGTGACGTGTGTCCCTCGTCCAGGAGGCTGCTCACAGCGAGGGGAGGTGGAAATTATTGCACACAAGCTGATGCCAGCCTCGCAGGGGCCGGTAGTCATCCTGCTCCAGCCTCCTCGGGGCAGCTCTGGCCCTCCTTTTTTAAAGACAGATGGAAAAGGCTTCTTCCAAACTCCCAATTAAAAGATCCAGGTTAACGATGCCCACGGAGGTCTCTCGTTGCACATGTTCTCCAGCCTGCCCGCTGACCTGCACTGCCTCATGCTTTCCAGTCTTCCCTCTGCCACCTATCCATCTCCTCTTTTTGCTTCTAATTACAGGCTTACAAGCTCTTGACAGCACTAATATCAAGTGTAATTAGCAGCAGCAGGTCGGTTGGTACATGGATCCGCGGTGGAAGGGTGTCCTGCTGGACCTGGCTGCCCTGGGAGCAGGGTATTTGAGGTACGTGGAGTTGGAGGGCCAGCATCAATCTATAAGAGATGTCGCTGCTGATAAAGTGATGCTGCTCTCCCAGAACCATGTCTGCTTCTGCTGGCTGTGGGTTTGGAAAGGGACCTGAGGGGGCCGGGACTCAGATCCCAGTGAAATTCAGTGCTGCTTCAGATTCCTTTCAAAATTGCAGCCTCAGGCGCTGTCTGGGGAGCTGCACCTTCCAAAAAAGCTCAGCCTCGAGGGTGGGGAGTGCTGCTGTGTGGCGGCCAGCAGAGACAGAGCGGATCTGCTCAGCCACGAGCTTTTCTGAAGCTATTCCCCATGTGCAGAGGCCGAGTGCCTGCAAACCCTGGCTGTACCCGACCTTTTCAGTGTCCAGCCCATAGGACTCCATCCCCCCTTCTTGCACCACTGGAAGTGATTGAAAGTCCCTTGGTGCAATTTGTACCACCCATCAGCTTGTTGTTGGGTTTGTTAGCGATAGTAATTTGTGTGGCAGCATATTCAAAGGTCAGTGGTCACACCAGGGCTTGCTGAAGGACCATGGGGGTCTCCGCCTTGACAAAGGGCCAACTGACATGGTTGGGCCTGACAAAAGGGAGACGCAGGATGGGTTTCTGGTCTAGATGTGTTCTCGGTAAAGATTTTTGTATGTGTGTCAGGACTGTGCTACCACGTTGGCTTAGTGCTGTGGGTCAGCTGGGGATAGGGAAGAAGTCACACGGTGTTGTGTCCTTCAAGAGCGAACCACGCACACAAAGTGATGGTGGGGAGGGACGCTTGGGGGATCTCCTATCCAACCTGCTCCTCGAAGTGGGGTTTTGCTGGTTCCTGTTGTCCAACTGAGCCCTGAAAACCCCTGGAAAGGGAGATGACATTCTGAGATCTTGCTCCTAAGCTGTGCCCCCCTCTAGCAGAGAAGTTTTTCCATGCCTTTCTGCTGGCTGCTCCTTCCCATCTCAGCTCAAATTTTCAGCTGCGATAAATCTTCCAGGGAAGGGATCTGAGCCCTGTGCTCGGCAATGGTGAGGCCACCCCTCAATTCCTGGGTTCAGTTTTGGGCCCCTCACCCCAAAAAGGCCATTGAATGACTCGAGCGTGGCCAGAGAAGGGCAACGGAGCTGGGGCAGGGTCTGGAGCACAGGTCTGCTGGGGAGCGGCTGAGGGAACTGGGGGGGTTCAGTCTGGAGAAGAGGAGGCTGAGGGGAGACCTCCTGGCCCTCTGCAACTCCCTGCCAGGAGGGGGCAGAGAGGGGGGATGGGGATAAGTCTCTGGAGCCAAGGAGCCAGCGCCAGGCCCCGAGGGAATGGCCTCAAGCTGCCCAGGGCAGGGTCAGGCTGGCTCTGAGGAAGGATTTCTGTGCAGAAGGGGCTGTTGGGCGTTGGAATGGGCTGCCCAGGGCAGGGGGGAGTCCCCGGGATCCCTGGAGGGGTTGAAGAGTCGGGCTGAGCCAGCGCTGAGGGATCTGGGGGAGTTGGGAACGGTCAGGGTGAGGTTCATGGTTGGACTGGAGGAGCTTCAAGGGCTTTTCCAACCGAGATGATTCTGTGATTCCGTGAAATCAACACAGCTCCACCAAAGTCAGTTTTACACCAGCAGAAGCTCTAATTCCCAGTATTCAACCTCCCATCCCTCTCCTTCCTGCTAGATTAATTCCCTCCATAGACACTGTAGGGTACCTGCTTGTCGAAGTCCTATAATCCATCATGGAATGTTCCTGCTTTTATAGTTTAAAAAAAAAAAAAAAAAGTCAGTGGCTTAACCCAGACTTCACTGCGTGCTGCTCCAGCTGTCGTTTCAAGTGCATTACACACACGGCTATATGGGATAGCGAGCGCCGCATCCTTCTGCCTTCAGTCCCCCAAAGCCCTTCCAATCCCTCCTGGTTCAGTTACCACATAAAAAGGTAAATCACAGCCAGACTGTTTATCTGCTGCTAATCACCTACCTGAGGGTTTTGGGTCCCCTGGGCAGGCCTACAAGTGCTGATATCCTGGGAGTGTGATCATCTCCTAATAAGCACATTCTCCTGATTGTTTTACAGCTTAATTATACCCTGCACAGTCTCCGGAGTAGCACAATATGGTTAAGACACGGCAGCACCTTGCAGGAGACCTGATCGTAGACCTGACCTCTGCCCTTGGCTTATCTCCTGCAACTCCATGAGCGGCACCATGAGCCTTGATTGTCCCAAGAGCTGGCAATGGGGCAGTTGGGATGGTGCTAGCAGGAACCCGGGTGATGCTCTGTGCTTGTATCAAGCTTTCTGTTTTAGGCTTAGGATCCTGGCAGCAGTCAGAAATTACGAATTAGAAATTCAGGCGAAGAAGGCAAGTGAATGGATTTGCACACAGCTACCTGATGCTGCTTATGCCCTGTGAGTGAATCCTTAACTAACGGTATAGAAAAAAAAAAGGGGGACGTATGCATAGTTGTTTATGTGACTTGGGTTTTCAGCTGACAGTTTTCCCTTCGGTGTTATTTCCTCCACCACACAGAGCTATACTAATGTCTTTGCTCTGAGTCCTTTCTAACCAGTGAGCACTTTTCAAGCAGTGTAAAAATCATCCTGGGCTGATACGCATGCACAGGCAGACATACACACATCAAGCATCCCGAAGCCAGGGTGAAAACCCCAATAAATAGGTCTGGCACATGCAGATGTTCAACTAAATCAACAAAATAAATCCGGAATGTCTGAGAGAAAAAAAAAAAAAGAGACAAACCCACCTAAAACTTTGCTTACGAAAGAGGAAAAGAATAACATGACTCTGTCCACCTATTTCTACCAGTGAGTGGAAAATACTCTGCTCCAGGAATCTGCCTCTTTCCTGCCTGCTGGGGGATGTAGATGCAAGTGCTGCCCGCAGGGAATATCCTGTTTACCTAAACCCCCACTTCCCACCGTCAGGCCGCGCGTTCAAACAAGCACTGCTACTATCTGAGTGACATCTCCTAGGGAGCTGAGATAGTTGCCTTAATAAAGAATTGATTAATGTAAGGCTTTTTTGGCAAGGTACTGGCAGGATAAGAGGTCTAGGAAATGGCTGCGGCCCCTGGAGCAGGAGCACCTGCTCTTGGACAGCGGGGTGGTGGCTTCGATGGCTTCTCTGGACCCATCACCTCCTCTTCATCCTGCTCAGTGCCTGCTCTGGGTGATGCCCTGGGAGTTGCTGTAACTTTTCCTAGTGGGTAATTCCCTGGGGATCTGTGCAAACCCCCCCCCATGGGAACCTGTTTGCTTTGGTACATGCTGGAGTTGCATTAAAACATCTGGCTCTAAGCCTCCGTGGCTTTATGTGGCATTATGTGCCTAAGACATTTAGGCCATTAAAAAAGCTTTTCCCAAAGGGCTTAGTGCCATTTCCCATCACCGGGGATGGTCTGGGGAGTGCACGTGCGAGGGACATCAGCTCACAGTGAAGAGAGAGGAATTACTTGGCTCCTGGGTTTTCTGCCAGCTGGAGTTACGGCTTGTTCTAGCCCAAACATCCCCAACCACATGATAAATATTATCAGTGTTATTAAAATGTTTTATCGGAGCCAGAAACGTTTGAAAAACCTGCTACAATCCTAAGCTAAGTGTTTTAATGCGGCGTTAGGAACAGGCTTTCTCTGTTCTTAGCACAAACTAGGTGACTTTTTTATTCCTTAAAGCAATTTGCCACGGACAGGGGATGTGTTGGTGCGCAGCGAACCTGGGCCAACCCTGCCAGAGGGTCTGTGATGGCAGCAGTGGGGTCCTGTGTGGGTCTTTCCTCAGCTCCCTGTGGTTCAGGTTTTGGATTGGAGCACTTGACAGGTCTGAACGTAGCTGGGAAGGAAAGGGGAGCTGCTATCGTTGGGGCGTGGAGGGTTATGGCCCTGTGTGAAGGGAGAATATGGCTTCATGGAATCAAGGCACAGCACCCAAGACACAGCCTTTCCCATGGAGCCAAGAGCTCATCCAGCCATGAATCTCAGCTTCAGCTCATCCTCCCAAAAGCTCAGAGTTGAGAACATGATGCTAAAACACCCGTTATACGCAGGCTGGAAGGCTGTGGTTTCATGGAGCAGTTACTTTTTGGTGCCTAAACCAGTGTCTGACCTCTTGGGATCTGCATCTAGAGTATATTATGGGCTCGTGACATCAATCAACAGTTAGATCCAACATGGGTGGACTCAGCCTCTCTTCTGCTGCCAAAACAGAGGCTGATGGCAACGATGGCTGCAGAGACAATAGTGTTTAACCCACCTAATTAAAAGCTTGGGCTGGAAGAAGACATCTGGAGGGAGAGCAGCAGCTTTCGGGAGGTTTGCTCGTCAGTGCTTCGTGCTGGGATGCAGCATGTGATTTGCAAGCACAGAGCAGCCGGCACAGCATGGCCTGGACCACTCTTCATAGGCGTGTGTTTGCTTGTTGAGGTCTTTTGTGTCTCTCAGTTTAGCAGCTATCTCCTTGCACACAATGAGACGCCTTCCACAAAGGAGCCAGTCTGCAGGCGCAAGAAAAGTAACTGTATTGCTCAAGAGCAAATATTTACAAAATAGAGCAAAACCGATTCCACAATGGAGCTGTGACTCACTCGGGTGCTCTTTAGGCTCATAAAGAATAATCGCCGTGTGATGCTGAGTGTGTGGTTCAAAGGCAGATAGATGTCTTGTTTTTTGCTGAAGGGAGAGTATTTGGGAGTGAATGCATGTATACCTATCAGTTCATACGGGATTTTTTTTTTTCCCTGTTTTCCCTACTATGTGACTACAGAAATAAAGCAGACTATCTCTTTTCTGTCTGCAAAAGCAATAGTGGGGCATTTCCCACTGCCTGGTTGTCTTCGTCCCTCTGTAGAGCAAGGACCCCAAACAACAGTTGTCGCAGGCAGCATCTCTTAAATAGAGGTGAGTGGCCATCTCAGGTTGATTGCTTTATCTGTGTCAGCTCAAGGATGATGCATCTGCAAAACCAGCCCCCGGACCAGGTCCAGGCGCTGCAGCCATGTTTTTGTTCCCTGGGACCAGAGATTGCTCCTGTTGGCTGCGTTCACCGTGTCATGCCAGGGTGGCCACTGCATGGCCAAACCAGACCCGGCTCCAGGGGTCAGGTCAGTCAACCTCTGCCACTCCCAGTGATGCTCCTAGCAAGCATAGCAGGATCACAAATAAAAACATCTACTACTTTAAAAAGTGCATTAATGCCAGATATTCCTCCAGCTGACTCTTCAATAGGCAAATTCAGTCCACGAATCCCTGTTTAACTCCTCTCCAACCTCTGCTCTAGAGTTCCCCTTGCAGAAGGTGAAGGAAACTCAACCAGGAGAGAGGACAACATCTGCAGCCTCTCTGAGGTAGGTGCAACCTGAGAGCAGTGGCTCTAATTCCAGTGAGGAAATTAATGTAGAACAATTCAAGTAAAACTTATGTCTGTTATGAGCTCAGCTACCTTTTAATTAAAGAGGAGCCCATGTCCTCAGCTACTTGCTGGAGAGTTTGGGGTGGTGGTTGACTAGAAACGCAGATTTCCAGCTTTTGTGCTTGCAAGAAAGAGAGAAGATGTGAAACTTTAAAGTGATGAGGAAAATAACCCGCAGGAAGGGGTTCTTCTTCTTGCAGAGGGATCTTTGAATGGGATGGAGAAGACCAAATACTTCCTACCTGGAAGAGATCCGTGGGTCGATGGGGAGGGCTCAGCCTGCGACTCGATGGCCCCATCAGCCATGCTGACACGGGTGATAGATAGCTCGTCCTGTCCGTGCTGATCCCCACACCCCACCTCAGGCTGGGGTGCAGAAAATTGAGGAAATGTGTCCTTTTCAGCTGGGTCTCTATTTCTTTCTGAAGCAAGGCAAAGAAAAGAGGGAGACGGGAGCTGTGTGGAGTTCCCATGGTGAAGGCAGACCTCTGAGCACATCTGAGCAGCTAAATTTCCTGGTTTATGTGCTGACAGGAGGATGTGTGCTGGAAGAGCAAAATAGAATTAGCATGGAAATATTTACTCTGCCCTGAGCAGGTTGACAGTGTCACCCTTTGTCTTATTTTATTTAATCCTTCAGTCTGACTTGGTTCAGCTTTGCTAATTTGGGATGTATTTTAAAATCTGTTTTTCATTTCATAAAATTCATTGTTTCTTCTTTGTCCAGCTGGAAACATGGCTTCAGAAGTCAGAGGATGGGGTTGTCCCCATCTCGCACCATGGTCTCCTGCTTGAAAGGTCCCGTGTCTCTCCTTGGCTGACTCAGGGTGCAATCCTGCATCGTGGCAGGAAGGTCTCCTGAAACCTCTGTGACATGCTGGTGAGCTGTGGTGGTGTCCAGGGTGCAGGAGGAGGGGGCTTGGTGCTGGGGTGGCAGCCTGGGGGCTGCACCCATGGACCTCCTGTAGGTTTGCTCTTCTGGAGGTTTTGGCTCACCTCTCTGTGTCCTCCAGTCCTCCGCAGCTTCCTAATCTTGCTCCACTCAAGGTGGTATGTGGGTTTTTTTCTCCCTCCCTTCATTAGCATTGCACCCATTTTAAGAGATGTAGGGTCAAATCTCTTATGTGCAATGACGTGCTGCTTCCTACCAGTGCTAAAAGGTGGTCAAGGGCTGATCCCCTGCCTTGGTGGAGAGCCTAAAGTGATGGGGAACCTCTATTGTACCCAAACTTTTCTGTCCCAAATAGTATCCCAAATCAAAGTCCTGTTAATGAGAACCCTCGAATTTGGAAGTCCATTTAGTTTAAGGTTAGACAGTAGAGTTTACTAAACTCACCTGGAGAGCACAAAGCATGGTCATACAGGTAGAGAAACACTGGGGATGCACAGATTTTAACAGAGATAAGTAAAGGTGGAAGACTGAGTCTGAATAGCTAGACTTTGTGAAGTACCACAGGCCAAGGATTTGATAATTTCTCCCCCAAGTCTGTGGAGGGGCGAATTTCAGTTTGGTTTTGGTTTCAGGCTGAGGTACTTCATCTGTTTGAAGCGGGACATCTAAGGGAATGATGTGAGGAAAAGTCACTGACCCTCTGTAAAAGCCAAGTATGGATGGTTTGACTTTTGGTCTTGTTTTTATCTAGCAAGGAGGCCACGTGGTGGGGTTAACATGTGCTAAGCTGTCCTTAAATCCGAGTGGGTTTGATCCAGAGTTTATACTTAGATCAATCCCTTGCTTTAGTTTAAACGCCAGGTTTCAGAAACTGGGTTCAGACTCAGCCTGTTCTGAAATTTGGGCAAGTACTTCTGGTTTTGGCTTATTTCCAGTTCTAATGTTGGTTTTAGTTGGAGAAGACGTAAGGGTCTGACCCAGTGCCCACTGAAGTCTGATGAATCTTTGAATTCGCTTGATATCAAGCTGGTCTGTGGATGAACAGTCTTCTAGCAGATCCAAGCCAAATTCTGCTCTCCTTTATACCTTTGCAAATCCAAAATTTAGCCAAGGGAAAAACAGACTTGTGAGCATAGAGCCTTCTCCAGGGACAGGATTTGGCAAGCTGTACATAGGCAGCACATCCAAAGCCCTCCTGGGGGAATGAGCGATGTTACAGCCACACTCGATAGGCTCCAACTGCAGCTGCAATTACTTTACACACCTTTTTAGGCACTCATATTGTCATCCTAGTGTCTTATTCAACACTGGCAAACAAAATTCCTTCTTTCCAAGTCACGAGGGGAGCTTAAACTGAAGGGCTAGTTGACTTCACTGGAGAAAGACACTTTTATGGCACATTTTTGTTGCTATAAACCCAGTCTAAAATAATGAGACTCATGAAAGGATATGACCTAGACTATAAAATGCGCTTATTAAAGTTGTATGATAAATCAGAGAAGGACATGCTTGCCTCTTCCTAAGGAACTGCACGCAGCCGGACAAGAAATTGAGGCAAGGCAGATTGATTTCTGGTGTGCGACTCTCTCCCAGCTGGGGGCAAAGAATTAGCGCAGGTCAAATTGCTCACAAACCTCTGTCAAGGAATATATATGTCTAGCTTAAATGTCAGGCTAGAGGAAAGAAAACCTGAGCTCTGCGGTCCTGCTACATCCCAGCATGGGTGATTTCATTAGTTATGTCCCTCTTTGCTCTTGCTTCTGGATGCTACATTTTTGTCCCTGCTTTTTTCCCCCCCCTAACAAACCACGTGATGGGTCTCCAGCAAGATGCCCTGCTGCCGTGTTAGGTGCCCCAGACCCAAATTGTCAAGGTCTGCCACTTAATTTCCACCCGTGTTTACAACACTGATGTTGGTACATTCAGTTCTGCCTCAAGGGGTACCCAGAAATGCATGGACCAGGTTTGGTGAGGTTTAGGTAAATAAAGTAGGATGATTTGCTCAAGGTGAGACTAGGCAGTCTGTTAGGTTTTAATTCAATTTTCAACTGGTCTCATGCTAATATTACACTCAGCGGACAGGGAACAGCCACCTGTTTTGTGGGCTGGAGGGTACTGGTTGTTGGTGGTGTTAACAGCCTTCTCACTGAGTGATTAACTGCACCAGTAGAAGGAGGGGGGAGGAAAAAAAGAGAGCTTTTTTTTTTTTTTTTTTTCCCCATAAAAATAAGTTCTCATTCTTCAAATGCTTGGGAATCTTTTTTAACCCACTCAAATGATTTATTCTTCTGCAAAAGGTCTGACCAGAGGAGAGGCTCCCAGATTAACTTTCACCAACAGTAAGCTGCAACGGGGATCAAAGCAAGAAATGTGGGATCCTCCGGCACCTATGATGCGCAGGCATGAAGTTAAAGCGGCTTGTTTGCAAAGCTGTTGTGTATGGATAGATCGGGTACGTTTTTCTTAAATCCCAGTTCTCAGAACACCAAATCAGAACCAAAACGACCTCACGTTCCAGCAAGGGCTGAGGCTGAGCCCTTCCATCCGTGCAGGGCTTATGTCGGGGCCAGTTAAGGTGCAGGAGCCGCATCTCCTCCCTTCAATTCCTCATGGCACTAAGACTCCTGGGTTCTTAGCTGCCAAGTAATTTTCTTTTGGGTAATGCAATAGCGCATGGAAAGCCTATTATTTGCCAGTAGCAAGAGACTCAGCAAGCACTAATTGGACAAACGAGGCTCCAGGGATTTACAAACTAATCAGATGAATATGCAATTGGGGAAAGAAGGCAAACAAGGCTCTGAGCCACCCTGAAGGGCACTCGGGATGGTGCTTTGCTCCTGAAAGCAGAGAGGCACACGCTGTTTTCCCTCAGCCGCAGTGGTGTTAGTGACTGTTCTGTCCAGAGAGGTCCTTCCTCCCCTGTAAACCATCTCCCACTGCTGTTTTCTCTGGAGCATCTTGGATGAGCAGATTTGTTTTACTACTGGGAGACACAGACCACACGGTGCGGCTGGTATTTGGAAATATTTCCCAGTCCTTTGGTGTCCTTCCCAGGTCATGTTACCCACAGGGACAGGCTGCCATCGATTCTCAATGCTGGGTACTCAGAAAAAGGAGGATGGAAGGAGGGAAAGAGCAGGAAAGTATGAGGGAAAGAGCAGGTATTATGGGGGAAAAAACTAATTTTTTTTTTCCTTTTTGCCAACAAATATTCCCACTGTAAGGATGTTGTGAGCTGCGACAGGCTCCAGCAGGTCTTTTGGAAGCTTATCCTTGCAGCTATGCCCAGTGGGGCTTGTCCTGGCCTCTAGTGAGCCCAGCCACATCTCGCCAGCAAGCCAGCTCAGGACTCATGAAGGCAGGGACAAATCCCCGACGCGTGCTGCTATTGCAGCCTGGAATGTGCAGACAGCTTGGCGTGGGACCAGGGCAGGGATTGTTTTATGTCTCGGGGAGGCTGATGGCAGCATCTCTTGCTCTGTGCGATAGATGCTGCCTCTCCTGACCACGCATGGGCACAGGCTTGGGCTCACCGTTGAGACAAGGGGCTGCTGTAACACAGGAGAGCAGAGTCGCAGTTCTTCGCTAAGCTGTGGAGCCAGTGCAGGGTTTGGGGCTTAGGGAGGAAGAGGAGGAGATCAGGAGAAAGAGGAGGAGATGGCAGTGATGGATACCCTCTCTCTTCTTCTTGTGTCCCCATGGGTAGCTCATTCTTTGGGGTCACAGCTTCATCTCTTTAGTCCCAGGGATCATTTGATGCTGCCTTCCCACTTGGTCTGTGCAGGAGAACAGACTGGACTGTGATTTCCAGTACACATGACACAAGGCAGTGGAATGGCTGAGAAACGTTGCCTTTTGACTGCTTCCAGACATAATTCATTACCAGTTCACTTTTCCTTCCTTTACTGCTGCCCTTTCCAGCAACCCCTCCATAGGGAGGAGCGTTTATTGCACCACCATCAAAACACAGCATATGCTCAAACCGCAAAGTCTCCGGGCATGAGGTCTGCTGTTCTCCACAGCTGGGTCTTGCTCCATGACCCGGGTACCAAGCTACTAGCATAAAATGAATAATAAGGTGTTGTGTTCAATCAGTGTCTGGGGCTGAATACTCCTGGTCCTGCAGCACTTGGACGTAACGCTGTGAATGCCCCTGAGAGAACGGCCAAGAAATGACTGATGGTGTCGAGTAAGTTATTGCAAGCCTTTCTCATAGAAAAAAAAAAAGTGGTCCTGGCTGGAGTCTGGATGATAGATCACTGTGTTTTTCTGTAGTGCATTAGCACTTGATCTCAGAGGTCGGGTCAGAAAATAACCTTCTCCCTCTAATTGACATGCAAAGCTACCTCTGTGTATTAATTTGGATTGGGGCTGAACTTGGAGCACCAGTGCTGATATCAGAAAAACGTAGAGTGGTAAATCTGCAGTAAATTGCTTGAATATTTATAGTCTCTCGTATGTGAAACATTTATTTAAATTAAAAAAAAAAAAGTGAAATGCTGTAGTCCATGGGATGGCCTGGCTTTCTGCCAACAGCCGGGGTCAGAAAGGCCACAGCCTAGTCTGGTAGAAGCAGGAAATACGGCATGGCTTTAACTGCCCGGAGAGCTTACCAGGATGGGAGAGGCAGCTGCTGTCTGTGTTTTCATGGCTTTAAAAATGAACGGGTTGGTTTCGCTGTGAGAACGATCCGCGAGGAGTGGAAATGCCGAGGCTGGAGTTACACAGGGTGGTGAATGGGGAACCCCGATACTCTCCACCTTCTTGTAGCTAAAGAGCAGAAACAAGCCAGGTGAGACACTGCTTTTAAAATCTAAGAAAAATAGCAGCGATGGGGCTCTTTTTCCACTGTTGGAGCCTTTGTTTGCATCCAGTTAATGTTTTCATCCTCCCCTCTGCTGTCCTGATGGCCAGAAACGTGTTAGGAAAGATGTTTTCTTCCCACAGCCCCGAATGGTGCAGCGCCCACAAGGAAAACACGAGTGCTGGTGTGGCACTGACGGCTAGAGAGGAACGTCCCTTCAGTTTAGGGGAGCACCTCCCAGATTTTGTGATACAGCAGGGCTGTAGGTGCTGGGGACCAAAGGAAAAGACCCAAACCTGGGAGACCTGCTGGCACTGCTACTTTCTGCACTGGGGTTTTCTCTTGAGATAGGACCTGTCAGCTAAGCCAAAGTGCAAAACTTCTTGCTAAAGGTGAGACGACTACATACATTGTAAAGAAGTGATGTGATTGCCCCTTTCCTTTAGTCTGCCTTCAAAATTACACACTCTTGTAAAGAAAAGCCTTCCAGAATCTCTCTACAAGCCATAAACCTCTCTGGCCTCATTTTTGCATAGAGTTCTTCATTACCCCTTCCAGAATAATGGGAGAAATCAAAATGAGAAAAACATAATGAAAACGGCTTATGTAAACACAGCTGTATCTTCCTACAGGTCTCTATAGTTAGCTGC
The DNA here is from genome assembly GCF_003259725.1 of Athene cunicularia. Classification (NCBI taxonomy): domain Eukaryota; kingdom Metazoa; phylum Chordata; class Aves; order Strigiformes; family Strigidae; genus Athene; species Athene cunicularia. Next base: position 4,729,986 of record NW_020799101.1, read on the forward strand.
TCTCATTAATCATCGCTGTATCCAAGGGCTTATGAATTCCGACAGTTATTTGTGTGTTTCATTTGGGAGGAGGACAACGACTAATTGGTCCTGGGCTTCATTAGCGCTTCTGGGTACTTGAGGAGTTAACAACGTGCCTCTGGCCAGGCTGTGTGAGGGCACAGGCTTGCAGAAGGTGAGTCCATACAAGTGGCTGTTGTGAAGAGAAGGGAGAGGGCCTTCACCTTTGGGGTTGGGGATCTGCTTGAACAGGAAATCTGGGTGATTTTCACCTTTTTGGGGGTGGGAATATGCTGAAGCTGATCTTGAGGGAGAGATGTCGTGGATCCCCCCCTTTAGCCTTCAGAAACACCCTTTCCATCCAAGACATCTGTGGGTGTCCAAGAGCTGAAGCATGGTTGTTTCTCTGACATATTTTTCTATTTATGATCCGTTTTACTGTTTTCCTCACCCGAGTCATGTGCTGCTCTGATCACATTGGGTGTGAGACCCATCATGAGCACAGAGTCAGGGCTGCGCCACACTGCAAACACCACCATCATCCCCAGTGCTTCCCTCTCCCCTTCCCCTATAATAACTAAAGCACCAAGCCTGACTGCAGCGTGCCCGTCGTGGTAACACACAGCACTCTTGCAGCCTGCTCATGTTGGTAAACAAGACTGCCACAAGTTGTTTTTCCCAACAGTCATTTGCTGGAGAAAAGCAGTCTGGTTGCCTCTCCCTGCCCAGACACAACCCGTGCAGCATGCGGAGTGCATTTCGGGTAGCTCCAGCTATGCTGTAGCATGCACATCGCTGGGCTGATGATTAATAATAATAACAATTATAATAATAATAACAATGGCAGCAATTATAATAGCAACAACAACAGTAACGTACATTATACATATTAAAATGATGATGATGGTAATAGTAATAACGATGATGACATTACCACCATTCCTGACCTCAGGATGAGCTGCAGCCGATTTAAGCCTGAACACAGAGCATAAATGGGCTGCTGCAGCAGCAAGCAGATGCTGGGCCTGGGGGAGGATGCATCGGGCTGTGCCTTCATCTCTGAGACCCAAGACGATGCCGTGTCCCCGTGTGTGTGATTAATGACCCCTGACTTCACGGCGGCCGAGCCTCCTGCTCCGGTCCCGCGGGATGCCTTGGTCTTTGATGAAGCCCCAAGGTTTGACTTTTCAGGGTGACCGTGGCTCCCAGGCAGGAGCTCGGCAAGCCCAGGGGGTAACGCTGTCCTCCAGAGCCCCCCATTCATCACGGGGGAGGTGCAGGGGGTGCAGCTGGGCTGGATGTGATGTTGCGGGACCTGAAGTGCATTGATTATCGCTCGTGGTGGGCAATTCAGAAGATGAATTGGTTCATGTTGAAGGGAGTCTGGTCTCAACCCCAGTAAGCCAGGGCTTTGCCCAGTAACCGTTCAACAACTTGGTTTAACCAACTGAATTTATATTTAGGCAAATGCCCTTGAATAAGTGACCAGCAGGAAGGAAACCCTCCCCACATTTATTACTGCAGCCTTGGTCTGGCCCACAATTCTTTTTTTAAGGTGATGCTGCAGCAAATGCATTTCTGTAGATGTTCTCCAATCTTTGCCAACATCTGCTGCTTCCACCCCCAGCCCAGGTATTTTCTGATCTAAATTTCCAGGTTGTGGTGAATTTGTCCAGTAAGTTTCTCTTGTTGTTTGACTTTCACAAAGAACAAGGACTCTATCGTTTTCGCTTCATGAATCCTGCTGGGACATGACAGAAAATTTTAGAAGATGTTATTTAATTAAAACACCAACAACTGGAATTTCTGGAAAAACATCAGAGGTTCTCATAAATTATTCCAGTCTCCCATGTTTCACACCCCCAATCTTCTATCTTTTGTTTAGTCCGCATTATTCTGGACTCTGTTTCAGGGGAATACTTATGGGCAAAGCATGTTCCTAGCTATGACTGGCTTACTTACAAATTACCCTTTAATCAACAGATTTGATATTAATTAATAATTCATAGACTGCTCTTAGGATAAAATTGCATAATAATGTCTTTGATGCAGCCCAAAGTGTCCATTGTAGATGGCATAAAATGTTAATTAGCAGGAAAATGCAGTTAGGAGAAAACTCTTTTAATTATGTAATAGGCCTCATTACAATGGGTAATCAACTCTGCTTCCAAATTATCCCACTGACAGCATTTATCTATAGATAGCAAATAAACTTTTGTTTGCAGAAAATACATTTGAATAGTCAGCTTCTTAATTTCTTTCAGGCAGTTTTTAAGTCATTGCAGTCCCTAGCAATATTTGAAAAAGGACCACACTTCTTCAGCTGAACGGGCCATATGTAAAGCTTAGAGAATAATGGGGAAAATTGTTCACAAATATTTGTTCAGATATGCAAGCAAATTTCAATTTGACCTTTTACAGGACCCTCATCTGAATACTGGAGCATTTTGCTGACGGCGGTGCCCGGAGAAAAATGTAAAGCATTGGTGCATGAATATCCCTTGAATTTCACATCGTGCATCAGGTCGTCCGATTCACGCTGGCTGCTTTGTTGATGAGTTGCATAAATCACCCAGTTGAGCAACTGCAGACAGGGTCGTGTGGCCAATATGGCCAATATGACCCAAGAGTGTGCATGAAGACCTGGTTGGAAGCTACTTATGAATCCAGCTTTCCTGGTGAAGGAAAACGGGAAGGAGCTCAACAAGCAGGTGCCTCATTTGTAACCTCTGTCCCCAGCTGACTTGTTTAAGCCAGAGACTGGTGAAACGAAGGGGTTTGTGCCAGGATGGCTGAAACGTGTCAATTCTCCCAAAGTCAACGCCACATCTGTATTGGCGCTTTGAAGCGTTTTGCTGTTTCTGCCTTGATTTTGAGAGTTATGTGGGCTTCTTCAGCGGAGCCTTCAATCTTTATTTCTCTTCAAAGTCAGTTCAGATCTAGGACTTTACTAGGTTCCACATACAGATGTGGTCCAGCTGGGTCCAGCTCAGACCTTTTGGGCAGGGTTGATGGATTTATCACGTCGCGTCCTCTGTCCAGCCCAGCAAACCTTCATCTCTCACTACAAATAATTAGCGGTGGTAATAATATCCTGCAGTCAGTTGCTAAGCAGTACTAATGGCTGCTGATCTTCCTCAAAAGGACGGCACGAAACCTTGAGATACAGCGACCTTTACTTGTTCTCTGTGGCCTTGGTTGTAATTTTCCTTTTAATATTGTACAATACTGATAGCCCAAGTTTATCCATATTGTCGAACAGACGGATACTCTATTATTAGATTTGTTCTTGCAGACACCTAGCTATATTGGCCGAATGTAATTTATAGTCTCTAAAATCTGCAGACACAGATTTGTGCCTCCTTCAGTGTCTGGTCATTTCTATTCATTTCATCTCTGGAATCTAATGTAATAAAATTATAAAAGGCTCTAACTCCTCAGCATTTAATCAGCTTAGTATGAGAGAATTACATCAGCAGCCCTTAGGTGTACTTTATCCTGCAAAGGAAATCTCACATGAGGAGACAATCTCATTATTTTGACTACTAAGGATTGCACGAATTTCTTAAGAACCACCAAAAATACAGAAGACTTGAGGTAGGCTGTGTCTTTATTTATAGTAGACAAAGAGCAGGAGAGTTTTGCTTTGACAGCAAGGCCAGCTGGAGATGTAGCCTGGACCCAGAGCCAGCATCCTGGATCCTTTACTAAGATCTCCAATTGATCCAGCGTCCTAGACAAGATAGTATTTTGAGGGTAGGTAGGAACTTGGTAGAAACATTCCCATCCTTGTTCAAGGCACTTTCCATGTTCACAAGAACAGCTCTAGGTCAAACCTGTCTTCAGCAGAGGATTTAGCAGGGACTTTAGTACCTCCTAACCTAGAGATCCTTTTTCCTTGCTAAAGAGATGTTGGTGCCTCCTCTCTGCCTCCTCTCTCCTCTGTTTTGTGACCTCAATTTCTAAAATCCATCTCCAGGGTTATATCCCACCCCCACACCTGGGTTTCTCACCTTGAAAGGATCAAACTATCTCTGGAGAGCTCCCCATGCCCTGCACAGGTCTGTGTGTCTTCCCTGAGCCCAGCTCTGGCTGTGGACTGCTTAATTCAGTGTATCTGTTTCTAGGACATCTGTGAGGTGATTCTTTGACTCCATCATTGGCTTTTTTTCATATCCATTTTATTTATTTCAACCTGTAGAATTTCAGCAACGGAGGGTGATAAGGTGGACAAAGGGATGGCTCTGCCACCTCCATGTGAAGGAAGAGGAACTCCAAAAGGTGACATGTCATGCCCACCTGCCCGGGGTTGCACAGAAACTCTGTAGAGAAGCAGAAAGCCAAGCCCAAGTTTTCTCTGGGTTACATCACTGCAAAGCCACCGTGTCCCACATCTGCTACCAGCTCTACCCGTGGGTGGCTGAAGTTGGGCGAAAACAGGATTTCTGAGACTATTTCTGGCTCATCCAGATGTAGGCTTGGCTGAGAAGTGGAGGGAAAGGAGGAGGCAGAAAGGGAGAGAAAGAAGCTGCTTAATGTAACACCAGGATTTCGGCAGTTTCACTCTCCAGGCACACTGAAACTCGGGTTGTCCAGACCTGTCCTTCTCTCCTGCCTCGTGTATCCATGCTGCCCCGATCCTGCAGGATGGTGTTTCTGCCTCTCTGGGCACCAGTGTTATTTTAAAAGAAAACAACTTGCTTGTTTTCCAGCCCAAACTGGCTTATCCAAGCTCAGCCCCTCTAACCACAGTCTGGGCATTTATTTTTGTCCTCCAGACTTTCCAAGGCATTACTTGGGGTTGTTTGTCTGGTTCTTGCTGGGAGTGATGGAACATGATAAAAATAGAGAGGAGTCCCATGCTTAGGTTAATTCTTCTGAAAAAATTCACAGTGAAAGCTAACACAAGGCTCAGGACACCCAGGCAATCTCATTGCCAGAGCAGGATACCTGATATGTCTTGGAGCCATCCATGGGGCCCGGCTGATTGAATACAGCTCGTTAGAGTGGCTTCCAGCTTGCCCTTGGGCCCGACTTCAAAGTATGGATTTGTTAAAATATTTAAGAAACTGTGTCTCCAATTTCAGAGAAGACATCAAGGGCTAAACTTGGTTGAAACATAAAGAGTAGGGCCATCTCCATCATCACGTTGACTTCAGAAGTTGATGCTTTAATTAATATATTAACCACCATGAGACTTGCACCTCAGTTTTAGGCAACACTGAGTCCTGTTCCCCCAACAACTCTGCTAATATAATTGTTAGGGGAAAACACTGGACTGTCAGAGCCCAGGTCTTGTTTCGCAGGCTGGTGCACCACATTGGAGCCAGGTGGCCAGCATCTGCTGGGTGTTTGTCGTGTTATCCTCTCCTCTGGGAGCGAGATGAGCAGCCGCCCGTGTTGTTTTGTCTCTGTTAATTTGAGACTGTGTTGTTTTCCCTTGCCGAGGTAAGCTAAATGCCCTTTGCACGCGATGGGGAGGTCTGTGATGGTTCCTGGAGGAGTTCACCCCCATCGCCAGCGACTCCCCTGGGGAAAGCACTGCTAATGCACAGCTGAGCTCTGCCCTTCTCGCAGCAACACCACTGACAACCAATTTAGCTTGTTACTGGTTTGTTCAGCTGGTCTGGAGCCTGACCATGGGGTGCCTCAAAGATTAAGATGGTTACCCTGAATCCCTAGGGGAAGAAAGCACTGAGAGGGGAGGACAGACAAGATTGAGGACATGAGCTGCAACATCCCCAGGACCCCGGGGATTCCAAATTGATGATGGCTCAGGTTTGGGTCTGTGTCACAGCTGCAATTCAGCCCTAAGCTGGCAAGAAGTTTGCCTGAGGGCAGGTCATTGTCTGCTCATCAGGATGATGGGAACCATCACAGAGTGCTGCCATGGTGGCTGAGTTCATCATCATCATCAGATCAAGAGCCTGTGATATCCTGACAGTGCAAAGAGCTGCAGGATCTTCCTCCCTAGGAACTGCTCCATCTAGGGCTATGTGGTGCAAATGTCTTCAGTTTCCACCAGGAAATATATTCTGGGCAGATTTTGAACATTTCTAACTATTTAGCTTTAATCTTTAGTATGTGTGGAGTTTCGCATTAGTAGTGAGGACCCACAATAGCAATTCTGTTGAGGGCTGATCTATGTCCAGAAGTCCTGGACGTGTCTGGGTATGCTTGGGTAACACAGCGCCTAGAGAAGAAGAGTGATGCTATGGCCAGCCCAGGCTTTTGAGGGTAGGACAGCTGTGGATACAGCCCACATGCACTATCCACACACACTGTTTGAGGTATGTCATATCCCTTCCAAGCCGGCTACACAGCGCACAGACTTAGCAGCTTTCCAGGGACCGAAATGATCTCTGCTGCTCAGTTTTACCCTCAGACGGACGTTCTTTACGTAGGCTCGGACAGAATCTTGCCCAACACTGGCTACCTTGGCGGTAGTGACATGTGGTGGTGAGCAGGTCAAGCGCTGGAGCAGGTTGAGGGTTTCATCTGGAAGCATGGGAATCCAATCAGCGCAATGCTTGGAAAAAAATCACCTGGGACACGTAAAGCTGCTTTGACTTGGTGTGCAGGGGAAGAAGGTTCCTCTCCTTGCTCGACAGGAGGCAGCCACGATACAACCAGTTGTGCTGCTCAGTAGTTTTTAAAGAAGCTCATGGGAAGGAAGTTTGGGGCATGTCCTCGGGGTCTGAACTCCCTGGGACCTCGTCGTTGTTTCAGGGCTGATCATAATGCGCCTCCTCTTGGTCCTGTATAGTTTGTCTTTGGAGGGCCATAATTCAAACCAGCCTTATTATGATCTGCTGACTGTTGCTCCCAGCATGTTTCCTCCTGGAAGTTACAACGCAGCCCTGGTGCCATTACTTTTGAACGTCCTTTAAGCAGAACTGTTCACACCTCTTGATTCAATTTGCTGAGAGTCTCTTAGCGTTCCCATTGCTTATCTAAACATACCACATTTCAAGGTTTATTTTGTGGTCATAAAAATTTGCGGCTGGCATTCAAAATAAAACTCTTTGCTGGATCTTAGCCTAGTAACAAATGTGTTGGATTGGGTTAGGCTGGAAGAAAAGGTGCCTTAAGAGTTTATGAGAATTTGGCCTCCAAACTGGAACGCTTTAAGCTGATCTCCCAGACTTACCAGTTCTGACAAAACAAACTGAGCCTGCAGCCCTCTTCCTGGCAAAGGTCTCCCGTGGGGAGCTGGCATGGCTGTGCAGCGCCAGCCTGGGGCCTTCAAATAGCCTCTAATGAGGACACTTGAGGTACCGATTAAAAGTTCACCTCTGTTCAACTCCGCAAAGAGGGAGATGCCAAATACAAGGGATCGCCACCCATGCTGGCCCTGAATCTGTGCTATCTGCAGCACCCCATGTGCAAGGGAATCCTTCTGGATGTTGGTTTAAAAGTCTGCATCACCACTCCCAGCAGCTGGTGGATGGAGAGTAGAGAGATCCTTGCAGAGGGACTGAGCGGTCCCAGGGCCAGCGATGCTTCAGGTTGTCCTGGGCTAAGCTCTCCCTGTCCTTGTTGGCCACAGAAAGTCAGCCCAAGCTGGTCTAGAAATCCCCCAGTCTTTGCACAGAAAGGGGGTTGATGACAGGAAAAGGAGAGAAGTTTGGAGTGGGTTTGGTAGAAAAACAGGATCCCAGGCATGGATGTAGCTCACGGGTGGTGGAAATGGTCTGAGCAGGCAGTTGTGTGGAGTGGCTGGAAAGGAGGAGATGTTCTAGTGACAACATCCATAACCAGCAAATGCAGAAGTGTGTTTGGTACAGGACAGCCCCAAGCAGTGCAGGGCTCCTTGGCGTGAGCGTTGTGGGGATGCACATCTTCAAGGAGGGACAGCATGTGTCTGGAAGCACAGAGGTGAGGAGAGGACCAAACCAAAGTGGTCTCAGCACCGTGCTCCTAGCAGCGCTCCTTTTTTTGGAGATCAGGGTTTCTCCTCCCCATCCATTTGGATTATCTTTATTCCTGCCTTCCTTCGTTGCTGCTGTTATTCAGGGAAGACACCAGGGATGTGCAAGAGCCCCAAATACTGCACAGGATTCTCCTTCGCTGCTGATTCCTTGCACGTTTTGTTGGGATGGTGAGGAGGTAAGGCATTCTTGGTGTTTGCATTGTCTCCTGATGGTCTCCAATAAATAACAGTTATTAAGGAGATATTGACCTGGAAAATACACAGTCTAATGGGGGAGCCAGCTCCACAGGTTGTGTCAGCAAAAGGGCTGGTGCGTGCTGAGTGCCCATCTTCACCCCTGTGCTGAAGATGTATGTGGCACGAGTGAAGAGCAGTATCCCCTAACGTGACCATAAGTTTGCGATCATCTGCTCCGCACATGCGCTGCTGTGCCTCCCGCAGTCTCCCGTTTCGCAAATCCAGGATTGCAAGGGGTTACGGCACAAGGCTGGGACACTGGAGATGGTGGGTTTTGGCAAATGCTTCCTGGGTGGTTGTGAGTAAACTGCTTCATCTCCTGATGCTGGAGACTGCAGGTGATGTTCAGACTGGCTGGGCTGGTGGATGGGCAGTGCGTTGCCATTTCCTTGTGCACCACACACATCACTGACCTTGGAGAAGTGTTCCCCCCTTCTGCTTATAACTCCATTAGTTCCTTCATTTTGGGGCTCAAATTTGATTGAACTTTTTCTCAACCTGGACTTGAGTTGCTATGAGGAGTCGGAGCGATACTGATTTGCCTGTTTTGTGTTGACAAAACAAGAAAGGCAAGGAAAAGTTTGCAAAGTGGGCTGAACCCTCTATAGTGCCTCCAGGATGGGTGGAAGAACCTCCAGGTGTGGCAGGGTGATTATCCTTATCATGCAAATGTTTCTTTGAATAGGCTGCAAAAGATGAACTTCCAGTTAGATGGGGGAAAGTGGGCACAAGGCATCTGGGAGAGCTGCACGGATTTACATCTCCGGGAAAACCAGAAGTGTGGAAAAAACAGCGCCAAGATGAAGGGACTGGCAAAATGGGAAAAAAGCCTCCAGAAAGGGTGTTCTCAGAGCAACAAAAGACATTGGATGTGGCAAAGGGATCTCCTCCCTTTTTTATCAAAGCACATGCAAAGCTGGATTTGTGCTCAGCAGCTTGGCAGGCAGGATATTGCAAATTCCAGCCTGAATCCCAGGGAATGCAGACTGTGCTGTTGGCAAGTAAACGCTGTCTTTGCTGCAGGTAGGCAGCACCCTTTGCCAAGCTGTAGATCAAGTTTTCTACTGTTTTTCAAGGCAGTAGCTGGGCAAAATGTAGCCATTGCTCAAGTAATTATTGAACGGTAGGAACAAAAAGAAACCTGCCATGCTGGGTCAGGGCCCTGTCTTAACAACTACAGCTCTCAGTTCTTCTTACAAATTAATCCCTGCTTGCAAAGACTTTTCTATCAGCTCAACGATTGCTCTGTAGCCTTAAGGACTTTGCAGTCCAGTATGGATTCTTGGAGTGTAACCGGCCTGGAGTCTGGTTTGAGTCAATGGAAAGTGCCTCTGGACTCCAGCAGATGTGGATCAAGCCTGCCCCAGTGCTCATGCTCACACAATAAACACCCTTTTATCTCTCACTCGTTCCCAAAGGGATCGGTGGTGAAGTGTATGTAGTTCTGTACCAGCTGGGTCTAAGGCAGGTCCACCAGCAAACCATCTCACCAGGAGTGTTTCTGTTCCGTAGGTGAATTTGTTGACTTTGAGCCTGCTGGCAGGGCAGCCTGACGTCCGGCCTGCTCAACATTTAGCACATGCTTGATTTTTCGATCTCTCGTTTTCCTTGCCACCCTAGCTCAGCTGGTTGACTCAGCCAGAACGTGGGCGGCACTTGTGAATGTGTATCTGCGCTCTGTGTTAGGTTCCAGCTTTGTGCACCCTGAAAAACAAGGTCTAGCATGTCTGAATCTCTTACTTGGTAGCAGAAACGATGCTAGTAGTGCTGGTGGTAATCTAAGATGTTTGGTCCTGTTTATCTCATCAGCTCTGGGAGCCTTTCTGGAGCATCCTGGCTGCTTGAGAAGGATCGTTGCTTCTTGACAGCACGGCAGACAAGGAGGAATGGGAATGGGGCAGAGCGATGGGCAGGGATCCGCCATCCACAGCCTGCTTCAGAGAGAGAATTGTATTAATGATTGCAAGTTTCTGCTCATCCGTGTGAGGCTGCCCGGTCTCTGCCTCTAATGCCTGCTTGTAGAGATGAGAGCTTTGCTCTAGTTTTGGAGCAACGAACTCAGGGAAAGGGCAGGAGGGGAGAGGAGAGGTACAGTCTTTGAGGTCTGTGCATCTTGCAAAGACAACGGTTTGCAGTTGCCCTTGTTACCTGGAAATCTGTAAGACATCCAGATGATTAATTTTAGATTTGCTCACATAAGCCTTTTTCTTATCCGGGCTGTGAAAAGCAAAGCAAAGAAGTGGGAACATCTTTCAGAAATGCATTAATGATCAGGGGCATATCACTCTGCTTTTACAGCCTGGCTGTTAAACTCTGCAATGACAAGAGATTCAGCCTGCTGCTGCACAAAGAAAATGTCCAGTAGAAGACTGTTTTATTTTAAGACACTGTAATGAAGCTTTACCAAATGCAAAAAGAGCTCATTGGGCCCTGTGGAAGAGCGCTCTGCAGTAAGGTGACTGAAACCACATATTTTTGTGGCCCCTCTGGGAAATGGAGGTTATAATCCTTCTTTCATCCTTTCCTTCAGCAAGGTCTTCAGTGCAAGGGTTAGTCTTGTCCAGCATGGCTGGACACAAATTTCTGGGCCCCTAGATATTTCTGTGGTGCAAAAACCTTCAAAGAACGGTCAAATATCTGGTTTAGCATGTAGTGCAGATGTTGCAGGTGTGCTGAGGATGTTTGTGCAATAGTGTTGTGGTTTAGGCCCAGCTGGGAACTAAGCACCACGCAGCCACTCACTCACTACTCCCCGCCCAGTGGGGTGGGGAGGAGAATCTGAAAAAGAAGTAAAACTCTTGGGCTGACATAAGGACAGTTTATTAATATATAATAAAATAAAATATGATAACAATAATAATTAAAATTAATAATAATTGCAACACAAAGAGAGAGAAAAAAAAACTGGAGGAAAAACCCCAAGTGACACACGATGCCATTGCTCGGCACCTGCTGACTGATGCTCAGCCACTCCCCGAGCAGTGATCTGCCCCCCCCTCAGCCAATTCCCCCCAGTTTTTATACTGATCATGATATTCTGTGGTATGGAATATCCCTCTGGCTAGTTCGGGTCAGCTATCCTGGCCATGCTCTTTCCCAGCTTCTCATGCACCTGCTTGCTGGCAGAGCATGAGAAACTGAAAAATCCTTAACTTAGGATAAGCACTACTTAGCAACAACTAAAACATCAGTGTGTTATCAGCATTATTCCCACGCGAAATCCAAAACACACTGTACCACCTACTAAAAAAAAAAAAAAATGTAACTCTATCCCAGCTGAAAGCAGGACAAATGGATGTAGTGAAAGCTTTGGATTTTTTTCGCCAGCTCCACCGGCAGAGATAGGTATGGGAGGGAGGGGAGGAAATGGGGTGGACAGGCCTTGAAAAATAGGGTGGATGAGTGACCAGAGGCTCCCAATCCTCAGTAATGCATGGGATGGCTTCTTTTCCATCCAACTGGTTGCAAGGACAGTTTGGAGATCACTGTGGGGCTCTCCTTGGATAAATCCTTGTCCTTAAATACTTTTGCCCTGGAGCTGAAGGAAATGATACTTGTTCTTCCCAGGCTTGCTTTCACCTGCTGAGCTGTCAGTCTGATTCGGGCATCCTTCACACTCAGCCCTGAACAGGTTATTAAATTCCCACTGGTAAATAAATAGTAAATCAGAAGCAGTGTGTTAGGCTGCTTAACCCATGCCCCATTCAATTCACACCATTTTTTTTTTCATTATTGAGCTGGAGAGAAAATCCTCTCCTCTTCAGCCAGGTGGGGCACAGCTTGTGGCTGCCTCATTGCTGCAGGGCAGCAGCTCTGGGAGCAGCTCCTGCATCCCTGCAGGCACTGGTCTGGTGGTTCTTCGTCTTGATCAGCTGTTCATGTCTCCCTGGCTGTCAGCTCTCCCCCTGACCATCGTCATCGTCATCGCTTCCCGTTTCAGCTGCTGACTCACGTTGTTTTTGCTGAATCTGCCTCCCTTGCCGAGCAGCTTCCTTCACTTGGGTTGTTACCCATCAGCAACATAAACATCTTTTAGTTGTCAACAGAGATGTTTTGGGCTGGCAGCTTCTGCCTCTGGTGACATCTGGTTTCTGAGCGAGGCTGAGCGGGGAGTTTCAAAAGGTTCAGTGTGCTTTTCTCTGCAGTGTCTCCAGGAAATTGGCTCTGGCTCAGCAAGAGGCCTGGAGACAGAGTGGGAGGTTGGCAGCAAGAGGTCTCCTCCAGCTGGGAAGTCCTCCCAAGGAGGGTGCAAGATGGGCTCAGGAAGACAAAAGATGGACTCTTTTTCCAGAGGCAAGGTTACTTGTACAAGGCCAGCTTTGGAGGGGATTAGTCCAAAAGATATAAGGCAGTGACCAAAATTAAGTCACCTAGAAAGAGCAGAGAGAGGTTGATGGCTTGATGTCTTGATGATGGCAGGCGTTGATGCACAGAGGAGGGTTTCCTTCTGCTCTGCTCCTGCATCACTTGTGGTGATGGATCTGTGATGCTTACACAGGTATCTCTGATGGCAGAAGCAAAATTGTAGAGGAAGTGGAGTAGTGGGCTGCTGTTGCTGCTGAACTCTTATCGTCTAGTAGAAGATATGTGGTTTGGTGCTATAGGGTAATAGTTTGATCCAAGTCCTTACATCCAGACCATCGCAGGGGAGGAGAGGGGCCCATTCCCTGTGTCACGTTTTGGACGTGGGAGAAGGAAGGAACGGCAACCTGGATGCAGGATTCGACAGAAACCAGCTGCCCCATTTTCTGCTGTGGCTGAGACCCAAGGAGAGCATCTTCCCCGTCCTGCCCAGCTGAGAACAAGTGTCATGAGCAAATGTCCCCTGGGTGCTCAGATGCCTGGAGATACCCACTGCTGAGAAAGGACTTGTGCCATCACCAGGGCTGGTGATGCACAGGAGGATCCGGGGTATGAGGTGTGCCTGCACCCCGGGAATTTCCAGCAGAGGATGGTGCAGGTGGATCATCTTGGTCTTCTCTGAGATACTGAGACAGGCCAAGTGGGCTGCTTCTCTGCCTGGCCCACCTGTGAGAGCTGGTGGAGGTTCATCTCCGAACTCGTCCTCTGGATGCTTCTGAAAGGGTCTCTGAGAGATACCAAGCCTGCTCTCACTATCTTTGGTTCTTAGATTGATGTCAAACTTCAAAGGCTAATCAGCCAGCCCTGTCTGCAGCTGATGGAGGATGTAATTTCAGCGCTATATCTGCACTTGATAACATTTAAACATTTCATTTAATCCAGGGACAGGTGGTCTGAGGTAGAAAAAAGTCCATCCAAGCAAAAAAATGCTAACTCCTCCACCATCAAAAGGTCAAAACAGATCATTGCTTTTCCTCTGAGGCAAATCCAACCTTCCTGGGCCTCGTCCCAGCTTGTGGGGAGGAGGAGCATGGACTCCTCTTGCTGCGGCAGAGCTCAGCTCCCAGCAAACGACATGTTCACACATGAATGCTGTTTTGTGGTGGGAAAAAATAGATGGCTCCAGCCAGCAGCTGTCCCCGAGGAGGAGCTCCGAGCAGGCATGGGCTGTGCTAATTACAGCCACGTACTCATAACAAGAAGCACTGTAGGAGAGCAAGAGCAAGGGGGAGGAGGGCTGATTTCTCAAGCCTTGTGGCATGGGGTATGGCCAAGCAGATCTCTCGTGCGGGTCCGGCAGGGCAGATAGAGGCAGCAAATGGGGCTGCATCACCTCTGCATTTCTTGTCAGCCTCTGAAGATGTCGCATCTCAATGAGCTCCTCATTAACTCTATTTAAGGGTTGGGAAGCGACATGTTTATCCAGACACTGGAAACAAAACATGCAAACATGCTCACTTTTTTTTTTTTTTTTTTTTTTTTTCAGTCTGGGACATCTTATTTTAGGTTAAGGAAACAGCAAAGAAAGGAAGAGCAAATATAACTCCCCAGGAGACAGCAAGCCCACTGTGTCTGCCTCAGTAAGGACCTGTGCCATGAACGTCTGTAAAACTGAAACCACCAATGTCCAGCGGAGGGGAGATGTCAACAACTATCCATGGTTGTGCAGCCTACAAGGAGGGAAAGTTCAAAAGAAACATTAACTGTGAACAAGTCTCTGGACTGGGAATCAGGAGATCTGACACTGCTTCTCCAGCCCTGGCCAAGCAGAGCTGTGGGGTAACAGAACAAACCCAGTTCTCTTCCAGCACGTCTGCTCCCCATCCTGCTCTTTGGCTTGAACCAAAAGCTCTCCTGCGCTGGCACTGACTCTCTGAGCTCACCTCCACACACTAGCAATCTAAAAACCAGACACAGCCATTTCTCTGCTCACTGTAATACGACCCAATGCTAGGAAAGCTCCTGCTCAGCTCCAGAGTTTCAGAGGCTGTTCCTGCAGCTGCAAGACACCTGGCTTTTGTGGAAAAGTGGAGAAAATCTGCCTTTCCTTTGGAACCAGGTCATTACTTTGTTCATCTATAGTAAGTCTGATGTAGAACTCTGGATCTGGATGAGGATGCAATGAGGTCCTTTCCCTTACCCGAAATGGAGAACATGGGACCTTGCTCTGAAGGTACGGGAAAACAGGAGCTCACGCAGTGGTAAGGGAGAGGCAGAGACCCAGGATTGAGAACTGACAATTTTTAGGTTGTGTTATATCAGAGAATGTTCATTTATCGAACTATAAACTCTGGAATGCATCGGTTTTGAGGACATTTGCTCTGGAAACAAGGCAGACTGCCCATCTGCCTTCCTGATGACCCACTGCCAGCTGGGAGGGCAAGGCAAAGAGTTTCATCACCACGTGCAACCTTTGTTGGACAACAGGAGCAGAGCATTGCTGCAGTCCTCAGAAAACCCGAGGTCCTGGGGAACTTGGTGCCATGTCTGCTGAAACGGCTGCACCTCGACGGGACCTGTCGTCCAGCTGCTGTGGTCAAACGTGAGTGGCAGGATTTGACCCCTGGCACCAAGGATTGCTGTGCAATGTTCCCAGCATGATTGGTTCAGAGGAAAAAGTCTGAAAAATGCAGCTCCCCTCCGCCCTGCCTGCCTCTGCTCCCCGTTTCTTGTTGTTGTACGTGGCTGGGGCTAGCCTGAGGGCAGGTTTGCTGTAGTTTTCCTTGTTTATACAATATCTAAAGTAATCAACAAGATTTTCAAGGCACTGCAGGGCTGGATTTTCAAGTGGTTGGTGCTCACTGACATTTCAGGAGAGTCCGGCTGTCATGTAAGCACCTAATAAGGCTCGGAGGGAAGAGGGCAATAACACTAATAGCAGCAGCAGCAGCGATCACTAATATGATGCTGGCCTCCTCCATAATTGCCTTCTCCCCATTTTCTTTCTCCGACGCATTGACAAACCAATTGGTTTAAAAATGTCAGCAGCAAAAGCCACGTAAGCGCACCAGCTTGTAGTGCTGGCTTTGCTTTGCCTTGTCCACCAGGTTGTTTTCACCCGTGTCTGATAGCCCAGGGACATCGTGAGTCTCTCCCTGCAGGGAGGCATCTGTAACGTCTTTCTCTCTGGCTCCAGGTTGGGTTCTTGGAGGGAACACAGACCTTGTGGTAGCCAAATGCCCGGTGGCTCATTGCTCATTGCAAGCCCACCAGCGTGGGACTTCGCTGTGCTTACAGACTGCGCTGCCGCCCGCGGCTCTGCAGCTGCCCCCGGCACTGCAGGTGCCCATGAAATCCTGAACAAAAGACCGGTGGTGTTGGGAAAAGGGTGTCTTTTTTTGCTTTAGGGTGTGGATTAGAAAGGACGGTCTTCTTAACAGGCAGGCTCAGCTTTGCCACAAAATCCGTCTGCGAGCCACTGTGGCCCAGAGTGTGAGTTTAGGAGAAGAAAAGGCAGGACCAGCAGCTGATGATCTGAATTATTTTTTAAATGGGAGGTTTCACTGCCTGTGACTTTCCTGGCTCACTGTTCCCACCCCAGGCTTTGCAGAAAAAAAGACTTTCCTGC
The DNA here is from genome assembly GCF_003259725.1 of Athene cunicularia. Classification (NCBI taxonomy): domain Eukaryota; kingdom Metazoa; phylum Chordata; class Aves; order Strigiformes; family Strigidae; genus Athene; species Athene cunicularia. Next base: position 4,746,086 of record NW_020799101.1, read on the forward strand.
ACCCCTGACTCCACGGGGCCTTTTGCCCCGACGCCTTGCACACAGCGGTGCACATCTGCGCCGGGGGCTGTGTGCGTTGGAAGGGGGTTCAGATGGGCAGGGTGGCACGGCCGTGCCCCCCCTCCCCGGCCAGGGGTGCCCGTACAATAGGGAGCCTGGGGCATCTCGCATAGAGGTGCCAGTGTGAGCTGCAACAGAGGCTGCATTCAGGCTGCGGAGGGGCTCTCCCAGGGTGGCACCCAGGTCCCTGCCGACCCTGGGGGGGATTTTGCTTGGTTAAATAAAAAGCTGGGGGAAAAAAGACCCAAAGAAAAATCTCCGTGTTTGATCCAGGCTCTGGCAGCCTGATGCTGTCTGGCTGGGGTCAGAGGAGGCATGTGGTCACCCAGTATTCGCTGTAACAGCCGATCTGTGGGTTTATGGCAGCAATCTGAAAAATGCAGCATCTTGCAAGCGAGCTGCCAGAGCCGGGAGGAATGTGCTAAAGGCGAAACATGATGGGAAAGTAAATAGAGAGGAGCTCCCCGAGAGCAGGGAAGAACCCAACTCAAGGGTCAAAACTCAGCTCTGGGACTCAGGAAAGAAAGAAAAGAGGCACAGGGAGAGGGGAGGCTGTGCTGGGTTGGAGAAAATGGTTTGGAGGTGGGCTGGGGGGATGAGATGTCAGGGCATCGGCCCACTGGGCCCTGCCCTGCTACCTTATGCACTGCTCTCCGTTGGCGTACAGCATTGTGCCATGGGAGGTCAATTTTGACTTAAAAAATTGATCTGGAGAGAGAAGAGGAGCAAGGCATGCCTCAGCTGCAGGCCCAAGCAGGGTCAGCAACAGTGCTCTGGGCTGAACTGCCTTGAGTCTAGCCAGGAAGAGGAAAACACAGGTGGATATTTGTGATTTTTTGTTTTTTTTTCCTCTAGAAATATGCTGTGGGGTTTTTTTTGTTGTTTTTTGGTGTTTTTTTTTTTTTTAAGCAAACCTTTCTAGGCGAAAAAAGGAGTTTTGTTTTGATTTTCTCTTCGCCTTGTTCAATCAGGATTCGCTAAGGTTTGTGTGCAGGCAGGATTTGCTCACCATCATATACCCTTAAAACTCTTCATACGTGGTCAGGCATCCCTGACACAGTGTATTTGCTGTTACTGTAAAAAACAGAGAATTATGGACAGCAAAGAGGTACATCACATACCACCGCTCCCTTTCCCAGGAACAGTCTGTGTTCTGTTCCTCAAGCAGACAGATGTTTATGTGGAGCCATCAGAGTCCACCTCCCGCAGGAGCTCTTGGTGGGGGAGGCAGCTCCCACTTCCAGCATCTCTGGCCGTGCAACACCCGTGCTTGACTGTGTTCAGTTTTCTCCTGGTGACAACATGGGGCTGTGCAAGGTGCAAGGGTGTCACCGAAGGTGGCTCAGCCCCAGTGTGGTGTTAGGTTGGCTGGGGGATGAAGAGGTGCTGGATGACCTGCTCCTCTGAGCGTGCTCTTCTGCTTCACCGAAGACATCATTTCAACACTGCAGTTTCCCTTGTAACCTTTACAGCTGCTGGTTTGAAATGATTTTTTGGCTTCTTGTCCTGGAAGGGATTTGATGAGGGAGATGAAGTGTCTGAACAGTTAACCCCTGCTCTCTCCCATCTTTCCATCATTTCTGTTAGCACTCGAAGGCCTCTCAGCCACTCTTGCCTTGAGATGAGTGTCTCTGGTGAGTGGTTCAAGGCAATAGGGCCAGACTCAGGTTAAAGCCTCACCTAGAAGGTGCAGATGTTGAGCCCTGAGTGAGATAAAGTCCCTCAGGCTTCCCCTGGTCTGTGGAGAAGAAGGGAGCCCAGCGGCTCCAGACCAGGGTCGACAAGAGCCCATAAGAGTATCCTCTGCCTCCTACAGAAAAGCTGTTTCTTTTACCCTGGATTAGGTAGAGAACCTTGGAAACTGAGGAGCCCTGAGACCTTTGCGGTGATAGGTGACATAAATCAATGTCCCAGCTCACTGGTGTGAAACCCCAAGCATGCATCTGCAATGGGTCAGTCTACATTGGTGATGCTACTTATCCCTGAGCTCCCTCAAATGGCTGAGTTTGCCTTGTGTCTGCGCACAAAAGTATCTTGAGTTCACCTTTGGGCTCCAGCCCTCTGGGTCTCTGCAGGCCCTGACCTCTGGCTCCCTGGTTTGGCTTGTTGACCTGTGATGGGAACAGTCCCTTTCCTGGGCAGCGGTTCCATGGTGGGCACAGGGAAGGCAATGGAGAAGGCAAAAACGGGGGAAAACATCTTTCCCCTCAGCACTGCCTCCCTTGCAAGTCCTCCCTACTCCCAGCAGCTTTCCAGGCTTGTATGAATCTCTGAAGTGCTTTGACCTCCTTTTCCCTACCTTGGTGGCACCATACACTTTATTCTCTTCCTTCAGAACTCATCATAACCATGCAGGGGATGTTTCTGAAACAGCAATTTCTCCCCAGGAAGCAGAGAGCTGCTGTCTGGTAATAGCAGACACAGAAAATGTATACAAATACATTGAAAGGCACAATTTTGAGCCATGAATTCAACCCAAGTGTGAGGAACTAACGTTTTTATGAAGGAACCCTTGTGCAATTGACAGTCCCAGATGTAAACAACAGCAGTAGGCAGTGCTCAGGAAAGGTTACAAAACCCGACACGTGGTTATTGAAGCCTTTGAACGATCCATCAAAGAATGCAATATAAAAATATTCTTATGCTCAAAACTGGGAGATCTGGGAAGGGCTGCACGGCATAGAAATTTGGTCACAGAGGACTTGGAGGAGTTATGTGAATCTGGCAGGAAGGCAGACGAATGTGGGGACTGTTTCATGATGGTGACGCTGTTGCTTTTGATGAGTATAATTAACACCATGAATATGTAGCTTAAAAACTGGAGACATGCAGGGAAATTGCTTGCTGCATGGACAGTCAAGATGCTTGATAAAGTGTAGGTGTAAATGCAGATTTAGCATGCTTTGAGGATGGAAAGGAGCTGGAATTTTGTAGGCATGTCTGAGCATCCCAATGTGATAGAGTTCACTTCAGGGTCTGTCCTGCTCCTAGCTTGGGATTTTCCCACCGCAGGATCAGCAATGTGTCTCCTCCTGCTCCTAGGACCAAGTCCTGGCTTTGCTGAGGTCAAGGAGAATCCAGCAGAAGTTGGATTCAATAAACTTGAGCGTGATCAGCAATAGGTATCAATGTCTGCAGCCAATACAAACAGGGTTGCAGAGTTTTAGGTGTCTACCACTGCAAGTATTTGTGCTGGGTGTGTTGGAGATGTATCCCAGCTCTGGGTCAGCTCCTGGGAGTTCTTCCTCACCAGGGCTGATGTGGGTAAAAGGAAGGATTTGAGTTGGCCACTTGTGGAGGAAGGTCCAATGTAAAATTTGCAGTACTGACCATAGGCGTGGTAATTTTTCACCGCTGAGCTCCAGTGTACAGTGTTAATTTAATTCCTGTGATATCCTAGGGACAATGGAAAGCATCAGCAGCCCCATGATGACAAAAGCTGTGGAGGAGTGCGTTAGCATTGCAGGAAGAAAAGCAAGCTGGCAGTTTTGACTCATGTCCTACCATCGAGGATCAGATGCTGCAGTTCAGGAAAACCAAGTCTGGGGTGCTGCTCCAGTCCAAGTAGGAGTCTCTCCACTCCAGCAGAGCTGTCTAACACACAAAGAGCTGCTGGGATGGGAAGAAATAACATGTCCTACTAGAGGTATCCGTTCAAGGGTGAACAAATCATGAGTGTTTTCCTGGAAACCCACTGTCTCAGCCTCACAGAGATGACTCACTCGCCCCCTTCCAGACTCTGCTCCTGGCCTGGTCTGCTGTGGGCTGTGGTTGTGCAGCCCACAAGCCTGCTAGAGATAGGTGTAGAGTTGTTTTTTTTTTTTTTTTTAGGCAGGACAATGCACAGTGGAGCCCTGAATTTACTCTGTTTGCACTGGAGGGTGACTGGGGCAAGTGTGGGCTATTTCCAACAGTGTTTGTACATGAATCATATAATGATAGAATCATCGAATAGTTTGGGTTGGAAGGGAACTTTATCTAGTCCAACCCCCCTGCAATGAACAGGGACATCTTCAACTAGGTCAGGTTACTCAGAGCCCTGTCCAAGCTGTGCTTGAATGTTCCATGGATGGCACATCTATCACCTCTCCAGGCAACCTGTTCCAATGTTTCACCACTCTCATTGTAAAAAAATTCTTCCTTCTATCTACCCTGAATATGCCTTCTTTTAGTTTAAAACCGTTACCCTTTGTCTGACTGCAACGGGCTCTATTAAAACACAAAAGGGTCTGGGACTGTGATTAGTGCTCCAAGCTGCTTCTATGATATTAATATTAAGAAATGATAATGATGATACTAATAAAACCAGCAGCAATGACAGCAGTGCATGATGCAGGACACGTCTCCTGGGGGAAGGTGGAAAGGCAGCAGACAGCTGGGGGAAACAGGAATGTACAAATGCTGTCTTGGGAGGGCCGTCTTCGAAAGCGCCTTTCCTACACTATTTCCCGGCTGATGAGCACAGGAGGATTTAACAGTATTAACTCATTAAGGCTGACAATGTCCTGGGGGTGTAAAAGCAACAGGGCATCCTTTCATTTACATCTCCAGGGCTGTTCTTCTGAGCGCTGCAGGTGATGGAGACAGGGAGAGGTGTTTTGGAGCAGCCGCTTTGCCTCCTCCACAGTTTTCTCTTTTACCAGGCAGACTGCGGCTGCCACAGAAGTTTTCTGTTGGTGCTGCATATTGTATGGCTGGAGCTTTTTGTGCATGGGAGATAAAACGCCCACTGTCTAGCAACTCATTAGCTCTCCTTCAGCAGCATTAGTGGTTAACAGCATAATTAGTTTCAATGGTAAAAGGAGTTTTTGCAGACCCAGAAGAGAGATTGTTAATCTTCTGGCATTTCAGACAAAAGCAAAAAGTAGCAAATTGCTTGTTAGAAACGTCAGATATATTTCTTCTCTTAAGCAACTTATAACTAAAATGCTGAAGTGAGGCGGCTTTGGATTTTTTTTTTGTGAGTTATGTTAAAGAACAGCGATTTTAATGTTGTGAAATGGCTTATTGTGTCAATGAGCCGGCAGCAAAATGTCCATCAGAATCCTGGTGTTTGTTACCACTTCTGGGTAGTTTGTTACTCTGTGAATATTTGCAAAATACTGTGTTCAGGCTCATCATCTGAGTCATCTCCCTGCTGTGGGAAGGAGGCAGATTTTATGACGAAGAAAAGAACATGCCACTGTCCTTTGCTAGATACGTACCAGCATTTACCAGATTGGGCCTTAAATCAGGGCAGGACATCAGAGGAATAGCAGAATAACAGTGTTACGGGTAATGGTGTGCTTTTGTCATCTTCAAGCCTTCCTCTAGCATCCGGGTGATGGTCATCCCTGCCTTAGACCTGGCAAATCAGAGCTCAGAGTAGGCAGCTTTTGCTCGAGAAGGAAAACTCTCTGAGTCTTGGGTCTCAAGGAGCAAAGACTGGTGGAGGAATGTCTGAAGGCCACGTCCACGTTGTCAGAAACCACCTGGAAGGCATCCAAAGCACTCTTTGGCATTGGACCGTGACCCAGAGCCCAGCCTTCCTGGCCCTTGTGGGCAGCTGAAGCCAAGGACCAAATGCTCCAGGAAAAGCGTTTTCTGCTGGTGATGCTGCAGACTTTGATAGATTCATGATGTGTTTGTAATGTCATGTGGAACACCGGCTGCCTCATGTTTCCAGACTGATGAAGGTCACATAAAGTTCAGACAAGCTTTGGGAAAATATTTGAACTTCAGGATGTTTGTATGAACCCAACCTCTGACCTCCCAAGCCTCACATTTTGCTAATTCAGAAGTACTGAGGGAGTAGCCCATATATGTATACGTGTGTGTGCTTTGTGAAAAGATGACCACATTGTCACAAGAACATAAACTAAGAGGGATGAGAGTGCGTTACTCTGGACTGTTGTGTCCCAACACTTGGTAGAAGGAGAAGAAACAACTTGGATCTATATAATGCCTCCAGAAAAACATCCATCCCTGAACGAAATGAGGTCTGTTACCTCTAGGACCCAAATACCCCAATCCCTTTGGGAAATGGTCCTTACACCCTATTTATCATCTTGTGTCTGAGTACCCCTCTGTCCCTCCGGGGCAATTTAGGCAGTGTGCTTAACTGCGTGTACATTATTCCTGAAGGCACGTGGAAGACTGGCTCATTGTTTGAAGAGGGAAGGTGGATTTTATTGTTATAGCAATGAGCTGTAGATGTAAACTCCAGAAAGCAGAGATGGACTCTGTGTTCAGGGTGGTCTCGGAGAGGTACTTCTGGCTTTTGAGAGGTTGTGACTCTCCTCTGGCCCTTTTTCTCCTGTTCTGAGGGCTTGAGACCATCAAAATCAGAAAGCAGACTTACAAGTTCCTGTGTGCATTTATATATGTGCCAAAGGATTGATGGAAACAGGGAAAGGGAGGTAGAATGAAGTGGGGTTTGCATTTCTGCAGGATCCTTTCAGGGCTGAGAGGGGGATGCCCAGCAGTGTGTGACATCAGTGCCCAGGGCCTGGAGACCCGAGGACTGGGAACCACCCCCTCTGGCAGCAGCCCCCGCTCAGCCTGGCATGCTGCTTCCCAGCTGATTTCAGGGTCCTTGGCCACCATCACTCACAGCTCTGCAGGAAAACTGTGCTGCATCTGGCCTTGCAATCTGATTGCCGAATTTGGTGAAGCATCTCTAGCGCACGGCCAAATGTGCTCATCCCACCCAGAAAAGGGGTATGGAGGTGAGAGGAGGAGAGATGCTTAAATATGGGAAGTTAAAAGCCCTTTCCGATGGGCCCCATTTCCTGCTTTTCCACTCAAAAGCAACGTGCGGGGAAGGGCGCAGCAGTATTTCCCGACAGCTCGCTTGTGGTAGCTATAGAAACTTAAAACAGCCACAGTAACAAAAATACATCACTTTGCTGGAGCTTCCTTCCCTTGCGGGCTGTGGCTTTTCCCTGACATGAGCTGTCCCAACCCTGCAAGACCCCAGGGAGCCTCAGCCTGGGGTCTGAAATCTCTTTTTGCCAGTTGGAAATGGGCAGTGTAATTTTATTAGCTGGAAACGGAGAGATGCAGAGGCAAAGCATCGGGGACCAACAGGCATTGATTCAGGGGAGAGATCCAATCCTAACCGTTGCATTTGTGATAGCAATGCTATCAGTACGGCTACGAGTTTGCTACCAAATAGATGGATATATTGAAGGAGAAAGGCTGCCAGGAGGGCAGGGATGCTGGAGAGCAGCGAATGCCAGGAGCAGCTTGTTGGCAGAGTCCCGGTGGCACCCTCCTGCCTGCAGGTCTGCGAGTCTGCTCTCTGGCTTGGATCTCTGTGTCTTCGTGCCATGTCGTGGGCATCCGAATGGCTTTCAGGCTTTGCTGCACACCACGGGGCTTGGTGACCTGCCGGGACAAGGGGGGGTTCCCTGCATCCCTCCTGATGGGCTGAGATATCTGCTGAGATAATTAGCAAGGACACAGGTGGAGGAGAAGGGATTTTACTTTTTTTTTTTTTTTCTTATTGTTCTCTGGCTTTTTAGGAAACGTGTCCTCATTGCAGGCAGGATGGTGAGTAACAGAACCTCCTGAGACATCCATCCCAATGCATGTTTCCACGCTCACATGTGCTCTACAGCTCAGCATCCCAGTTTTATCCCAGATTAGTGTCAACATGGGGTAGAGAAACACCTGAAAAGCGCAAAGTGAACAACATATTTCATTGTTTGATTTCCCTTCCCCCCACAAATAAATAACTAAACAAAGCCTACTAGACATGGGATTTGTGAGCCACCTGCATGCCAACAGATTACTCTGCGCTCAATCTCGCCTGCTGCTACGAGGCGAATCATGGTGCCCTTTCACAATCCCCTTTTTGGGAGCGCCTCTTCAGCTGCTTGGGCTGGCTCTGCAGTAGCAGGCACGCTGGTAGGCAGGGGTGTCATTACAGCACCCCATTTTCTTCCTTTGAATATTGTTCATAGGGGGTAATTTGGTAAAAGGGGAGCTTACAGCTTTTGGGGTTGGTTGCTTGCTTGCTTTGATAGGACCAGCAGAAGGAAAATGGATTATTTTTTTTTTTTTTGTCCTTGTAAGGGAAAAACAGGTGGCTTTCCCATTGGCATGGACCCCCTGCACGCAGCTGATGCTGGGGTGGGCTCCAGAGCAGACCTTGCAAACACATTCCCCTGCTGCTGCCAGCAGTGCCAGCGGGCTGGGCTTGCAGCAGATACCAGCATGTGCCTTCCCCTGTCAAGTGCCACTCGTGAGGGAAAGCGAAACAGCCACCCTCACCTGGCAAAAGGCTCTGCCCTTCTCCCAGCCCTTCGGAAAGGGGCACGATCTTCTTAAGCTTTAGAGAGGTGCTAAGTGTAGGGTGAGACCCTGGAGTCAGAGGAGGAGGGATGCAGGGACCCCAGAAGAGGTGATGTGATGGGAGAACCCTGTAAATCAGCGTGGGCGAGGGTCAGGTGTGGATCACAGAGGATGAGGTGGCAACGCTGGCAGCAGCTGGTGCACGGGAGAGCATCTCCCATAGGGCTGTTCCTTAAAAATACGGCTGTTTCCGCAGTTGCCTGCGATGTCTGTTCCCATGCACTGCTACACTACTGCCAGGAAGTTTTTCCTAATGATTTTCCTAATTGATGTCTTTCTTTGCTTCAGATAAAGCTGATTTCCTCCTCTTGTAGCCACAGCGGATGCAGAGAACAATAGGTACCATGCCTGCTCTGCCCACCCTGTGTGACGGGGACTGTTATCCTGCTTCCTTAGTGCTGATGCCCAGCCCTCCACTGGGAATGAAGCAAATTCAGAGAACCCACCCGAGGGAAAAAAAGCCACTCCAAAGAAGTGATTTGGAAAATAACACTGCAAAAAATAGTGGGAAGCAGCAACTGAATGCAGAACAATGTCTACAGCTCTTCCAGGACAGGTACAACAAAATACAGGTGGGTATCCATAGTGCAACTTTTATAAAATTAATAGAAACAAAAGAATCTCATCACTGGCGTTTCTGAGAGCTTCAGGAGTTAAGAAGCAGCTGAGTGGGACCAGCATGATGGAGGAAAATTGTGACCAAGCCTCATGTGCTGTGTTGCATTGCTGAGAAGGGAAGGTGCTGCTTGGGGAAACTGCAGCCCGGGAGCCCTTCCCAGGGCAGAGACCTGCTTTGGGGAGCCAACCACTGATGTGAATCTGCTTATTGCGAAATAGGCAGCTGAATGTATCCAATTATCACTCTGTCTCTGGGTAAAGTAGGCAAAACCTGAGCTTGCTTTTTTTAAAAATAGCAGATGGTGAAAAAGTCTGCAGCCCCGAATTCTTTAATCTTTTCTGCGTTGGCCGTTGTTTCCAGATCATGTCTGGTTGCTCTTTCCTGGACCAGCTCCAGCTCATCTCTATTATCCTTAAGCTGTGGTGCAGTGCAGGGAGTCGAAGCATCGCACACAAGGAGAGGTGTCGCCTCCCACGGATGCACCCAAGTGTGACCCTTGCACCTGCCCTTTCCCTCCTGAGCATCATCCCAAGCTGGATCCCATCACAACCTCCTGAGCTGTTTTGTGAGGGTTGGAGACCTCTCCAAAATGTATTCCCCAGCTTGGATTTGGGCATTAGTTATCCATTCAAAACACAGCTCTTTACTTCCCCGCTCTTACTGAGTTTTGTCTAGCTCATTCAAAATAAATGCCATGAATTCATTAAGATTGTTTCTAATTATCTGCCTTCCAAAACCCTTGCAGTCCTCATAGCCCAGAGTTATCCGCACACTTTATAAAACACTCTTTAGTCTATCATCCAGCTCGCTTATGCAAATTTTGAATATATGGGGACCAGGTGCCCTGTCAGACCCCCTCATAGCCTGGCAGGGAATGTCTGATAACAGCTTGCTGAGCACAGGTTTTCTCCCCTCTGTTGTGCCCCCTGCTTCTAACCTCACCTGGATCAGGTTTCCCTTGTTTGTTTGCAAAGTTGTCAGCCAAGACGGTGCCAGGAGCTTCCCTGGAGTGAGGATCTGTCACAGCTACAGCTTCCCTCCATCAGCCGGTCTGGTTTTCTTGTCAAAGAGTGGAAAGGATTGACAGGAACTTGTTCTTGAAAAATCCCTGTTGGCAATTTCTCTTCCCCTGATTTCCCTCTGATCTAATACTTCTAAATTGCTTAACAATTTGGACCAGTAGCTTTCTGGATGCAGGTCATGGTTGGGATGCTCTGGGCGCTGCCCAAATACACCATCTCATTTGTGTCTTGCATTGCTGATCCCAAACTGGGAGCACTTTGGCACTTTGATTCACCAATTCTTTGGTCAGTGAAGGCTGGAGGGGGCAAGAGATGTCTGCTCCCTCTGCAGGCTGCTGCAACACCTATAGAATTGTTTTGGCTCTGCAGGGCAGTCTCCCCACCATGGAGGCAGTGCCCTCTGGGGATGTTTGGGAGAAGTTCCCTGCTCTTTGAGGATGTAGCAGAGCCTTTCGATGCGATGTCAGAGGTTAACTGTGTTTAGGTATTTGGCACTTGGCAACATTTATGAAGGATGGAGAAAACATAAGGGACTGGCGTATGTTCTCACATGCTCCATAATGATGTCAGCTGAGGAAGATTTACATAGGAGCCGGAGCATATGGCATGCTTTATCACTGCAATCATCTGCCAGGACATGTGCTGCCACCTAATTACACACCCACATTTTGTCTTCTCTGCTTTACTTCTTGCGTTATTTCCCACAGAGGAATCAACCGTGGGTTTTTTTAGACAGAGCGCTGTGTGGTGCTCCATCAGAGCGGTGGGACATCCCGGACAAGGATAGAGAGAAGAGGTTTCCCTGCAGGGATCTCCCGGGTTCGGGCTCCACTCGTGCTGGTTGGTGTCTGAGAGCTTGCCGAGGAGCTAATGCAGCTCTTAACTCCCATGTGGCTAAAATCCAGCTGGACTGACTCCTGGGGAGATAAAAAGCAGAGGATAAGAGCAATCAGAGAAAATAGATGTCTATTTAACACGTCACCTCTTCCAAGGTGACACTCTGTTCTGCATCATTCCTACATGCCTGTCTAACTTGTTCTTAAAGATTTCCAGTGATGTCGACTCCTTTGTTTCCCCAGCTAATCTATACCCTTGCTTAATTAACCTTGTCATTAGAAAGATTTCCTCAAGTCTCACCCAAGTGAACGACACATTAATTCACCACTTCTTGTCCTACCACAGTAGACGTGGAGAATCATGTCCTCCTTTCTCCCCCAGGGTATTATACCTCTGAGGACTGTTGGGAGATCTTCTCTCAGTCTTCTTTCTCCATTTCCTTCAGACTTTATGTTAAGTTTTCTCAACCTCTGATCATCTTTGTTTCACCTCTTTGGGCTCTGCCCAGATTGTTTGCATCCTCCTGCGATGATACCCTCCATCTGAGATCTTGCTAGCCGTGAGCCATGCAAAAGGAAGACTCCATGTGCCTTAAATCCAACAGTTGTGTTAACTCATCCCATTTTTAATGGATTTTTCAGCAAAGAAAATATCAATGGCCCTCATGGCCCTGTTGTATTGGTGAAGCGGAGGACAGACAGTGGAAGGCAAGAGGATCTGCCCATCATGGTGGGATTTCTGACTGCCTGCCACTGTGGCCTTCTGGTTTGGGAAAAAGTTTTTCCAAAGTGAAAAAAAAATAAAATCTGTCATGATCCAAATGTTTTGCATTTGGAGTTTGATTTCAGCGATATTTTCAGACCTGCTTTGGTTTTAGTGTGTCTCGTTTTGCAAGGATGAGAACATTTTGTGCTGATGAAATTGTTCGGCTTAATTGCATGCTAAAAGCATGTTGATGTTTATATTGTGTGAGTATTAATTTTAATCTCCAATATTAATCAGTAGCAATGTAAACAATGCATTGAGTATAATCTTTGCCAGGTTGTATTTGTGTATAATTTAATATTTACAACAGGTGTTTAATATTTTATATTGTGTGATAATGTTTCTCAATTATTGTTCATCAGGGACAGGAAAAGAAATAAAGGCTTTAAACAGCAGCGAGGGAGTTTAGATTAAACATCAGGGGCGTTTTTTCTTAGGGGAAGGGCAGTGAAGCACTTAGGTACTTTGACGGGGTTGGTAAGGAACTGCCGTGACCCCAGTGTCTCAAACCTGTGCTGCTGCATCAGGTTGTCACCCCAAGTCCCTTTTGTCCCCACTTTCCCCACAGGGAAGGGAAACTCGAGATGTGACAGCTTGTGGGAGGGATTTCTGATAAAACACTCCTGAAAGTTCACAGATTTGATTGCCCTAAAAGGGAACTATTTTCTTTATTTTGCAGAAAATTAAGAAGGTTAAAGGCAAGATCTGGACTGGCTAAATTTTGCTTTGATTGGAACACTGGAGTCGCTGAGGTAACTTAGAAATGAGCTGCTCAGAAAACCACAGCCCAATTTTTCCTGCTCCTGGAGTCACTTCAAATTTAGCCGGCACTCCCTGGCAGGACTGAAGACCAAAAGTTGGATGATGGCGTGTGCCTGAAGATCAAGGCTAAAACCCTCTGCATAAGAAACTGTTTGTATTATTTGCTTGTAAAACTGGCATCTGTCCCTCGGGTCTGCTGCCTGCCTGGAGCACCCAACTCAGGCCCAGCAGGGGAGACTTGGCCATTTTCACCCCAACTTTGGAGGGCAGAACAACCTGCTACCGTTCATCTTCTGCATAATATCTTAGAACTAAATATACAAAATACTCTGGATCCGGAAGGAACCTTATGATTTTCTTTCCAAAAGGCAATGACCGTTAGGGAGCGGTGGCAAGGGAAGGATGGGGTGGTGACAGTGTCTGTGGAGTAGAGTGTTGTGTCACAGGCTAGCGGTCGTGAAAACTATGGAAATAAAAGGAGAAAAGAGTCATTTCTCACCCCCCTTGTCTCAGCAAAAGGTCCCTAATCCCAGTGGTGAAATCGTAGCACGTTCACAGACCTCAAGGAAGGACATGACTTCAGTGACATCCAAATTACCAAGACACCCAAATTACCTTTTAAAAGGCCCCTTCCTCAGCTATTTGAGCACTTCTAGAAGTTTTTTTCCACTATTTCCATACCCAGCGTGTCTCTTCTCGGAAGATGCCAGGAGATCACACCGAGCTGAGGAAACCCGGGCTCTATTTCTACGATGTCCTCTAATGCGATGGCAAGATGATTTCCTCAGATCTGGCTCTTGATTCCCCGCACTGAAAGACGGGTAATCCCCCCTGTCTCCTTCAAAAATTATTTTGAGATCTCATGGAAAGAGTTATATAAGAGCTAAACAGCATTATTATTTTTCACAACTTAACTGCGCCTTTGAAATTTTTTGACTTTTAAACTAGGAAGTTTTTTTTTTTATTATTATTATTTTCCAGGAAGCCATTTAGTTAAATTATATTTTAATAGTGTTTCAACAGACTTCAGTACAGGAAATAAAGTAGTCACAAGTTGTGCACCTAAGCGTTGATTTGCATTATATATCCCCACAAAAACTATATATTCGTTGTTGCTATGAAACCAGAAGTTTTTGCTTAGATCAGATCATTTTGTTCTCATGTCATGGATAAAGGAATTAAATGAACAATGCACTGCTAATGGTTTTCACTTTAAATCTACTTAGAGAAACCTTTCACCTCCCACACTTTCCAAACAAATAAGGTCTTTTAAAAATGGTTTTGGTAAGTTTAGTGCTCCTGAAAGTGCCTTCTGTAGCATGGGTGGGGGAGGCAGCGAGAGGGGTGCTGGGGCTGAGCGTTGGCCTGGCAACTTGAATTTTGCAATGATTTATGCCTTGGTTAAGTTGAGGCATGGTTTTTGCTGACGTTCCCCCCTTCAATACTGGGGGGCTCTGAGGGTCCTCCTGCTCCCGAGTCCTGAGCCCTGGTGGGAACCCAGCGTGGCACCAGGATGTTGATGGTGGGATGTTGATGACAAAATGTTGATAATGAGAACATAATTTTTGGTTGAATATCGTTTCCTGGTTGCCTTTTTGAAGAAAGCTGTCATTAGGAAAGATTCACTTGACTCCTGGAGCTGGGTCTTTACAGGTGGAAAAAAAAAAAAAAGAGGTGAAATGCTGAGATAAAATTGACTTTGGGTGATGATGTGTCTGGCCTTGGACAAGGCAGGCAGGTTCTCTCTTTCTTTTGGCTGCTTGTGTAGATGTAGTGTGCGTATATCTGTATCTATAGCTATGTCTATATATATAACTATAGCTATAGCTATCATATATATATATATATATATATATATACACACACACATATATAAAAATATATGTATTTATACATGAAGTATATGCAAATGTGTATGTATACTGGATAGCTTTGGTGAAAACTCTTGAATATATGAATATATATGTGTGTGCCTATGTATATATATATGTATGTGTGCTTCTGTGTGTGTATATATATATATATATATATATACACTTTTAAAATATATATATACACAAATAAGCATATTCCTGAAAAAGGACTCAAAGAGAGAAAGTTTCTCTTGCTCCTATCCTCATTTATTTCTAATTGTGGATGATGGATTGCATTTATATGGTTTCCTCTAATCTCTTTTATTTAATACAAATATATCTCTGTAAGAATTCCTTGGAAGAACTGTGGGCAGAAAGCTAATTTAGCCTCGGTACTGATTCATATTCCTTCCGCGCTACAGACATAACAGTAATGGGCTTGTAAAAGCCGATGTTTGCAGAAAACCCCCACCTGTTTCAGGGAGCAGCTCTGGGGTGTCTTGTGAACCCCCGTCTTTCCCCTGTTATCAGCAGGAGGGTGGCTGTAAGAATAGTGCCTGTGTAACAGCCCCTGAATGGGAAACGAGATGCAGCAGCCAAAACTGGAATGAAAGTCTCTTTTTAGCTGCTGAACAGAAGATAGGAGTTAAAATATGCAAGTCCATGATAGAGCCAGAAAAATGTGCGCTTTGTTAAAATTAACTAGTGAGGGCTGTTCTCCATCCTTCCTCCTCAGCCGCCGCAGTAAACACCACAGCTCCTCTCCAAACAGGAGCTTATTTTTGGGTTCACCTTGTGCAAGCTTTGACCCTGCCATTCCGATTCTTGTGTTGGAGGCACTGGGTGCCTCTAGCTGCAAAAGTCTCCCCAGACATCTGGCCTGGTGTGTCTATACAAATATATATGTTTATTTTTATATAATTTTTTTTTTACAAGTCTCTAGCTGCTCTATTTGTGAAATAAACTTTCAGTCCGTGAACTAAAAAAGAAACGCAGAAATATCGACGATGAGTAAATCTCAAGTTGTTTGCGGCGAAGGGATGCTGTCTGTAAAATCAAAATATTTCTAGGGCTCCTTTTGCTGGTATAGATGGAAGTCATGGCATGAATTACCTGCTTCACTAATGCGGCTCATAGCAAATTTACTCTGTCAGTTTAGACTGAGTTTGCACGGAGGCTGAGACAACAACCCCAAATATTAACTTGGTTCCTACCACTGTTGCTTTAAAGAGGAGCATCATTAACTACAGCTTAGCTCATTAAAGCAGGGATGAAAGGACAGAGCAGCTCAGAGTGAGGGGAATTAACCCAGCGGGGAGCAGGGCGAGGGATGGTGTAATATCCAACATGGGGGCTCTGGGAGCTGGTTGGTGTGGGACATCTACGGGTAGCCCTTAAAAATTTTGGAAATGCTTTTTATACGCAGGCAGTAGGATTTTCCAA
>NW_020799101.1:4761833-4767906 GCF_003259725.1 Athene cunicularia
GGGGGGGGGGGGGAGATACCTGTGTGTAGTCTGGGGTAAGCCCTCTGCCACATGTGAGCCACAAATCCAAACTGGTTTCTTTCAGGCTCTTCATGAACTCTGGCATTAAACTTCCAGCAGTTATACTGGTTAAACTGGTGATCTTGTATAGATACAGAGAAGACAGCTAAGGGTAAGGTGTCACCTTTCCCTTTTCATCCTCAAAGGCAAACTGCTATAAGAGGGTATCCTCAGCTGTTGGAGCATGAAAGGAGCAAGACCCACGTCTCTCCCCTTGAAAGCAGTGCTAACTCCCAGCTGGTTTGGATGGGAGCAAGAAAGGGGATTAGAGGATGCAAAAAACGTAGCTGTTGTGATCAAAGTGAACTTTCAGGTTTGTCATACTGGGGTGTGATACACAACATGGCTGTTTATACCTCCACTAGGTTAAATTAGCATCATTATTCCTTTATGAATGAGTAGATATTACCATGCTGCCTCTTAAAAAAAAAGCAATTACTGTATCTATTGGGCAGTACACTAAACGACACCATTTAATTACAGCCTAATTTATCTCTGAATGAAAAATATTTAAAACTGCTGTACAGTATATTATTCCATTCCATTAATGTAAATCTGTCCTTTTGCTGCCACAGATGAGCTCGGTTGGCAAGCTGGCCATGCACACCAGCGAGCACTTGGCTTTTTCTCTCCCGTGCCTGGTGAATCAGCTCCAAATTCAGCCCCAGCAGCCTGATTTCCGTCTTCGACGGCCTTTCCGAGCTTTAATGGAGGTGAGATGTTTTCCAGACATCCCCTGAGGTAGGCATCGCTGCTGCTGAGCCCTCCTGAGAAGCTGCGTTTCTGCAGGTGCCGGAGCCCTTTGGAAAGCTCATGCCAGATGGGATGCCTCATCCTTGGAAAAGCTCCCAAAGTATTTCCACAGGACATCAGCTTTGGAGCTATCAGGGGAATCCCAAATCAAGCCAATATAGGGTTCAGAAAGAGGTTGGAACATATTTAAGGAACATGGGGTGATATCCCATTCCTACTGAGGTCAAAGAGGAGTTGATGGCCACATCCCTGGGGTCAGGGTTTCTTCTGGGGCCCGTGGTGAGGTCTCCAAGGTTAATCTGGAGGGAGACCAAGCTGAAATCCAGCAGTGGCCCATCTTTTTAGTCCTTCTAGCAGAGTTACGTCATGCCCTAAAAGTTTACATTTCGCAAAATTCCTTATGGTTTCATCCACAGAAGCTCAACAAATGAAATAATCATGGGAAGATTTGCCAATTTGGCATAAATTTGGGCAGAAAGAGCTGTTGCTGCTAGCCAAGGACAGATAATTTGCTGCCCGTGCTGCTAACCACTCACAAGAAATGTGCCTGTTTTACATATGTGTGACTAATGGACCAGTAAAATAGGGCTTTATAATAAATTAAAATAGCTATGCCTCTGGTCATATGCTCTGGGTTCAGGTTGAGTATGCTGTGTCCCATTTAGCCACGTCACGTTTGAGGCCAGTGGCAGGAGGGTGCATGAGACACCGGGGCAGCAAAATTCTTGGGGAGTTTAAGAGAGCCCTTCTTCATCTGAAAAAAAAGTGAGAGAGAAGATTAAATTATTAAACTGAATTTATAATGTCATTTCTGGCAAAGTCTGCTGTCTGAAAGGGCAGCTGTAGCCGTGATTGTGTGCCCCCATCGGATGACGTGGCCTGTCTGAAGGCAGATACTCCTCATTGCCACCCGGGCTCATGGCATGCCCTGGGCTCTCGCCCCGGTTTGCTTTAGCCCAGCAGAAGAGGAAAGCGCCTGCAAAGCAACTTTTCCATCAGCTTTAAGAGCTGGCAGAGGTGCTAAGTGCCCTAACAACGGCTGCTGTCCTGTTTGCACAGAGCTGTGGGAAGCAGGAGAGAGGATTTCATGACTTTGGGAATACAAAGGGCAAACACTGTTGAAAGAATAACACTTTTGTGCAGCAAACCAGAAGACAAACAGCTGCCCGCTGGAAGCCTTTCACTGTTAAACATACAGCCACAGTCTTGCAAATTGCAGCATGAGAAGGAGGTTATTTCTATTATTATTATTATTTTCTGTGATATTGGCATCTTCTGAGTAGCCTGAAATTGGGCAAGAGGTTTAGAGAAGGCAGCATTCCCGCTGCTTTTGCCCCGAGCTACAAACCTCCCTGTGTTACAACTGTTTTCTTCAAATCCAGGTGCCATCACTGCTTCAAACCAGGGCCATGAAACGTTCAGGCAACACTCTGTGAAGGGGAGGAAAACAGCCCCCTTCGCAGAGACACCTCCAGCCCCATGGCAGTGCGAGCCCTGGCTCTGGAGTGTGGATTTGAGCACATACCAAAGTCTCAGTGATTTCAGCACTCGAGACTTTGCTGAACAGGTTTGCCTTAAAATGCCTGTATGTTTGAGGTTAGGCATTTTCCAGCCTGGGACCTGGCACTAACAGCACCTGGCAAAGGGCTTTTCTCACCAAGATCTCACAGCATTTTGCGAAAGGGGAACGAGACGTTGATCTGCTTTTAGAAAATGGTGAAGAAAGGAAGAAAAAGGGGAAACAAGAAAAGGGAAAGGGAAAGGGAGAGGGAAAGGGAATGGGAAAGGAAAAGGGAAAGGGAAAGGAAAAAATAAAAATAAAAAGGAAAGGAAAAGAGAAAAAGAAGAAGGAAAAGGAAAAAGGAAGAAAAAGAAAAAAAAAAGAGAAATGGAAGACTGATGGCAGGCTATACTCTTTTGCATGATGCTACTTTCATGGTTGGTTGGCAGATACAAAAGATATTGGTGATGGGAAGATCATACCTAAAGCTTTAGGGCTCATTTGCCCTTACAAACCAACTAGCAGTCTGGTCAGGTGTGAATTGAGTCCATAAACTACCCAGTTCACACTCAGAGCTACTCAGACACAACCTGGAAATGCTCTTCTGAACCCAAAATCCTTCTCCAGCTGAGGAGAAGATGTACAGCCCCATGTGGGCTGAGCTCTGGTACCAGCAGCTCTGTGCTTGCGCCTATCTCTACTAAGTGGGTTTTCTTGGAAAGAAATATCAGGGTTTTTTTTTCCAGATTAAACAACATTGTTCCTTGTTCTTCAACCTCGCAGTTTTCTTTTCATTATAGCTGGGAAAGGGAACAGAAATACAGACACAGGAGAAACCTGACAGTATTCAGCTTAGTAGGGAATCTGGGGCAGTATTTTGCTCTTAGATCTGTACTGCAACTCTCATCTTTATTAGAGAGGTTGACAACTGTGCTTATTGCTCTGTGCGATAAATCCACTGTAGTAAAAGGCTGTTCCCAGATGGTAATAGCTGGCATATGGGAGTATACACATACATAAGCAAAACATCAGTACCCCCAACAGAAACTGCCAGTGGGCTGGTCAAAATTCTTCAGTTTTAATGGTGTGTGCAACATCACGTGAAATGTATTTACTCAGTAAAAATAACAGGGAGTCTTATTTTCAAATTAACAATTTTTTTCTTCAGTCTAAAAGTTTCACTTGGCCCTGGAACAGAAAAAAAAAAAAAAAAAAAAAAAAAGTCAACACAGCTGATCTTAACAAGATGAAACGAGAGTATTGGAAAACTGGGGGGGAGGGCGTGGAAGAGATAATTTAGGTTGTAAAATGCTAATTAGCTTCTGGGATTGAAAAACCATTTGTCTGGGTTGTTTTAGCTACAAATACATTTACCGTGAAGACACACAACTGCATTCAACCTGGGGAAAATCAGGCTGGATGCCGAGGTTGTGCTCGCGGAGGAGGTGGGGTGAGAGAAGCTCTTTGCCCCCCACAAGGCACAAACACGAAGCTGTCACAGCTGTAACGTATCTTTCCAAGCAGGTTACATCTCCTGCTCTTCGTTACTGTATGATCTATAGGAAAGCGCCGGCGTTTGCCCATTTGTCTCGCATCTGGATGGGGTCTCTCACATTCACACCCTGGATGGGAGGTGAGCAGGGTTGGGAAATTGAGCTGTGTCCTCCCCTTCTTCCCTCTTGCCATGATTTTCTTCTGCTTCTGGCTGCAAATCTAATAAAACACAAACCCTGTGAATTTTGCAAAGCCTCTAATTTAAGATACTATCCATAAATCCGGTCAGCTTTATTTTGTCATGTATGGTTTTTTAGCAATTTTTGCTGCTTTTGCTTTTTTTTTTTTTTTTTTTTTTTTCTCTAGGGTCTCTGCTCTGAATCTCTTTAGACCCTTAGGGCTTGCTCTAGGGATCTCATCTGCCCTTGCCCTCCTGCCTTCATCCTCCTTCCCTGCACAAGTCTTTCCACGCAGCCACAGAAATGTGCTATATATTGCCTATGTGTTTTATATTGTCTGTTATATGTGATCTGTCTGCTCTACGTGGTCTATGTGCTATATAGCTATATATTAATATTCCAAATACATTCCCATACAGTAATTGTTATATGCACTAGTAGGTTTTTTTGCCTAGAACCACCCAGATCGGGTTTATTTAATGAAGGCAGCTCCCTAAGCGTGTCTTTAGGGACAGAAAACCCTCCAGCCTGCAGGAGGGTATGTTGCTTTTCTGAGGTAAACAGTCTGATATCCACGCTGGCTCCTGCTCAGAACGTATTAGCGTATGGATTACATGTAATGCAACCCATTATGCAATGCAGCCCGGATTACAGCCCGATAAACTCCGTGTAAGCGCGAAGCTTTGCAAAGCTGAAGCTGTCTTTAGCAGCCCTTGAGTGATAGTTACTGATGTGAGGCTGCTTGCTCACCGTGTTTAAAGGCTCAGGCCCTGTGGTTTTTAGCTTTCCATTTCAAATAACCCAGGGAGCTGAGCTTCCAGCCATCCCTCCCCGGGGACACACATGGGGTGTCCATAAGCCAGGGGGAGGCATTGGTGGTGCTTCGGCTCCTGGGGCACATCCCGGTGGGGCTGGATGGGGGCACATCCCTGCCATGGGGCACGATGCCTTTTTGCAGCATCCTCAGGTCCTTGGTGACTCCTCCCTCTGCTCAGATGCCGTCCGACTGATCCAAACTTACCCAGATGGGGCAAGGTCTGCCGTAAGGTTATGATATCCATATGACCTTTTTTTTTTTTTTTTTTCTTTTTTTTTCCTGGGGTAAACTAAGTCTTTTTTGAATGTGCCACAGCTTTGATTACTTTGTTTTATTGGGGACACAGGCTGTACAAGAATAACATCAGGTTTTAATTATACCTTGTATATTTTTGTCTTAGGAAAACACTAGTCAATGCTAATATAGGAAAGAGTTAACATATATACAACTTTTTGGCAATTCTGGGGGATAAGAACTAGCAAAATTTCCTGAAACTCTTAGGACAAAGAAGTTCCTACTATACTCCTAGAAGCACTTTGCATAAAACACTGACAAAATTACAGGGTGAAATTCTATGACATGTTATGCGGGAGTTCAGAGTACATGACTGCACTCCTTTGCTTCTGACCTTAAATTATATACATTTGAGAGAAATATGGCTTACATTTTCATATATTATACTAGAAAAAATGAAACAGTACAGTTAGTGCAGTGTCTTCTACATCTGTATAAGGGTGGTTGTTCAATAGGTGTTCTTGCATAGCCATAAATATTAAACCTACAGCAGACTGATGGTATATACTGAAAGTTTAAAATTAAAGATGTGTTCATGCTCAACAATAGAGCATGGTGAGAAGATATCAAGACCCCACTTCTCCATCTATGAAGTGCAGAGCTGCAGAACTAACAACGTGGCTGTGGGAGTGCGGTGTCACACCCACACTACTGAGTAGTTTCCCATCATGAAGATGGGACATCTTAGCTCCAGTGCCATAAGGACAGAGTTGGGGTTTTTCCTGTTCAAGGGAAATCTTGTATGGCAGTAATTACAGTGTCCATTGTATGGAGCAGGCATGCTCTGAGAGGCACAGAGGTTGTTGCTCCACCTCGGAGGGATGTGCACCTTGATTAGAGTGCAAACTAGTACTTGTTTCTTGCTTAGCAATGACATGAAAGAAAACTTTCCTTTATTTACCTGTAGGATATGATGATTAGTACAACTTCAGCTTGGATACTAATCTTAACAGTCCACTTGTGGAAAGTACCTGG